>NC_050069.1:267896638-268248354 GCF_009764565.3 Dermochelys coriacea
CAAGAGAAGGAGGCGGGTGCTGGTGGTTGGGGACTCTCTCCTCAGGGGGACTAAGTCATCTATCTGCCGTCCTGACCGAGAAAACCGAGAAGTCTGCTGCTTGCCAGGAGCTAGGATTCACGATGTGACGGAGAGACTGCCGAGACTCATGAAGCCCTTGGATCGCTACCCCTTCCTGCTTCTCCATGCAAAGAATGACCTTGAGCGGATCACTGCGGACTACATGGCTCTGGGAAGAAGGATAAAGGAGTTTGAGGCGCAAGTGGTCTTCTCGTCCATCCTCCCCGTGGAAGGAAAAGGCCTGGGTAGAGACCGTCGAATCGTGGAAGTCAACGAATGGCTACGCAGGTGGTGTCGGAAAGAAGGCTTTGGATTCTTTGACCATGGGATGGTGTTCCAAGAAGGAGGAGTGCTAGGCAGAGACGGGCTCCACCTAACGAAGAGAGGGAAGAGCATCTTTGCAAGCAGGCTGGCTAACCTAGTGAGGAGGGCTTTAAACTAGGTTCAGCGGGGGAAGGAGACCAAAGCCCTGAGGTAAGTGGGGAAGTGGGATACCGGGAGGAAGCACGAGCAGGAGCGCACGAGAGGGGAGGGCTCCTGCCTCATACTGAGAAAGAGGGACGATCAGCGAGTTATCTCAAGTGCCTATACACAAATGCAAGAAGCCTGGGAAACAAGCAGGGAGAACTAGAAGTCCTGGCACAGCCAAGGAATTATGATGTGATTGGAATAACAGAGAATTGGTGGGATAACTCACATGACTGGAGTACTGTCATGGATGGATATAAACTGTTCAGGAAAGACAGGCAGGGCAGAAAAGGTGGGGGAGTTGCATTGTATGTAAGGGAGCAGTATGACTGCTCAGAGCTCAAGTATGAAACTGCAGGAAAACCTGAGAGTCTCTGGATTAAGTTTAGAAGTGTGAGCCACAAGGGTGATGTCGTGGTGGGAGTCTGCTATAGACCACCGGACCAGGGGGATGAGGTGGACGAGGCTTTCTTCCAGCAACTCACGAATGTTACTAGACCGAAGGCCCTGGTACTCATGGGAGACTTCAATCACCCTGATATCTGCTGGGAGAGCAATACAGCGATGCACAGACAATCCAAGCAGTTTTTGGAAAGTGTAGGGGACAATTTCCTGGTGCAAGTGCTGGAGGAACCAACTATAGGCAGAGCTCATCTTGACCTGCTGCTCACAAACTGGGAAGAATTAGTCGGGGAAGCAAAAGTGGATGGGAACCTGGGAGGCAGTGACCATGAGATGGTCGAGTTCAGGATCCTGACACAGGGAAGAAAGGAGAGCAGCAGAAAACGGACCTTGGACTTCAGAAAAGCAGACTTTGACTTCCTCAGGGAACTGATGGGCAGGATCCCCTGGGAGAATAACATGAGGGGGAAAGGAGGCCAGGAGAGTTGGCTGTATTTTAAAGAATCCTTATTGAGGTTACAGGGACAAACCATCCCGATGTGTAGAAAGAACAGTGGATGAGAAGCTGTATATGAGTCAACAGTGTGCCCTTGTTGCCAAGAAGGCCAATGGCATTTTGGGATGTATAAGGGGCGTTGCCCATGAGGGGCATTGCCAGCAGATCAAGGGACGTGATCATTCCCCTCTATTCAACATTGGTGAGGCCTCATCTGGAGTACTGCGTCCAGTTTTGGGCCCCACACTACAAGAAGGATGTGGAAAATTGGAAAGAGTCCAGCGGAGGGCAACAAAAATGATTAGGGGACTGGAACACATGACTTATGAAGAGAGGCTGAGGGAACTGGGATTGTTTAGTCTGCAGAAGAGAAGAATGAGGGGGGTTTTGATAGCTGCTTTCAACTACCTGAAAGGGGGTTCCAAAGAGGATGGATCTAGACTGTTCTCAGTGGTAGCAGATGACAGAACAAGGAGTAATGGTCTCAAGTTGCAGTGGGGGGAGGTTTAGGTTGGATATTAGGAAAAACTTTTTCACTAGGAGGGTGGTGAAACACTGGAATGCATTACCTACGGAGGTGGTGGAATCTCCTTCCTTAGAAGTTTTTAAGGCCTGGCTTGACAAAGCCCTGGCTGGGATGATTTAGTTGGGGATTAGTCCTGCTTTGAGCAGGGGGTTGGACTAGATGACCTCCTGAGGTCCCTTCCAACCCTGATATTCTATGATTCTATGATTCCCTTGTATTCATCCCATGGCAGAGGGGCTGCAAAGGGACCTGATCACCATCAAGCCTTTAACACAGGACATTGTCAGTCCCTCCTTCCCGGAGTGTACTAAGCCACCAGGGAGTGATTTCTTTGGGTGTTATGGGCTACCTGTGTCATAGAACCAAGAGGGCAGAGGGTGTTACCCACTTTCTGGATGGAACCTGCAGTAAATCAGGGAGGCTAAAGCATTACATGCCCTGAGTGCTAAATTTTCCAAAGTGACAATTGATTTTGGAAAAAGAAAAGGAGTACTTGTGGCACATTAGCTGTAGCTCATGAAAGCTTATGCTCAAATAAATTTGTTAGTCTCTAAGGTGCCACAAGTACTCCTTTCCTTTTGCAAATACAGACTAACACGGCTGCTACTCTGAAACCTGTCAATTGATTTTGGGGGTGTCTCAAAACTTAGAGAGACTTTGAAGGGGCCACATTTTTGGAGGGCAGCTGCTCAGCACTTTCTGAAAACCAGGCCCCTTTGAGGACATCCCGTGTTGGGCACCCATAGTTGCTAGTCACTTTTAACAAGTTGAGCCTTAGTGTCTGAATCTCTGTTGCAATAGGGCAGGGGTTGGGTCTCTTTAATGAGGATGGCGTGTGACTCCTAGTTGGGGGGGTTTCATTGGCCAGTAGCAAAGTCAGGTGACTCACTCTGGTTCATATCCCTAATCTCCTCCCACAATATGGAAGCAGAGGACAACAGTATAGGGTTTGCAGAATGCCAATTTATTACGCACAGCAGCCCTGGTGAGCAGCACTGCAACAGCTGCTAAGCGGTGGATAGAAGCAGATACTCTGAAGCTGTTGAGATTGTTATGAGCCTTGCTTCCAATGGTGCTTCCAGTGGAGAAGAAACGGAGCCACGTCTGGGTCTGGCAGCATCGGCTCGCTTTCATCTCCTCTCTTTCTGGATCTTCTTAGCCAAGGGCGATACCTATACCAGCACGAATGATTTTCCCTTTATGTCGACGAAGAAACCTGCCAGCTCTTTTCCTGAATCTACTCCAGCGGCCCCGTGTGATGATATTAGGCTAGAGAGAAAAGAAGTCAGGGTAAGCATCTCCACGCAGATTGAAACTGTCTCCTGCAGCTCAGGGAATGTTACTTTGTTCTCTCTTATGTTTCATTTGTTATTAGCAATGACTAGGGGCCCCAATTTTGATGAGGGCTGTGGTAGTTGCTGTAACACACGCACAGTGGGAGACAGTCTCTGCCCCAAGGGGATTACAGTCTAGATAGACAGAGGGGTAAAGGGTGAGGGGTGAGAGCGTGACAAGCCTGAGGTCACACAGCTGGTCAGTAGCAGAGCAGGAAGTAGAGCCCAGGTCTCCTGAGTCCCAAGCCAGTGCCGTGTCCCCTGGAGCACATGGCCTCTCTAGAACAACAGAGAGCATCCGACCAGTGTCACTGTGGGCCTAGATGGCTAGTGTGGGAGAGGAGTAGCTTTCAGGAGTGAGTGTTCCCACTGGACTCTGGACAGGGGGTGACATTGCTCTGTGGCTCTGAGGGAGGGGCAGGAGCTTGCCTGCTGGGGGGACAGTGTGCTAGGGCTGTGCCATTGAAGGCACAGGATTAGATTTATCCCTTATCCCCTGCCCCTTTACTATCTGTAACCCTTATGCCCACCTTGGGTACGTCCCTGCTGTAGAGCAAGAATAAAGGGCCGTGCCTGGGGCCTTTTGTCTGGTGTGTGGGACCAGGGGCCATTCAGTGTCTGCATCATACAACGTGTGTAAACATCAATGCCAAAAGAAAGGCAGGTGGTAAGGATCCTCCCCAGACCCCCCTGCCCTTGCCCCGCTCCCAGGCACCGTATGGAGCTTTAGGTTTCTTATGTATCCCAGTGAGATTAGAATTTGCTCCCTGCGGTTCTGCTGGCGGCTGTAGGGTTCCATCTCCAGGCTCATGGGGCAGGAGGCCTTTGCCAGCTCGCTGCCAGCAGTTGGAGCTGGACACTTGTCCTGGGGACACTTGCGCAGTGTGAAATACCTGGCCAGGATCTCAGCAAGAGACACCCTTAACCCTGCCTCAGCCCAGCTCACCTCCTCAGACGCCTCCTCGCATTTGATAATGACGGAAGCGGGGTCCTGTTCAGTGGAGAAGAATCCAGAGCAGTCTTTGACCAGCTGTAAGGGAGACAAAAAGAGACCTCAGCATCTTACTGTCAGGGAGCGCTAACATTCAGGCCTCTTGCATGTGGAGACCTGCTTCCCAGTGTGGTTTGGTCACAAGTTAAGGAGGACGTTGGGAGGCTTAGTCTTGGGCCTGGTTTGGACATCACCCTGGATCAGGATCCCATTGCGAGAGCAACTGTACAAACACAGACCAGAAAGATGATCCCTGCCCTGAGGAGCTTTCAATCTAAGTAGCCTTTCCTCATGTTCAATAGTTCCTTACTTTGCAAGCAGTCACTGTGCGATTCCTTGTGTACTCCAGATGAGTGAGAGGGGCCCACAGAGAACAGCATATGGGTAAATGTAGACATAGACACGGAGAGAATGAGTCAAAATCTATACTCAGTTGAGCCAAGTGAAGCAGGATTGCTGTTAGGGCAGAGCATGCTTACAGAACTAGAAACGTGGACGTGCAGTTAAAGCGCTGGGCTGCCATTCAGGAGACCTGGGTTGAATTCTCCACTCTGCCACTGTCCTGGTGTGTGAGCTTGAGTGAGTCACATCACCCATCAGTGAGACGGGGATAAGAGCACTCCCTCTCGGCCCCCTTTCTCTGTCTGGTCTATTTAGATTGTGAACACTTTGGGGCGGAGCAGGGACTGTCTGAGTTTATGCAGCACGTGGCACCATGGGGCCCTGATCTCATTAGGGACATCAGTGTACCACGAATTATATTTTACATGACCTGCATCCCCTTCTCCTTTTGACTTCAGTGAAGGTTCCCCGATAGAACAGTGCCCCAGCTGACAACAGTAAACTAGAGATTAAAAACCATCCAGTCCTATAATTAGCAGATGGATGAATGAATGGATGTTGTTTGTGACATTGATGTAAGGATTAGTAAGGAGGCTACTGTGGAAAAGGCAGTGTCCCATAGCCCCATTCCTTCCTTTATGTCTCTGCTGGAAATACACTTTTTTTGTGAGGCTTTGGGACCTGACAGATGCTATTGGTCAACTTAAGGTGCAGAGGGAGGTGTCTCCATGCAGCAAGTGATCCTTACCCCATCTTCTTTGAATTCACACTGGCTGATGTCGCGTTTCTCTTTTACTGGGCACACTGTCTCTTGAACAGTGAATGTCAGCGGTTGGATAGTTTTTGAAGACACATCCTAAGAAGAAATTCAATGAAAGAACAAAATAAACATTCACTGTGAGCAGTAAGGCACCAGGCTCCACTTTGGCCTTGTAATTATTTTCTGTTGTATTACAGTATTGCCCAGAGGCCTAGATTGGCATCAGATCCGCATTGTGCTAGGAGCTGTTCAAACACATACGCAGATGAGGCCCTGCAGAAAGATGCCAATATAAGCAGAATGTAAGCATTGACTTGTTCTAGTCCAGTGGTTCTCAAATTTAATTGATCGCACCCCTCTTCGTTGTATCTGTAGTCATTTATCTCTCCCCCCTCCCCTGCCAGTCAAATACATATACTGCTTCCCAGGGGATCAGAGAGCAGCGGCTGCCAGGTGGGCATCCAGCTCTGTAGGCAGGGCCCTGCAGCAGCAGTGCAGAATAAGGTGGGGTGGCAATGTGAAATATCACTTTTCACAGTACACTTAGTGTCCCGTTGCCACTCTTACTTCTGCACTGCTGCTGTTACCCCAGGGCTGACAGCCAGATCCCCACTGCCCAGTGCTGACAACTGTAGCCCTGCCATTGCCTCCAGGTGAGTGATTGCGGGATAAGGAAAAGAGCCCAAGCCTGGGCTGTCTCCTGGTGAGGGATTGGGGTGATGGGAGGGAGAGCCTGGGTGGCAAGATTCTGGCAGTGACTGACTCGGGGCGGCAGCATTCAGGCCAGGACTGTCCCGGGGAGGTGGGGCCTCTGGCTGTCAGCCCCAGAGTGACAGGACTCCATCTGTTCCCTTAATCCCCTCTCACCACTTCCCGGGTGTGCACCGCCCTTCTGCATGAGCCCGATCCACCAGGGCTGACAGTATATATTTGTACAGCACCTAGCACAATGGGGCCGTGGTCTTAGATGGAACCTGTAGATGCTGCTGGGATATAAATAATATATTTATTCGGTCCCTCCAGGAAGAATAGTGCCCAGCACTTTGTTGCCACTTAATAAATAATGACAATAAGGGATCATCAAATGTTTTTAATTTAAATGTGTCTTCTACATATTACTCCATTTGAATTCTCTGCATAAGGAGACCCAGGGAGGCATTTAATTCAAAGAATTTTTCCTCTTAAACCTTTTTAAACCTTCCAAACTCCATGCCTTTAATGAGCAATAATCAGTATTTATTTGTAAAGGCTCAGAACCCAGACAGAAAAAACAAAACAAAACAAATGTGTTACTTTAAGAACACTCAAGAATTGTAAGCCAATTGCATGATTTTTTCAGGGCTGACTCATTCTCTTTGAACACTTATGGCTGGCCATCGCCTTTTTGCCAGGCGCTGTACAAGCGCAGAGTAAGACGGTCCCTGCCCCGTGTTACTCAGAGTGTAATTCAGATGGAAAACATGCTCTGCCTGCTGAATCTGAATGAACTTCTGCTCTCAGGCTCTTCCTCTGTAACAGGACCAGGAAGCTGTGGGTGGTAATACAGGGAAATAGCTGTCTGTCTGCTACCCCGTCCCTGCACATATTTCACATCCTCTTTATTACCAATTTTGGCCATGCTGCTTTCAGTGACTCAGGTTGGCTTGTCTATAAATTCCCTGTCATTCCCCTTCCCCTAACCACTGCCTACTTGGATTGTGAGCAGAAACTGTCTTTCATGAGTGCCTGGAGAGTACCTAGCCCATAGCTGGCAACACCAGAAATCAGCCCTGGATAATAACAGCAAGGGTGCAAATACCAGACTGTAGGTTCAGGAGTCTAGCATCAGAGGCCAGCGATTTCTCATTGACCTGCTTTATGAGCTCAAGCGGCATCGAATATACACAGGCCACAAAGCAATTCCCCAGGTCACTCACCCAGTCTGGCTGTGGCTCAGCTTCCAGGAGCCGATAAGCAAGTGTTATATCTGGCTCTTGGTTGTAGATCTGAACTGCAGCTAAAACCGCATCCTCGTGGGTTGGCAGAGGGGACGATGATGGCGCAGGGGCTGCTGTGACCACCCCGAGGATCAGCAGGACTTTCAGGCAGGTCTCCATCCTGTACCCTGTGGGATTCAGTGAGAGCTGGGTGGGCAACCCTGTCCTCCCAGGGAAAGCCTTTTATATGGTGCCTTCTCTGTATGGGCTGGTGCCTTGTTGGCTGCCTGCTTCGGTCCTCCCTTAACAGGTGACTTTTCCCCACATTTCTATTGGCCACCCTGCTGGAGCAGGCATGGGGGGGGAGTCAGTCAGAGGAAAAGGAGGATTTTTTCAAATAAATTGCTGAAATCGTGTGCATGAATTGCAAAACAACCCATGGTAGTGAGTAGGGGGTATCCAGGGCCCCCTATATTGGGAAAGGCTGAGCTACGTGTCTTAATTCTGTTGGGCCAGATCCTCATCTGGTATAGTTGCCATAGCTCCATTGGCTTTCATGGATCTATGCTGATTTACATGAAAAGAAGACCTGTCCCTAAAGTCCAGACAACCATAGGTTTTCCCAACAGCTCTCAGTCAGAAATCACACAACAAGCATTCCCCTAGAGCCAGTCAGTAGGCCCAGGTCATTGGTTTTGATGGTGCCACCACTAAATCCAAGGGGACTGTACAGTGCATTAACAATGGATAACCCCACACCAGACTGCTCCTGACACGCCAACCTGCTCTTTTGTATTTGTAACAATGGGACTGCCCCATGTCCAATAGGAGGGCTCTGTTATAAAGCCTGAGACATTTTGCTATCATGAAGTCTTCCTATGAGTCAGCCTAACCCATCCCTTCTTCATGTTATCCCATTGCTCCTAGTCATACCCCTAGCCCCCTTTCCAAATGTATCCCCCTCTCATGGGGTTAAGTCCTTTCTAGGCTGCTATCCTTTTTTCCTTATCCTGTATTCACAGATGGCCAATTTCCAGTGCACGTGGCTGTGTCCCTACCCAAGAAAAGTTGAATTAATTTTGAGAGTCTGATTTCATGAGACACTGTCTCAAATGTGTTACTAAAAGCCAGTTATATCCTATCGGCCACTTCCTCTTTATCCACTGGTCCTGCAGTTCTGTCAAGCACAATCAAACTATCAGATCTCTTCTGTGTGATTTGAGCACATTCTCTGTGTCCTCTGAGTGGGGCTTTTCCAATACTTTCCCTCCTACACAAAATACAGTAAACAGTGTGGACGGTATTCCTGGCTGTGAATTCCCCTTCATCAGGATTCTGCTGTGGGATAAGAACAGGAAGTCTCAGGATTCTTTCTTCAGCTCATTTCTTGCACATTCTGGCTGACTGTTTAGCTACGGTTTGGTAATCCAGGCAGGACGGTCGGGGTTTGTAACTGACAATTCCATCCCTCCCTGTGCGGTATGTGAATTAAAGCTGGTGCTGCTTTACGTGGGGTTGGGTAGCAATGCACTCGTACCACTTACTTCTCTATCAGTCAGTTGCTAGAAGTTCTTGAAGTGTCTTATAACACTCCCCTATTAGGTCATCTGATCCTTGTGTCGTGATAACATTTAATTTACTTATTATAATTATTGTAAAACCATAATCACAAAATCATGTTTTGTCCAGCTGAAATTTCCCTCTCAACCTAGGGAGTGCCTCTTGCATGTGCTCCCCTGGGGTATAGCTTGATGCAGAGTTGTACTTGGTCACAGTTTGGATTTTGATGACTGAATTTGGCCATTATTTTGCAAATTCTGTCTACTCCATGTGTGACTTCCAGCAAGTCACTTTATCTGTCTGAGGCTCAGTTCCCCATCTGTGAATAGTGATCCTTACTTTCTCCCACTCTTCGTCCGTATTGCCTGTTTAGATTGAACACTCATAAAGGCAAGGACTCTCTTGTTACATCTGCGTACAGTGCTTAGCATAATAGATCTTGGTTGTTATGTGTAGGTGCTAGTGTCATATGAATAAGAAGACTGAGGTGCATGGCAGTGAAGAATTCAGCTCCTCGTCTTTATCTTCTGGCACTTTATTGAATAGTGGTTGCTCTGAGAGTCCCACTGCAGCTCTGTGGGTGCCCCAAGGTTTAGCACTGCTCAGCCAAGGGGCCTGCAAACATTTGCAGTCTCCTTCTTGAAGGTTCATCTGTAACAAGATGTTGCTTTTCTATCTGTGAGATGTCTCTGTGCTTTCTCCATGAAGCTCTCTAGCACAAACCTGATCACTGAACCCTGCTTATCCCAACACTCCTGCTTAACTGAAATTTGCGGGGTTTCTCTTGGTTTGCCCTGTGTTACCAGTGTTTCTGCACTGCAGTGAAATCCTCCGAGCATGGAGCACAGGCTCCTCCATCTGCAGCACAACCTGCCCTTGGGAAACTGACCAGCATTTATCCCTCATGGCTGTCCAGGTCCCTCAAGCAGCTCTTTCTCCAGACGTCACTGGCATATCTTTCCTGTATGCCCAGTCCCCCAGATCTGGAGGGAAACTGCCTCCTTCATAGCCAGCCAGCACCTCTTTCCTGTGTCCCCATTCCCCAGATCCCGGAATCCAGCCCCTCCCTCCACGGCCAGCCAGTACTGATTCCAACACAATCCTCACTGCTCATACGGTCCCCACAACCATGCCATGCAGCAGGCTCCTCCAGAACTCCCTAGCTCTCTTCTGTGGAAAAGCGAGGGGCTGCCCCTGCAGGCCCAGAGTTTGGGGGATCCGGAGCACAGAGATCAAAGCCTCAGATTTCAGGAAACTTGTTTCCATAGAGCTTTGTGTGTCCTCCTGAAGCCTTCAGCTAATGAGAGACCCCTAGTTTGCATGAAGTGCTTTTAATACAGGTTGGTTTAAAGGGGACCGTGGGGCCATCCCAGTGCAGGCTGACCTTAAAGACTGCCCTCATCAATGGTGGCTACCAGCCAACTCCAGGCTTCATTCCTGGGTACGGTGCTTGGCGCAATGGGATTCTGGTACAGGCACTGAACGGGGGCTGCTGTGATGCAAATCACTGATAATAAGTAATTTTGCCATGAATTTTTCCCTAGAAACGGCTCTTCAGAGTTTTCAAATACCCTGTGTCTGTCACACACACAATACAGATATCTCAGAACACTACACACCTATAGTGACTTTACACATGTGTGTTGTGACCTGTTGTGTTGGACAGTCTGTGATTTACCTTACAGAGAACTAAAGCACCTTTCCTTTCTCAGGTTATGCTTTCATTAGAGGAGACAAAGATAAATGGCATATCTGTGCCTGGAACTCCCTGAAATGGAGATTATAATATTCCCTAGACCTGGGTCTCAGGAGTGTTGGGAGGGTTAATTAGACAATGTCCAAGTATGTAAAATGTAATATAAATTCTGCTATTAGAGAAAAGTACTTCGACCTGAAAGAGCTAAGGACTGAGGTTATTCAGAATGGGTCTCTTACCCTCACCTACACAGAACTGTAATGTTAGAGCAGTTGCAGGTTTGCTTCCCAAATGCTATGGTATTTCTTTTGCAAATGCAGGAAATAGAAGTTAGTTGGGTAAGACCCCTAGCAGTTTGCTCACTGGAATAGGGTTTCTAGTCCATTTCTGGTTGTGCTAAGTAAAACCCCAATTCCAGTATTGTGCAGACAGACAGAGACTGGCACCCGTGTGGCACCCCATTGTGTCTTCATTGGGTTCCATGTGGGCACAGGGTTCTGTCCTTTAGAATAACTGCAGATTTGGGGCTTAAAAATTGGAGCACTTATACTGTTCAGAGTAAAAATATGGTGCATTTTATAATAGTGAAGATAATTGACCACGGGAACAATTTACCTCAGGATATTCTGGATTCTCCATCACTTGCTGGTTTTCAGTCAGGACTGGATCTCTTTCTAAAAGAGATGCTCTCGCTCAAATGGAAGTTATGGACTTGAGGCAAAATTGATTGGCTGAGGTTCTTTGGCCTGTCCTGTGTTCCACAGCAGGTCAGACTAGACTCCCACAATGGTCTCTGGTGGCCTTAACAACTATGACTGTATGAAAACTATGAAGGTCAACAGCAACGGTTCAGTTACATAGTTGATTAGGTTCCAAATTCCTTTCTCAGTGAAAGCCTGGAAGCTCCCTTATCTCTGCCTCTTCTTACAATGGCATCGTTAGCATGAGAACCTTCTCTGCAGCTCCTGTCATTTGAACCAAGCATCAGATGATATTTTGTATAAAAATTCCAAATCCACTTGGTCCCTGTGCTTTACCAGTGCCTCTCACATGTCAAACTCAATGATAAGCAAGTGTTGCCCAGAAGTGTGTCTCGCAGTCTAAAATGTGTGCACAAAGTTGTCAGTCTGTCCTCCACCACACACCCACACTCTCTCTCTCTCTCTCTCTGTACGCAGTCTCCTAAGGCAGACATGCCATCAAACACAATGGAGAAAATCATACCCTACCTATGGGATAAATTCCTTGCTGATAACAGTGCCTCTTGATCTATAGAATTTAATGGAGTTATGCATTTTACCATCTGGTCAAGTTCCCATTGATTATAACCTGGGTGCCTAGAGATGCAGGTACATTTGTCCCAAGAGGATCCCTAGCACAGTGGGTACAGTGAGATATCTCCCTGATGGTGGGTTTCCCTGACAGAGAGCCGCAAGGGCTATTGACCTCCGGACACTGAAAGCCGTACACTCTTGTGAATGTGGGGTGTGCAGCCGATCCCCATGATCCCAGCTGATTTGAGTTCCCATATCTTCTAGTCCTGGCATATTTGCTAACAGGTATTTCCTGCAAAAGGAAGCAACAGCTTTTGGGAAAACCCAAGTGCACAAACAACAAATCCCCCAAGGTCAGAGTAACAATCAGGGGTGTCCTAGTGGGGTGACACGATGGCCCTTCCCAGCACTGGATGGGGAGAGGTGGAATGATCCTGTTGGTGGGTCACTGTGGCCACAGCAGCCACCACATTCACTCCTTGGCAGCAGACCCTGAGCTGAGGAAGAACTGGATGTGATAGCTACTGGTACCCACTGCAGGATCTTTGGGGACCAAAGCGTTAAACCTAGGAATGGCTTCGGTGTGATTGTGTCCTACTCCCTGGGGGAGGGGTACCAGACCTCCTCCAGGAACTACAAACAACAGAGGAGGGGGTGATTAAGGCAAGTCACTAAAACTGAACCATTCTAGAAAGGTATCTGCCTCTGGAGAAGTTTCAATATATTGGTTCAAAACTGGGGTTTCCAGAGACAATCAAAGAAAGGGCTTTCGGTATAAAAAGGCTGAGTTTAAACTGACATGGATTCTGATCCAGCAATCTGACAAGATGTTCTGTCCAACGGGGGCCCCAACCTTTGCGGAAGTGTTAGAAAGACTTTGACCTGGTAGGGACCCCATAAGACTGGTGGGTGCTTCCTGGAATGTTTAGTGTGTGCTTAAATCGTGGGTGCCAAGGAACGAGGGCAGAGGGGGAAGGGTATCAAAAGAGCAGTTAATGCTGAAACTATTCCAGAGTTTAACTATCCTTACAGTTAGAAAGTATTTCCTAAAATCTAACCTAACTCTCCCTAGCTGCGGATAAAGCCCATTGCTTCGTGTCCCACCTTCAGTCTCCATGGAGAACCATTGATCCCCACCCTCTTTATAACAGCCCATCACATATTTGAAGACTGTTATCGGGTCCCCCTCAGTCTTCTTTTTTCAAAATTAAACATGCCCCGTTTTCCCCCCTTTCCTCATAGGTCAGATTTTCTAAACTTTGTATCATTTTGGTTGCTCTCCTCTGGTCTCTCTCCAATTTGTTATGTATTTTTTAAAGTGTGGCCCCCACAACTAGACACAGCACTCCAGCTGGGGTCTCACCAGTGCCCAGTAGAATGGAACAATTACCTCCTGGGTTTTACATATGACACTCCTGTTAACACACCCCAGAATGAGATTAACCTTTTTCAAAAGAGCATCCCGCAATTTGGCTCATATTCAGTTTGTGATCTACTGTAACCCCAGATCCATTTCTGCAGTATTACCACCTAGCCAGTCATTCTCCATTATGTATTTGGACATTTGATTTTTCCTTCTTTGGTGTTGTACTTTGCACTTGTCTTTACTGAATATTATTTTGTTGATCTCAGAAAAGTTCTCCAATTGATCAAGGTTATTTTGAATTTTAATCCTGTCCTGCAAAGTGCTTGCAACCCCTCTCAGCTTGGTGTCCTCTGCAAATTTTATAAGCATACTCTCCACTCTATTATCCACCTCATTAATGAAAATATTGAATAGTAACGGACCCAGGACAGACCACTGGAGGATACCATTAAATACACCCTCCCAGTTTGACAGTGAACATTCATAACTATTTTTGAGTAGGTTTTTTCAACCAGTGTTGCACCCACCCTTTAGTATTTCATCTAGACCAATTCCTCTCATTTGCTTATGCAATACTCATGGTGATCAGGGGAGGTCCTGAATGATTGGAAAAAGGCAAATATAGTGCTCATCTTTAAAAAAGGGAAGAAGGAGAATCCGGGGAACTACAGACCAGTCAGCCTCACCTCAGTCACTGGAAAAATCATGGAGCAAGTCCTCAAGGAAACCATTTTGAAGCACTTGGAGGAGAGGAAGGTGATCAGGAACAGTCAACATGAATTCACAAAGGGCAAGTCATGCCTGACCTGATTGCCTTCTATGATGAGATAACTGGCTCTGTGGATATGAGGAAAGCAGTTGATGTGATATATCATGACTTTAGCAAAGCTTTTGATACAGCCTCCCACAGTATTCTTGCCAGCAAGTTAAAAATGTATTGATTGGATGAATGGATTATAAGGTGGATAGAAAGCTGGCTAGATTGTCAAACTCAATGGGTAGTGATCAACGGCTTGATGTCTAGTTGGCAGCCAGTATCAAGCGGAGTGTACCACAGGTCAGTCCTGGGGCCAGTTTTATTCAACATCTTTATCAATGATCTGAATGATGGGATGGATTGCACCCTCAGCAAGTTTGCAGATGAGACTAAGCTGTGTGGAGAGGTAGATACATTGGAGGGTAGGGATAGGGTCCAGAGTGACCTATACAAATTGGAGGATTGGGCCAAAAGAAATCTGATGAGGTTCAACAAGGACAAGTGCAGAGTCCTGCACTTAGGACTGAAGAATCCCATGCACCGCTACAGGCTGGGGACTGACTGGCTAAACAGCAGTTCTGCAGAAAAAGACCTGGGGATTACAGTGGATGAGAAGCTAGGTATGAGTCAGCAGTGTGCCCTTGTTGCCAAGAAGGCCAACGACATACTGGGCTGCATTAGTAGGAGCATTGCCAGCAGATAGAGCGACGTGATTATTCCCCTCTGTTTGGGACTGGTGAGGCCACATCTGGAGTACTGCATCCAGACTCCAGAAGGGATGTGGACAAATTGGAGAGTCCAGCAGAGGGCAACGAAAATGATCAGGGGGCTGGGGCACATGACTTATGAGGAGAGGCTGAGGGAACTGGGCTTGTTTATCTGCAGTAGAGAAGAGTGAGGAGGGATTTGATAGCAGCCTTCAACTACCTGAAGGGGGATTACAAAGAGGATGGAGCTCAGCCTTTCTCAGTGGTGACAGATGACAGAACAAGGAGCAGTGGTCTCCAGTGGCAGTGGGGCAGGTCTAGATTGGATATTAGGGAACAGTATTTCACTAGGAGGGTGGTGAAGCACTGGAATGGGTTGCCTAGGGAGGTGGTGAAATCTCCATCCTTAGAGGTTTTTAAGGCCAAACTTGACAAAGCCCTGGCTGGGATGATTTAGTTCGTGGGCTCCTGCTTTGAGCAGGGGGTTGGACTCGACCTCCTGAGATCTCTTCCAACCCTAATCTTCTATGATTCCATGAAATGTCATGTGGGATTGTGTCAAAAGCTTTACTAAAATCAAGATATAGCACATATACTGTTTCACCTCACATGCTGGCCAATAGCCTGACAAAAAAAGAAATTAAATTGATTTGGCATGATTAGTTCTTGACAAATCCATTTTGTCTACTACTTATCATGCTGTTCTACTCTAGGCGCTTACACATGGATTGTTTAATGGTCTGTTTGAGTAACTTTCCAGGTATCGAAGTTAGGCTGACTGTCTGTAATTCCTCAGGTCCCCTTCGTTCCCTTTTTTCAGAGAGGTACCAAGTTTTCCCTTCTGTAGACCTCTGGGACCCTACATGCCCTCCATGAGTTTTGGAAAATAATTGCTACTGGTACAAAGATTGCTTCGGATAGTTTATTAAGTACCCTAGGGTGAATGGCGTCCAGCCTTGCCAACTTGAATACATCTAACTTATTTAAATATTCTTTAATCTGTTTTCCCTATTCTGGCTTGTGTTCCTTCCCCCCTTCTTGTTAAGCATCTCGTCACAATCAACACTTTTAGTGAAGACTGAGGTAAAATAAGCATCAAAATCCTCAGTCTTTTTGGTGTTGTCTATTATTATCTCTCCTTACCTCTTAAATAGCAGACCTGCACTTTCCTTCATCTTACTTTGCTCTTAATGGGTTTATAGCACCTCTTCTTATTGCCTTGTATGTCCCTTGCTAGGTGTGACTTATTTTGGGTCTTAGCCTTCCTGGTTTTGTCCCTATATACTTGGGTTGTTCTTTTCTACTTATCCTTAGCAATTTGTCCATGATTCCACTTTATGATTTGCAGGTCACTAAAGAGCGCCTGATGTAGCCATATTGGCCTCTTGTCACAGACTCAAAGGTCTCATGTTCTCTCCTGGCTCTATACGGTTCCTGGGAGGAACCCCCTTCAGTGTGACAGCCCTTCTCAGGGGTCCACTCTCCCTCGGGGGTTAAGCCATAGGCACCTCCGCCTCCTAGAACTGCACCTCTCTGAGCCCTCAGCACGCCTGTCTCTTGCCGTGGGCCCCCTTAGGGAGTCCACTCACTCTGGACCTCCACACCCAGAGGGAATAATTCAACCCTGATCTTTAGACCGGAGTGACTCTTAGCCAGCATAAAACAGAAGGGTTTATTGAGTAACTGAACACAGCATAGGAAACTCTCAGGGCCTCAGACCTAGCATCCTTCAGCACAGTACATCTAAGTCTCTTCGGCCTCCAGGTGGGCTCTGGATGCTCTCTCCTCTCAGCTCAGAACCCCCACCTTCCAGCTAGGCATCCAATATCACTGTCCCCCAAGTCCCACCTCTGTCCTTTGTCTTCTGTCCCAGGTAAACAGGCCACCTGGGCCTCCTCTTCTCTCAACCTCTCCTCTCATCCGTCCTTTGTTTCCCCTCTGGTTGGAACTGGCAGGTCAGGTCACTGGGGACCTCTCTCCACAGTCCATTGTCCTCCCTCTGGCCAGAACCAGCTGTGACTCCCAAGCTGGGCCTCCCGGTAACCAGGTCACCAGTCACTGGGGTATCCATTCTCCAGGCCATTTGCTGGCCCTCTATAACAACAAACTCCCTCTCCCACCACCTTGTTAAACCAGAAACACCAAGGGAAACTGAGTCTCACCCCGTCTGCATGCAAACCATTGAAAACAACAAGAACCCCCCCTTGCTTCATCACATCTCCCCCCCCCAACCCCTTTGAGTCTGAACTGAGCGGGGTCACTTAGCTAGTCACCTGGAGAAGTTCAGGGCCCCGCCTCATGATAAAGCATCGGCTGTAACATTGGCACTCCCCCTCACGTGGGCCACCTCCATGTCATAACCCTGGAGGAGCAGGCTCCATCTCAGGAGCTTGGCATTAATCCCTTTTATTTGGTGAAGCTACGTCAGAGGCAAATGGTCAATATACACAGTAAAGCACTGCCCAAAAAGATATGGCTGCAGCTTTTTAACGGCCAGCCCCGTGTCCAAGCATTCCTTTTCTATGGCCGTTAACCCAATTAAGATCCTTCGTGGCTTGTGTGTGCTATTTCAACCCATTCCCTTAGGGCCCACTGAGGCCAATATTTTGCCATCTTGTGGTGGATGAATGAAAATTCCAGATTCTAAAGCATTACATGCCCTGAGTTCTACATTTTCCAAAGTGACCATTGATTTTGGGTGTCTCCAAATTTAGAGAGATCTTGAAGGGGCCACATTTTCGGAGGGAAGCTGCTCAGCACTTTCTGAAAACCAGGCCTCTTTGAGGACATCCTGTGCTAGTCACTTTTAACAAGTTGGGCCTTAGTGTCTGATCTCTGTTGCAATTGGGCAGGGGATGGATCTCTTTAAGGAGGATGGCACGTGACTCTTACTCAGGGTCTTTCATTGGCCAGCAGGACTGTCAGGTGATTCACTCTGGTTCATGTCCCTAATATCCTCCCACAATATGGAAGCAGAGGACTACAGTATAGGTTTGCAGAATGGCAATTTATTATGCAGAGGGGTCCTGGTGAGCAGCACTGAAAGAGTGGCTAAGCGGTAGATACAAGCAGATGCTTTGAAGCTGTTCAGATTGTTATAAGCCTTGCTTCCAATAGTGCTTCCAGTGTAGGAGAAATGGAGGCACAGATGGATCTGGCAGCATCGGCTCGCTTTCATCTTCTCTATTTCTGGATCTTGTTAGCCAATTAGTTTGAGACTAGCATTAAGGATATTCAAACCATGCTGACGAAAAAAATTGCCAGCTCCTCTCCAGAATCTTTTCCAGCGGCCCCGTGTGACAAGATTAGGCTAGAGAGAAAAGAAGTCAGGGTAAGCATCTCCACGCAGAATGAAACGGGCTCCTGAAGCTCAGGGAATATTACTTTGTTCTCTCTTGTGTTTCATTTGTTATTAGCAATGACTAGAGGCCCCAACTTTGATGAGGGCTGTGGTAGTTGCTGTAACACACGCACAGTGGGAGACAGTCTCTGCCCCAAGGGGATTACAGTCTAGATAGACAGAGGGGCAAAGGGTGAGGGGTGAGAGTGTGACATGCCTGAGGTCACACAGCTGGTCAGTAGCAGAGCAAGGAGTAGAGCCCAGGTCTCCTGAGTCCCAAGCCAGTGCTGTGTCCCCTGGAGCACATGGCCTCTCTAGAACAACAGAGAGCATCCGACCAGTGTCACTGTGGGCCTAGATGGCTAGTGTGGGAGAGGAGTAGCTTTCAGGAGTGAGTGTTCCCACTGGACTCTGGACAGGGCTCTGGTCAGGACTCTGACATTGCTCTGTGGCTCTGAGGGAGGGGCAGGAGCTTGCCTGCTGGAAGGATGTGTGCTAGGGCTGTGCCATTTAAGGTGCAGGATTATAAGCAGCCCTTATCCCCTCCCGCTTTGCTGTCTGTAACCCTTACAGCCACCTTGGGCAGGTCCCTGCTCTAAGGTAAGAAGGAAGGGCCATGCTGGGACCTTTGTCTGGTGTGTGGGACCAGGGGCCATTCAGTGTCTGCATCATACAACGTATGTAAATGTCGCTGCCAGACAAAGGTAGGTGGTGAGGAGCCTCCCCAGACCCCCATGCCCTTGCCCCGCTCCCAGGCACCGTATGGAGCTTTAGGTTTCTTATGTATCCCAGTGAGATTAGAATTTGCTCCCTGCGGTTCTGCTGGCAACTGTAGGTTTCCACCTCCAGGCTCATGGGGCAGGAGGCCTTTGCCAACTCGCTGCCAGCAGGTGGAGCTGGACACTTGTTCTGGGGACACTTGCACAGTGTGAAATACCTGGCCAGGATCTCAGCGAGGGAAACCCGTAACCCTGCCTCAGCCCAGCTGTGACCAGAAAGGAGGCCGTTTAGGCCACTCACCTCCTCAGATGCCTCCTCGCATTTGATAATGACGGAAGCAGGTTCCTGTTCAGTGGAGAAGAATCCAGAGCAGTCTTTGACCAGCTGCAAGGGAGAGAAAAGAGACCTCAGCATCTTACTGTCAGGGAATGATAACACTCAGGCCACTCGCATGTGGAGACCTGCTTCCCAGTGTGGGTTGGTCGCAAGTTCAGCAGGAGGTAGGGAGGCTCGACCTTGGGCCTGTTTTGGGCATCACAGTGGATCAAGACCCCATTGTGCTAGGGAAAGTACAAATACAGACCAGAAGGATGGTCTCTGCCCCAAGGAGCTCATAATCTATGTAACCCTGGCTCATGTTCAATAGCACCTTACTTTGCAAGCAGTCTCTGTGCGATCTGTGGGATTCTTTGTGTACTCCAGATGAGTGAGAGTGGCCCACAGAAAAAAGTGTATGAGTAAATGTAGATATAGACAAGGAGAGAATGAGTCAAAATCTACACTCAGTTGAGCCAAGTGAGGCTGGATTGCTGTTAGGGCAGAGCATGCTTACAGAACTAGAAGCAGGGTCTTGCAGTTACAGCGATGGGCACAGATTCAGGACACCTGGGTTGAATTCTTCACTGTGCCTCTGTCCTGGTGTGTGACCTTGAGTCACATCACCGACCAGTGAGACGGGGATAAGAGCACTCCCTCTCGGCCAACCTCTCTCTGTCTTGTCTGTTTAGATTGTGAACTGTTTGGGGCAGGGACTGTCTGTGTAGCACCTGACACCATGGGGCCCTGATCTCATTAGGGATGTCAAAGTGCTAGTGTACCACAAATAATATTATACATGAGCTGCATCCCCTTCACTTTTTGACTTCAGTGAAGGTTCCCCAGTAGAACGGTGCCCCAGCTGACAACAGCAAACCAGTAATTAAATACCACGTAATCCTATAATTAGGGGTTGGATGAATGAATGTATGACATCTTGATGTAACGATCAGTAATAGGATACAGCAGAAGAGGCACTATACCGTAGCACCCTTCCTTCCTTTACATCTCTGCTTGAAGTATATATTTTCTATGAGGCTTGGGGATCTGAAAGATGCTGTTGAGCATCTGTGTGGTCAGTGAGATAGAAGAGCAGAGGGAGTTTTCTCCATGCAGGCAGTGATCCTTACCCCATCTTCTTTGAATTCACACTGGTTGATGTCACGTTTCTCTGATACCAAGCACACTGTCTCTTTCACAGTAAATCTCAGTGGTTGGATAGTTTTAGAAGACATGATCTAAGAAGTTCAATGAATAAGAAAAATTAACAGTCACAGTGAGCAACAAGGCACTTTGGCCTTGTAAATATTTTTCTTTTATGTGACAGTATCGCCCAGAGACCCAGATTGGCTGTTCACACACACACACACACACACACACACACACACACACAGCCCTTACCCTAAAGAGAATGTAAGTATTGACTTGTTCTGTTCTACTGAACTAAACAGTTATTAATAATCATTCTCATCAATACTCTAGGGCCTTGAATTTTTCAAATGCTGTTCAAGCATAAATCCAGGAATGTAACTTCATATGCTGTGGCCTAACTCTGATGTAGCTCCTTTGTCTTAAATGGAGCTGATTTGCACCAGATGAGGTTCTGGCCCATGTTTCTACAGCATGAACAAATAATTAGTATTTTGCAATTCTCTTTCCCCCTCCCCCTTTCCTCTCCTGTTCCCTGCCCTTCTCTTAGAAAATCCAGTCACTGAGCCCTGGTCTACACTAGGCGTTGAGGTCGAATTTAGCAGCATTAAATCGATGTAAACCTGCACCCGTCCACATGACGAAGCCCTTTTTTTTGACTTAAAGGGCTCTTAAAATCGATTTCCTTGCTCCACCCCCGACAAGGGGATTAGCTCTGAAATCGATTTTGCTGGGTCGAATCTGGGGTACTGTGGATGCAATTAGATGGTATTGGCCTCCAGGAGCTATCCCAGAGTGCTTCATTGTGATCGCTCTGGACAGCACTCTCAACTCAGAAGCACTGACCAGGTAGACAGGAAAAGGCCCGCAAACTTTTGAATTTCAATTTCCTGTTTGGCCAGTGTGGCAAGCTGCAGGTGACCATGCAGAGCTCATCAGCAGAGGTGACCATGATGGAGTCCCAGAATCGCAAAAGAGCTCCAGCATGCACTGAACGGGAGGTACGGGATCTGATCGCTGTATGGAGAGAGGTATCCGTGCTATCAAAACTACGTTCCAGTTTTCGAAATGCCAAAACATTTGTGAAAATCTCCCATGGAATGAAGGACAGAGGCCATAACAGGGACCCGAAGCAGTGCCACGTGAAACTTAAGGAGCTGAGGCAAGCCTACCAGAAAACCAGAGAAGCGAACGGCCGCTCCGGGTCAAAGCCCAAAACATGCCGCTTCTATGATTAGCTGCATGCCATTTTAGGGGGTTCAGCCACCACTACCCCAGCCGTGTTGTTTGACTCCTTCAATGAAGATGGAGGCAACACGGAAGCAGGTTTTGGGGACGAGGAAGACGATGATGAGGAGGTTGTAGATAGCTCACAGCAAACAAGCGGAGAAACCAGTTTTCCCAACAGCCAGGAACTGTTTCTCACCCTGGACCTGGAGCCAGTACCCCCCGAACCCACCCAAGGCTGCCTCCCGGACCCACCAGGTGGAGAAGGGACCTCTGGTGAGTGTACCTTTTAAAATACTATACGTGGTTTAAAAGCCAGCATGTTTAATGATTAATTTGCCCTGGCATTCGTGGCTCTCCTGGATGTACTTCCAAAGCCTTTTCAAAAGGTTTCTGGGGAGGGCAGCCTTATTCCATCCACCATGGTAGGACACTTGACCACTCCAGGCCAGTTGCACGTACTTGGGAATCATTGTAGAACAAAGCATTGCAGTGTATGTTTGCTGGCGTTCAAACAACATCCGTTCTTTATCTCTCTGTATTATCCTCAGGAGAGTGATATCATACATGGTCACCTGGTTGAAATAGGGTGCTTTTCTTAAGGGGACATTCAGAGGTGCCTGTCCCTGCTGGGCTGTTTGCCTATGGCTGAACAGAAACGTTCCCCGCTGTTAGCCACGCGATGGGGGGAGGCAAAATGCGACCTTGTAACGAAAGCACATGTGCTATGTATGTAATGTTAACAGCAAGGTTTACCGTGAAAGAGTGTACGCATTGTTCTATAAAATGTGTCTTTTCAAATACCACTGTCCCTTTTTTTTTCCTCCACCAGCTGCATGTGTTTCAAAGATCACAGGATCTTCTCCTTCCCAGAGGCTAGAGAAGATTAGAAGGCGAAAAAAAAGCACTCGCGATGAAATGTTCTCTGACCTCATACTGTCTTCCCACACTGACAGAGCACAGACAAATGCGTGGAGGCAGACAATGTCAGAGTGCAGGAAAGCACAAAATGACCGGGAGGAGAGGTGGCGGGCTGAAGAGAGGGCTGAAGCTGAAAGGTGGCGGCAGTCTGATGAGAGGAGGCAGGATTCAATGTTGAGGCAGCTGGAGGATCAAACTAATATGCTCCAGCATATGGTTGAGCTGCAGGAAAGGCAGCAGGAGCACAGACCGCCGCTACAGCCCCTGTGTAACCAACCGCCCTCCTCCCCAAGTTCCATAGCCTCCTCAACCAGACGCCCAAGAACGCGGTGGGGGGGCCTCCGGCCACCCAGACACTCCACCCCAGAGGATTGCCCAAGCAACAGAAGGCTGGCATTCAATAAGTTTTAAAGTGCTGTGTGGCCTTGTCCTTGCCTCCTCCACCACCCCTCCTGGGCTACCTTGGTAGTTATCCCCCTATTTGTGTGATGAATTAATAAAGAATGCATGAATGTGAAGCAACAATGACTTTATTTCCTCTGCAAGCGGTGATCGAAGGGAGGTGGGGAGGGTGGTTAGCTTACAGGGAAGTAGAGTGAACTAAGGGGTGGGGGGTTTCATCAAGGAGAAACAAACAGAACTTTCACACTGTAGCCTGGCCAGTCATGAAACTGGTTTTCAACGATTCTCTGATGTGCACCGCACCCTCCTGTGCTCTTCTAACCGCCCTGGTTTCTGGCTGTGCGTAACCAGAAGCCAGGCAATTTGCCTCAACCTCCCACCCCGCCATAAACGTCTCCCCCTTACTCTCACAGATATTGTGGAGTGCACAGCAAGCAGTAATAACAGTGGGGAATATTGGTTTCGCTGAGGTCTAAATGAGTCGGTAAACTGTGCCAGCGCACTTTTAAATGTCCAAATGCACATTCTACCACCATTCTACACTTGCTTAGCCTGTACTTGAACAGCTCCTGACTACTGTCCAGGCTGCATATGTGTGGCTTCATGAGCCATGGCATTAAGGGGTAGGCTGGGCCCCCAAGGATAACTATAGGCATTTCAACAGCCCCAATGGTTATTTTCTGGTCTGGAAAGAAAGTCCCTTCCTGCAGCTTTTGAAACAGACCAGAGTTCCTGAAGATGCGAGTGTCATGTACCTTTCCCGGCCATCCCACGTTGATGTTGGTGAAACGTCCCTTGTGATCCACCAGTGCTTACAGCACTATTGAAAAGTACCCCTTGTGGTTTATGTACTCGCTGGCTTGGTGCTCCGGTCCCAAGATAGGGATATGGGTTCCGTCTATGGCCCCATCACAGTTAGGGAATCCCATTGCAGCAAAGCCATCCACTATGACCTGCACATTTCCCAGGGTCACTACCCTTGATATCAGCAGATCTTTGATTGCGTTGGCTACTTGCATCACAGCAGCCCCCACAGTAGATTTGCCCACTCCAAATTGATTCCCAACTGACCGTCTGGTGTTGCAAGCTTCCACAGGACTATTGCCACTCGCTTCTCAACTGTGAGGGCTGCTCTCATCTTGGTATTCTTGTGCCTCAGGGCAGGGGAAAGCAAGTCACAAAGTTCCATGAAAGTGCCCTTATGCATGCGAAAGTTTCGCAGCCACTGGGAATCGTCCCAGACCTGCAACACTATGCGGTCCCACCAATCTGTGCTTGTTTCCCAAGCCCAGAATCAGCGTTCCACCACATGAACCTGCCCCATTAGCACCATGATGCCCACATTGGCAGGGCCCATGCTTTGAGAGAAGTCTGTGTCCATGTCCTCATCACTCTCTTCACCACGCTGACGTCACCTACTTGCCCGGTTTCATTTTGCCAGGTTCTGATGCTGCATATACTGCTGGATAATGCGTGTGGTGTTTAATGTGCTCCTAATTGCTAAAGTGATCTGAGCAGGCTCCATGCTTGCCGTGGTATGGCGTCTGCACAGAAAAAAGGCACAGAATGATTGTCTGCTGTTGCCCTGATGGAGGGAGGGGCGACTGACGACATGGCTTGCAGGGTTGGCTTACAGGGAATTAAAATCAACAAAGGGGGTGGCTTTGCGAGAAACTGAATGGCCACCTCAAGGATAGAACTCAAAACCTCAAGGATAGAACTCAAAACTGGGTTTAGCAGGCCGTTGATTTCACAGAGGGCGGGAGGGAGGAGAAAATGAATACAAAACAAATCTGGTCTATTTCTTGTTTTGAGCCACTTCATCTATCTTTATACATCATGCTGGCAGCAGACTGTGCAGTACGACCGCTAGCCATTGTCACCTCCTGGGTGCTCGGCAGAAGATGGTGCAGTATGACTACTGGCCATCGTCTTCTGCTAGCTGCAGATTAAAAGACAGTGCACTGCCAGTAGGACTCAATCGCCATGAGACGAAACAAGGGAAATGACCTGGCTGAGTCACACCCAGGACTATGTCAACGACGGCTACCAGTCATACTGCACTGTCTGCTGCCAAAAGGCAATAAACTGCTGCTGTGTAGCAATGCAGTACTACGTCTGCCAGCACCCAGGAGACATATGGTGATGGTTAGCTGAATGGGCTCCATGCTTGCCCTGGTATAGCGTCTGCACAGGTAGCTCAAGAAAAAAGGCGCAAAACAATTGTCTGCCCTTGCTTTCACGGAGGGAGGGAGGGAACGGGGGCCTGACGATATGTACCCAGAACCACCCGCAACAATGTTTTAGCCCCATCAGGCACTGGGATTTCTACCCAGAATTCAAATGGGTGGTGGAGACTGCGGGAATTATGGGATAGCTACCCACAGTGCAAAGTTCCAGAAGTCGACTGTTGCCTCGGTACTGTGGACACAGTCCACCGACTACATGCACTTAGAGCTTTTGTGTGGGGACACACACACTCGAGTGTATAAAAACACTTTCTACAAAACCGACTTCTATAAATTTGACCTAATTTCGTAGTGTAGACGTACCCTGAGTGTTTCTGCATGTGTTTTAATTGCTGAAAGTGCGGTTCTGGTCTGAAATGACATGGTTCAAATGAACTCCTGGGATTCCAGGTCTTATTGCCTCCCTGTAATTTCTATATGTAGGTTCCTGTCTTGCAGAAGTTACTTGTGTGTGCAAGTGTTTGCAGAATCGGACTCCCAGTGTCCTCCTTTTGGGCTTGATCATGAAACACTCTGAGCACTCCTGTGTGGTGCTGAGCACCCTCAACTTCCACTGACCTCACTGCGAGCAGAGGGTGCTCAGTAGCTCACGGGATCAAGCCTTTCATTAAAAATATGGTTATTTCCCTAACTGTCAGTCCTGCCAATTGAATATTTGCTCTGAAGCTCAAGCCCTGCTTTTGCTTTTCATGCCTCATCATGGGAGCCCCAGAAACAAGGCGCTGTTGATGATGTATGAGAAGGAATAGAATCCAGCTCCCACTCTGCAGACCCAGCTGGAGTACAAAGGAGCGAGCATTTCTGTTAGCCACGGGTCAGGATTTTAGAACATGGCTGGTGAGTTTGTGTGCCTCACAACTGGGTGCCCTATTTGAAGGGGCCTGACTCTCACTGTGCGGGTGCTGAGAATGTTCTGGAAATTAGACCCTTCTGAGGTGTTTCAAGTTGGGCACCTGAAATCACTTGTTACTTACAAAACTCTTGGCTCATAGCCGCCAGTTCTGACTGTGAAAACGCAGAGGTAGCCGCTGTGCTGAACAAGGGGATGCCATTTTAGGCACTCCCACTTTTCAGAGCAAGGGCAGCATTTTAAAACGCATACAAACTTGTACTGAAGATAAATGGTAACTCTGACAACTTTTGCAGTCAACATAGTGTCAGTGAACAGGGCATTAATGAAAAATTACATACATTAGAACATAGGATAGTGTATGCTTATTTTGATTGCAAGGTATTGCTCTGTGCCTCAGTTTCCCCCTCTAAAATGCAGATAATAATATGTCCTTTCTCCGACCCTTTGTCTTATCTATTTGGATTGTAAAGTTCTTCTAGGCAGGAACTGTATCTTACTATGTATATATGTACTAGCACAATGGGGCCGTGGTCTTGGCTTGAACCTGCAGATGCTGCTGGGATATAAATATATCAATTAGGGCCCTCCGGGAAGAATAGTGCCCAGCATTTAATAATTATTGCCACGTAATAAATAATGATAATAAGGGATTAACAAATGTCTTTTAATTAAATCGGTCTTCTACATACTGCTAAATTTGAATTCTCTGCATAAGGAGACCCAGGAAGGGCACTGAATTCAAATGGTCTTTTCCTAAAGCTTTTTAAGCTTTCTAAGAGCCATATCTTTTAATGACCAATAATCAGTATTTATTTGTAAAGGCTCAGAACCCAGACAGCAAAAAAAAAAAAAACCCATAAGAACCACACTGGTATCTTTATTAAATTGTAATTTTTAAGCCAATTGCATGATTTTTTCAGGGCGGACACATTCTCTTTGAACACTTATGGCTGGCCACCACCTTTGTGCCAGGCGCTGTACAAACACAGAGTAAGACGGTCCCTGCCCCGAGTTGCTTAGAGTATAATTCAAATGGAAAACATTCTCTGCCTACTGAATCTGAACTGCTGCTCTCAGGCCCTTCCACTGCAGCGGGACCAGGAAGCTGCTGTGTGGTAATACAGGGAAATAGCTGTCTGGCTGCTACCCATCCCTGCACATATTTCACTCCCTCTTTATAACCAATTTTGGCCATGCTTTCAATGACTCGAACTGGCTTGTCTATAAATTCCCTGTTGATCCCCTTCCCCTAACCACTGCCTACTTGGATTGTGAGCAGAAACTGTCTTTCATGGCACAGTCAGAAATCAGCCCTGGGTAATAACAGCAAGGGTGCAAATACCAAAGTGTAGGTACAGGAGCCTAGCATCACAGGGCTGCGATTCCCATTGACTCGCCCTATGAGCTTAAGCATCATCTAACAGGCCAAAAAGTGATTCCCCAGATCACTCACCCAGTCTGGCTGCGGCTCAGCTTCCAGGAGCCGATAGGCCAGTGTTGTGCCCGGCTCTTGGTTGTAGATCTGAACTGCAGCTAAAACCGCATCCTTGTGGGTTGGCAGAGGGGACAATGATGGCACGGGGGCTGCTGTGACCACCCCGAGGATCAGCAGGACTTTCAGGCAGGTCTCCATCCTGTGCCCTGTGGGATTCAGTGAGAGCTGGGTAGGCAATCCTGTCCCTCCTGGGGGAAGCCCTTTTATACCCTGCCTCTTCTGTGTGGGCTAGTGCCTCATTGGTTGCCAGCTTCATCCTCCCTTAACAGATGACTTTTCTCCCTTCATCTTCAGGATGTTTCCATTGGCCACCCTGCTGGGGCAGGCACAGAGGGAGGTTGGTCAGGAGAAAAGGAGGAATTTTTCAAATAAATTGCTGAAATCGTGTGCACCAATTGCAAAACAACCCATAGTGGGGGGTGGCCATAGGCCTCTGTACTGGGAAAGGTACCTCTCTAGGTGTAAGTCAGCATAGATCCATGAAAGCCAAAGCCAATGGAGATAGGGCAACTTATTCCAGCTGAGGATCTGTTGGGCCAGAACCTCAGCTGCTATAAGTTGCCATTGCTCTATCTGTGCTGTCTTCCATCAAGAAAACACCTCTCCCCTAAAGTCCAGGCAACCAGAGCTTTACCTGTCAGCTCTCAGTCCAGAAATCACACAACAAGCATTCCCTTAGAGCCAGTCAGTAAGCACAGGTCGTTGTTTTTGATGGTGCCACCACTAAATCCAAGAGGAAAAGTACAGGGCATCAACAATGGATAACCACACACCAGACTGCTCCTGACTGGCCAACCTGCTCTTTTGTATCCCTAGCAATGGGACTGCCCCATGTCCAATAGGATGGCCCTGTTCCAAAGCTGGAGACATCTCACTATCATGAAGTCTTCCTATGAGTCATCCAAACCCATTCCTTCTTAATGTTATCCCATTGCTCCTAGTCATACCCCATAGCCCCCTTTCCAAATGAATCCCCCTCTCTTTGGGTTAACTCTTTTATAGGCTTCTACTGTTTTTTCCTCATTCTGTATTTATGTTGGCCAATTTTCAGTGCACATAGCTGTGTCCCTACCGAAGCCAATTTCAATTAATTTTGAGAATCAGATTTCATGAGAGACTGTCTCAAACGTGTTATCAACCACTTCCTCTTTATCCACTGGTCCTGCAGTTCTGTCAAGCACAATCAAACTGTCAGACTTCTTTTTGTGTGATTAGAGCATGTTCTCTGTGTCCTCTGAGTGGTGATCTCACAATACTTTCCCTCCTACACAAAATACAGTAAACAGTGTGGACGGTATTCCTGGCTGTAAATTCCCCTTCATCAGGATTCTGCTGTGGGATAAGAACATGAAGTCTCAGGATTCTTTCTTCAGCTCATTTCTTGCACATTCTGGCTGACTGTTTAGCTACGGTTTGGTAATCCAGGCAGGACGGTCGGGGTTTGTAACTGACAATTCCATCCCTCCCTGTGCGGTATGTGAACTAAGTTATTGGGCAACAAAATGGCAAATGAAATTTAATGTGGATAAATGTAAAGTAATGCACATTGGAAAAGATAACCCCAACTATACATACAATATGATGGGGGCTAATTTAGCTACAGCTAATCAGGAAAGAGATCTTGGAGTCATTGTGGATAGTTCTCGGAAGACGTCCATGCAGTGTGCAGCAGCAGTCAAAAAAGCAAATTGGATGTTAGGAATCATTAAAAAGGGATAGAGAATAAGACAGAGAATATCTTATTGCCCTTATATAAATCCATGGTACGCCTACATCTTGAATACTGCATGCAGATGTGGTCTCCTCATTTCAAAAAAGAAATACTGGCATTATATAAGGTTCAGAGAAGGGCAACTAAAATGATTAGGGGGTTGGAACGGGTCCCATATGAGGAGAGATTAAAGAGGCTAGGACTTTTCATCTTGGAAAATAGGAGACTAAGAGGGGATATGATAGAGGTCTATAAAATCATGAGTGATGTGGAGAAAGTGAATAAGGAAAGTTATTTACTTGTTCCCATAATATAAGAACTAGTGGCCACCAAATGACATTAATGGGTAGCAGGTTTAAAACAAATATAAGGAAGTTCTTCTTCACTCTGTGCACAGTCAGCCTATGGAACTCCTTGCCTGAAAAGGTTGTGAAGGCTTGGACTATAACAGGGTGTGGCAGGTTTTGTAACTTGTCTACCCCTTTGATTCTGGAGCGGGGGCAAGGTTAACCTCGCCCCCCGGCTGCTGCACCAGTTCTACAACCTCCCCAGTAGTCAGGGCTGTATGGCCCAATGGCCAGAGTCCCTCTAAATCTTCTTCCCCTGGTGGGATAGCACAGCCTAGTGGCCAGAATCCCTATAGTGCGCTCCCAAAGCAGCATGGCCCAATGGCCAGAGTCTCCCAAAACTCTCTTCCTTTGGTGGGATTGCGTGGCCTAGTGGCCAGAGTCTCTATAGTGCGCTCCTAAAGGGGTGTGGCCTGAGGGCCAGAGTCCCTCTAAGTCCTCTTCCCCTCATAGGATAGTGTGGCCCAGCAGCCAGAGTTCATCTATCTCCTTTGAGGTAAGAGAGGGGTTGGTGAACTATGTCATCACAAAAAAGGGGGGACAGTTTACAGACCCCCAGTAGGGGAGCCTGGGCCCACCCACCTTCACTGGGCTCCAACCCAGGGCCCTATCTTTGACAGTGTGGTCCTCCCCCGGTCAGCGGGGAATCCTACCGCAACACACTGCCCTCAGAGTGGTAGGAGATACCACTCCCTTCCTTTCCTGGGTCACTTCCAACCAGTTCTCCTGATGTAGCAGTCCCTGTGGCATCAGGGTCTTCAGGGTCCTCAGCCCCTGGGGTTCCCTGGGGGTCCCAAAGCTGCCAAACTCTGGTCCCACTTCCTGGCCCCTCGGCTCCTTCCTGTACGAGTTGCCACTGCTCCCCTGGGCTGGAGCCTCCAATGGGTGTCCTCCTTCCTCAGCCACCAGCCCTGACTGAGCAGCTCTGCAGGCTTTTATACTTGACTCTCAGTTGGAGCATGCCCAGCAGAGCCTCAGGGGCGTGGCTTCCTCTGCCAGCAGGGAAGGGTTGCCCCTCTCATTCCCAGTGCAGGGCCAGTCCGCCCCGTCACACAGGGTCTAAAAGAGAACTGGATAAATTCATGGATAAGTCCATTAATGGCTATTAGCCAGGATGGGTAAGGAATGGTGTCCCTAGCCTCTGTCTGTCAGAGGGTGGAGATGGATGGCAGGAGAGAGATCACTAGATCAGTACCTGTTAGGTTCACTCCCTCTGGGGCACCTGGCACTGGCCACTGTTGGTAGACAGGATACTGGGCTGGATACTAGGTTGGATGGACCTTTGGTCTGACCCAGTATGGCCAGTCTTACATTCTTATATGAATTAAAGCTGGTGCTGTGTCACACGGGGTTGGATGGCAGTGCGCTCATACCACTTACTTCTCTATCAGTCAGTTGCTGAAATGCTAGAAATTCTTGATGTGTCCTATAATACTCCCCTATTAACTTAACTGATCCTTGAGTCTTATTATTATTATTTATTATTGTAACACTTTAATCACAAAATCATGTTTTGCCCTGCCGAATTTTCCCCCTCAGCCTAAGGAGTGCTTCTTGCATGTGCCCTCCTGGGGTTTAGGTTAAATGCAGAATTATATTTGATTCAAAGTTCAGATGTTGATGATTGAAACTGGCCAATAGTTTACAAAGTCTGTCAACTCCATGTGTGACTTTTGGCAAGTTACTGTATCTCGATGGGCCTCAGTTCCCCATCTGTGAATAGCGATCCTTTCTTTCTCCCACTCTTCATCTGTATTGCCTGTTTAGATTGAATGCTCATAAGGACAAGGACTCTCCTGTCCTATGTATGTGTACAGCGCTTAGCATAATAGATCTTGGTTGGTATGTGCAGGTGCTAGTGTCATATGAAATAAGATTGAGGTGCACGGCAGTGAAGAATTCAGTCGCCAGTCTTTAGTTTCTGGCGCTCTGTTGAATAGTGGTTGCCCTAAGAGTCCCACTGCAGCTCTGTTGCAGCCCTAAGGTTTAGCAGGGCTCAGCCAAAGGACCTGCAAATGTAACCCACAGATCTCCTGGGTGCCACTAGATGGGACAGAACCCCACACCCAGGAGGTGTGTTTGTTACACAAACATTTGCAGTCTCATTCTTGCAGGTGCATCTGTAACAAGATGTTACTTTTGTATCTGTCAGATTTCTCCATGTTTTCACTTTGCAGCTCTCCAGCACAAACTGGATCACTGACCCCTGTTTATCATACGAATCCTGCTTAATTGAAATCTTGGTTTGCCCTGTGGAGCACAGACTCCTCCGTTTGCAGCACAACCTGGCCTTGGGAAACTGACCAGCATTTATCCCTCATGGATGTCCAAGTCCCTCAAGCAGCCTCTTTCTCCAGATCTCACTGGCTTATCTTCCCTGTATCCCCAGTCCGACAGATCTGGAGGGCAGCTGCCTTTTACATAGCCAGCCAGCACATCTTCCCTGTGTCCCCACTCCCCAGATCCTGGAATCCAGCCTCTCCCTCCAGGGCCAGCCAGCATTGATGCCAATACAATCCTCACTGCTCATAGGGTCCCCACAACGGTGCCATGTAGCAGGCTCCTCCGCAATTCCCCAGCTCTCTTCCCTGGAAGAGCGAGGGAGCTGCCACTACAGGCCTTGAACTCTGTTTCCAAAGTTTGGAGGATCTGGAGCACAGAGATCGAAGCCTCGGATTTCAGGAATCCCCACTTGTTTCCATAGAGCTTTATGTGTCCTCCTGAAGCCTTCAGCTAATGAGAAAACCCTAATTTGCATGAAGTGCTTTTAAGACAGGTTGGTTTAAAGGGGACCATGGGGCCATCCCAATGCAGGCTCGTCTTAAAGGCTGCTCACATCGATGCTGGCTACCAGCCAACTCCAGGCTTCATTCCTGGGTACGGTGCTTGGCGCAATGAGACTCTGATACCGGCACTGAACGGGGGCTGCTGTGATGCAAACCACCGATAATAAATAATTTTGCTGTGAATTTTTCCCTAGAAATGGCTCTTTGGATTTTTCAAATACACTGTGCCCATCACACACACAGTACACATATATCAAAACACTACACACCCAAGGTGACTTGCACGTGTATGTTGTGTCCTGTTGTGTTGGACAGTCTGTGATTTACCTTACAGAGAACTAAAGCGCCTTTCCTTTCTCGGGTTATGCTTTCATTAGAGGAGACAAAGATAAATGGCATATCTGTGCCTGGAACTCCCTGAAATGGAGATTATAATATTTCTCTAGTCCTGGGTTTCTGAAGTGTTGGGAGGGTTAATACTCAATGTCTGAGTACATAAAATGTAATATAATTTCTGCTATTAGAGCAAAGTACTTCGACCTGAAAGAGCTAAGGACTGAGGTTATTTAAAATCGGAGGAGAGGTAGCTCAGTGGTTTGAGCATTGGCTTGCTAAACCCAGCATTGTGAGTTCAGTCCTTGAGGAGGCCATTTAGGGATATGGGGCAAAAATCTTTTGGATGATTTCATTGAGGATTGGTCCTGCTTTAAACAGGGGGTTGGACTAGATCAGTGGTCCCCCACAGTTGCCGGCCACTCTGCTGCCAAAATGCCACTGAGAAGCAGCACAAAGTGTCACCTCCGAAATGCCGCTGAGAAACAGCAATGCTTCTCGGCAGCATTTCAGCAGTGGGATGCCCTGTGGGTGCACAAAAATGCCCTGGCAGGCCCCAGGGCACCCGCAGGGACCGCGTTGGGGACCACTGGACTAGATAATCTCCTGAGGTCCCTTCCAACCCTGATATTCTATGAATCTATATAGCACTGTAACATTATGTCAGTTGCAGATTTGCTTCCCAAATGCTATGGTATTTCTTTTGCAAATGCAGGAAATAAAAGTTAGTTGGGTAAGATCCCCAGCAGTTTGCTCACTGGAATAGGGTTTCCAGTCCATTTCTTTGCTGTGCTAAATAAAACCCCAATGCCACAGTATTGTGCAGACAGACAGACCTTGGTATCTGTGTGGCACCCAATGGTTTCAGTGGGGTCCATGTGGGCACAAAGGTCTGTCCTTTGGAATGACTGCAGATTTGGAGCCTGAAAGTTGGAGCTCTTGCAATGTTCAGACTAGAAATATGGTGCATTTTTAAATAGTGAAGATAATTGACCACAGGAATCACTTATCTGGGGATATGCTGGATTCTCCATCACTTGCAGGCTTTCAGTCAGGATTCGATTTCCTTTCAAAAGAGATGCTCTCGCAGAAATAGAAGTTACAGGCTTGATGCAGAAATGATTGGCTGTGGTTTTTTGGCCTGTTCTGTGTTCTGCAGCAGGTCAGACTATATGACCACAGTGGTCTTGCTGGCCTTCACTATGACTGTATGAAAGCTATGAAAGTTAGCAGCAACGCTTCAATTATACATTTGATGGGGTTCCAAATTCCTTTCTCAGTGAGAGCTTGGAAGCTCCCTCATCTCTGCCCCTCCTTACAATCACATCATTGTTAGCACAAGAACCTTCTTCTCTGCAGCTTCTATCACTTGGACGAGACTTCTTGCTCCTCTCTGTCCATCAGATGATATTTTACATGAAAATTCCAAATCCACTCGGTCCCAGTGCCTCTCACATGTCAAACTCAGTGAGGAGTTTAGTCATATAAAGACACGCAAGTGTTGCACCAAAGTGTGTCTAGCAGTCTCAAATGTATGCTCATAGTGGTCAGTCTGGTCCCCACTCCTCCCAACACACACACACACACACAAACACACACTGTACACACAGCTTTCAGAGTAGCAGCCATGTTAGTCTGAATCTGCAAAAAGAAAAGGAGGACTTGTGGCACCTTAGAGACTAACAAATTTATTTGAGCATAAGCTTTTGTGAGCTACAGCTCACTTCATCAGATGCATGCAGTGGAAAATACAGGAGGGAGATTTTATATACAAAGAGAACATGAAACAATGGGTGTTACCATACGCACTATAACGAGCGTGATCAGGTAAGGTGAGCTATTACCAGCAGGAGAGAAAAAAACCTTCTGTGGTGATAATCAAGGGGGGCCATTTCCACCAGTTGACAAGAATGTCGGAGGAACAGGAGGGGGGAAAAATAAACATGGGGAAATATTTTTATTTTGGGTAATGACATATCCACTCCCAGTCTTTATTCAAGCCTAATTTAATGGTGTCCAGTTTGCAAATTAATTCCAATTCAGCAGTCTCTCGTTGGATCTGTTTGTGAAGTTTTTTTGTTGTAATATTGCAACTTTTAGGTCTGTAATCGAGTGACCAGAGAGATTGAAGTGTTCTCTGACTGGTTTTTGAATGTTATAATTCTTGACGTCTGATTTGTGTCCATTTATTCTTTTACGTAGAGACTGTCTGGTTTGGCCAATGTACATGGCAGAGGGGCATTGCTGGCACATGATGGCATATATCACATTGGTAGATGTGCAGGTGAACGAGCCTCTGATAGTGTGGCTGATGTGTTTAGGCCCTATGATGGTGTCTCCTGAATAGATATGTGGACACAGTTGGCAACAGGCTTTGTTGCAAGGATAGGTTCCTGGGTTAGTGTTTTTGTTGTGTGGTGTATGGTTGCTGGTGAGTATTTTTTTCAGGTTGGGGGGCTGTCTGTAAGCAAGGTAATAGCTCACCTTACCTGATCACTTTCGTTACAGTGTGTATGGTACCCATTGTTTCATGTTCTCTGTGTATATAAAATCTCCCTTCTGTATTTTCCACTGCATGCATCCGATGAAGTGAGCTGAAAGCTTATGCTCGAATAAATTTGTTAGTCTCTAAGGTGCCATAAGTACTCCTGTTCTTTCTGTACACAGAGTCTCACAAGGCAGACATTCCTTCACGAACAATGGGAAAAAATCATACCCTACCTAGGGGATAAATTCCCTGCTGGTAACAGTGCCTCTCGATGTATTGAATTTAATGGAGTTGTGCTTATTTACATCAGGTGAGGTTTCCATTGATTATAACCTGGGTGCCTAGAGATGCAGGTACATTTGTCCCAGGAGGATCGCTAGCTGAGTTGGTGCAGTGAGATATCTACCTGACGGTGAGTATTCCTGACAGGGAGCCACAAGGGCTGTTGACCTCAGGACACTGAAAGCCGTACACTCTTCTGAACATGGGGTGTGCAGCCTAACCCCATGATCCCAGCTGATTTGAATTCCCATCTCTGCTTGCCCTGGCACATTTGCCAACTGGTATTTCCTGCAAAAGGAAGCAACAGCTTTTGGGAAAACCCAAGTGCACAAACAACGAATCCCCCAAGGTCAGAGTAACAATCAGGGATGTCTTAGTGGGGTGACATGATGGCCCTTCCCAGCACTGGATGGGGAGAGGTGAAATGGTCCTGTTGGTGGGTTACTGTGGCCACGACAGCCACCACATTCACTCCTCGGCAGCAGACCCTGAGCTGATGATCCAGAAGAACTGGATGTGACAGCTACTGCAACCCCCTGTAGGATCTTTGGGGACCAAAGCGTTAAATCTAGGAATGGCTTCGGTGTGATTGTGTCCTACTCCCTGGGGGAGGGGTACCAGACCTCCTCCAGGAACTACAAACAGCAAGGGAGGGGGTGATTAAGGCAAGTCACTGAAACTGAACCATTCTAGAAAGGTATCTGCCTCTGGAGAGGTTTGAATAGATTGGTTCAAAACTGGGATTTCCAGAGACAATCAAAGAACGGGCTTTCGGTATAAAAAGGCTGAGTTTAAACTGACACAGATTCTGATCCATCAAACAGACAGGGCCTTCTGTCCAAGGGGGGCCCCAACCTTCATGAAAGTGTTAGAAAGACTTTGGTCCAGTAGGGACCCCATAAGACTGGTGGGTGCTTCCTGGAATGTTTAGTATGTGCTTAAATTATGGGTGCCCAGGAACCAAGGCAGAGCAGGGGGTATCAAAGAGCAGTTAATGCTGAAACTATTCCAGAGCTTAACTATCCTTAGAGTTAGAAAGTATTTCTTAATATCTAATCTAAATCTTACTTACTGCAAATTCTCCAATTTATCAAGATGATTTTGAATTTTAATCCTGTCCTCCAAAGTGCTTGCAACCCCTCTCATCTTGGTGTCATCTGCAAATTTTATAAGCATACTCTCCACTCCATTATCCACATTATTAGTGAAAATATTGAATAGTACCAGACCCAGGACAGATCCCTGGACAACCTCACTAAATACACCCTCCCAGTTTGACAGTGAACATTCATTACTATATTTTCAACCAGTGTTACACCCACTTTATAGTATTTCATCTAGACCACATTTCTCTCATTTGCTTATGCAAATGTCATATGGAACTGTGTCAAATGCTTTACTAAAATCAAGATATAGCACATCTACTGCTTCACTCCATGCACTGGGCCTGAAACCTAACAAAGAAAGAAATTAAGCTGATTTGGCATGATTTGTTCTTGACCAATCCATTTTGTCTACTACTTATTATTCTGTTATACTTTAGGTATTTACAAATGGATTGTTTAATAAATGTTTCAGTAACTTTCCAGGTATCGAAGTTGGGCTGACTGGTCTGTAATTCCTCAGGTCCTCTTTGTTCCCTTTTTTAGAGAGGTACTGTACCATGTTTTCCCTTCTGTAGTCCTCTGGGACCCCACCCATCCTCCAGGAGTTCTGGAAGATAATTGCTACTGGTTCAAAGATTGCTTCAGCTAGTTCCTCAAGTACCCTAGGGTGAATGGCGTCCGGCCTTGCCAACTTGAAAACATCTAACATTTAAATATTCTTTAATCTGTTTTTCCCTATTCTGGCTTGTGTTCCTTCCCCCTTCTTGTTTACCATCTGGTCACAATCAACTCCTTTAGTGAAGACTGAAGTAAAATAGGCATCAAACTCTTCAGCCTTCTTGATGTCCTCGGTTATTAGCTCGCCTTCCCTCTTAAGTAGCAGACCTGCACTTTCCTTCATTTTACCCTTGCTCCTCATGTATTTATAGAACCTCTTCTTATTGCCTGGTATGTCCCTTGCTAGGTGTAACTTATTTTGTGTCTTAGCCTTCCTGGTTTTCTCTCTATACACTTGGGTTGTTCTTTTCTACTCGTCCATAGCAATTTGTCCATGTTTCCACTTTATGATTTTCAGGTCCCTAGAGAGCACCTGATACAGATTTCCTTTCACTAGACTTCCTGTCCCTCATGACTCCAAATTCATAGGGTTTTAAGGCTGGAGCATAAGGGCGGCAGAATCAGGTTTGTTGTCAGGCCAAACAGCTTGAGGGTTTTTAGTCTGGTGGAATTGTACCTTTAATGACCCTGCTGTGGGATTTGGTCCATTTTGGTTTCTGGACTGGGAGGTGGGAAGGGAGCTGTGGGGTCTATTCTCATTATCAACACCTCGCTGAAAGCTGTGCGTGGAGCCTGAACTCTACTGGTGTGTCTGGTTGGGAGAAACCTTGGTGCAGCCCCAGCTTGTTCTTTAGGGGAAATTTCACCCCAAGTCTGCAAAGGGACCTGTGACCATCAAGCCTTTAACATGGGATGCATTCAGTCCCTCCTTGCTGGAGTGTACTAAACCCTCAGGGAGTGATTTCTTTTGGGGTTATGGGGCTACCTGGGTCATCGAACCAACAGGGCAGAGGGTGTTACCCAGTAGTACCCTGGGATTTACCAGTAAATCAGGGAGACTGAGTGAGTCCATGATGGATGTGACTGTTCATACAATCATAGAATCATAGAATATCAGGGTTGTAAGGGACCTCAGGAGGTCATCTAGTCCAACCCCCTGCTCAAAGCAAGACCAATCCCCAACTAAATCATCCCAGCCAGGGTTTTGTCAAGCCTGACCTTAAAAACTTCTAAGGAAGAAGATTCCACCTCCTTAGGTAACGCATTCCAGTGTTTCACCACCCTCCTAGTGAAAAAGTTTTTCCTAATATCCAACCTAAACCTCCCCCACTGCAACTTGAGACCGTTACTCCTTGTTCTGTTAACCCAGTTAAGATCCTCAGTGACTGAAGCCAGGGCTTGTGTGCTAGTTACACCCATTCCCTCTACTGCACCTGAGGCCAATTGGTTCCAAGTGGTGGATGAATGAAAGTCCCAGTCTACAGTCAGGCTTGACAAAGCCCTGGCTGGGATGATTTAGTTGGGGATTGGTCCTGCTTTGAGCAGGGGATTGGACTAGATGACTTCCTGAGGTCCCTTCCAACCCTGATTCTATGAAAGCATTACATGCCCTGGGCCCTAAATTTTCCCAAGTGACTGTTGGTTTTGGATGGCTCAAAATTTGGATGCCCATCGAGAGAGATATTGAAGGGGCCTCATTTTCAGAGGGTGGGGGCTCAGCACTTTCTGAAAACCAGGCCTTTTTGAGGCACCCAAAATCTCTTGTCACTTTTAACAAGTTTGGCTTTAGGGTCTGGATCTCTGTTGCAATAGGGCAGGGGTTGGGTCTCTTTAATGAGGATGGCGTGTGACTTCTAGTCGGGGTCTTTCATTGGCCTGTTGCACAGTCTGGTGACTCACTCTGGTTCATGTCCCTAATCTCCTCCTACAATATGGGAGAAGAGGACAACAGTATAGGTTTGCAGCATGGCAGTTTATTATTCAGAGAGGCCCCGTAGAGCGGCACTGAAACAGGTGCTATGTGGTAGATAGAATCAGACACTCTGAAGCTGTTCAGATTGACTATGAGCCTTGCTTCCAATGGTGCTTCCAGTGGAGGAAAAATGGAGGCACAGCTGGGTCTGGCAGCATTGCCTCACTTTCATCTCCTCTCTTTCTGGATCTTCTTAACTAGTAAGGGCAAGACTGACGTGAATAAAGTTCCAGGCATTTCGACGAATAAACCTACCAACATTTCCTCAGCAGCCCTGTGAGATGACATTAGGCTAGAGGGGAAAGAAGTCAGGGTTAGCAACTCCACACAGACCGAAATTGATCCTGCAGCTCAGAGAATGTTAGTTTGTTCTCTTTTGTATATTGTTGGTTAGCAATGACTAGAGGCCCCACCTTTGATCAGGGCTACAGTTGTTACTATACACACACACACACTGGGAGACCATCTCTACCCCAGGGGCTTACACTCCAGATAAATGGGGGCAAAGGGTGGGACAGTAACAGCGTGACATGCCTGAGGTCCCACAGCTGTTCAGTGGCAGAGCAAAGAGTAGCTCCCTGGGCTCCTGAGTCCCAGTCCAGTGCCTGCTCCCCTGGAGCACATGGCCTCTCCAGAGCAACAGAGAGCATCCGACCAGTGTCACTGCAGGCCTAGGTGGCTACTGGGGGAGAAATGTAGCCTTCAGGAGTGAGTGTTGCCAGTGAGCTCTTGGACAGAGGGTGACATCGCTCTGGGGCTCAGGAAGCGGCAGGCACTTGCCTGCTGGAGAGACAGTGTGCTAGAGTTTCAGAGTAGCCGTGTTAGTCTGTATTCGCAAAAAGAAAAGCATCCGATGAAGTGAGCTGTAGCTCATGAAAGCTTATGCTCTAATAAATTTGTTAGTCTCTAAGGTGCCACAAGTACTCCTTTTCTTTTAGTGTACTAGAGGTGTGCCATTGAAGGTGCAGGATCTATGATTATAAACAACTCTTATCCTTCCCCCTTTGCTGTCTCTACTCCTCACACCCACCTTGACCCACATGTTATGGCAGGTCCCTGCTCTAGGGTAAGAAAGAAGGGCCATGCTGGGGCCTTTTGTCTTGTGTGTGGGACCAGGGGCCATTCAGTGTCTGCATCATACAGCATTTGTAAATGTCGCTGCCAAACAAAGGCAGGTGGTGAGGAGCCTCCCCAGGCCCCCCTGCCCTTGCCCCACTCCCAGGCACCATCTGGAGCTTTAGGTTTCTTATGTATCCCAGTGACATTAAAATTTGCTCCCTGCAGTTCTGCTGTCGGCTGTAGGGTTCCACCTCCAGGCTCATGGGGCAGGAGGCCTTTGCCAACTCGCTGCCAGCAGGTGGAGCTGGACACTTGTCCTGGGGACACTTGCGCAGTGTGAAATACCTGGCCAGGATCTCAGCGAGGGAAACCCGTAACCCTGTCTCAGCCCAGCTGTGAGTAGAGAGGAGGCCCTCTTGGTTACCCACCTCCTCAGATGCCTCCTCACATTTGATAATGACAGAAGCAGGGTCCTGTTCAGTGGAGAAGAATCCAGAGCAGTCTTTGACCAGCTGCAAGGGAGAGAAAAAAGACCTCAGCATCTTACTGTCAGGGAATGATAACGCTCAGGCCACTCGCATGTGGAGACCTGCTTCCCAGTGTGGGTTGGTCGCAAGTTCAGCAGGAGGTTGGGAGGCTCAACTATGTGCCTGTTTTGGGCATCACAGTGGACCAGGACCCCATTGTGCGAGGCGCTGTACAGAGACCAGAAAGATGGTCCCTGCCCCGAGGAGCTCACAATCTATGTAACCCTGGCTCATGTTTAATAGCACCTTACTTTGTGAGCTTTCACTGTGCGATCTGTGGGATTCCTTGTGTACTCCAGCTGAGTGAGAGGGGCCCACAGAAAAAAGTGTATGGGTAAATGTAGATTTAGACAAGGAGAGAATGAGTCAAAATCTACACTCAGTTGAGCCAAGCAAGGCTGGATTGCTCTTAGGGCAGAGCATGCTTATGGAACTAGAAGCAGGGTCTTGCAGTTACAGCGCTGGGCTGAGATTAGGGAAACTTGGGTTAAATTCTCCACTCTGCTACTGACCTGGTGTGTGACCTTGAGTGAATGACATCACCCACCAGTGACATGGGGATAAGAGCACTCCCTCTCAGCCAGCCTTTCTCTGTCTGGTCTATTTAGATTGTGAATACTTTGGGGCGGGGACTGTCTGTGTCTGTGCAGTACCTGGCACCATGGGGCCCTGATCTCATTAGGAATGTCAAAGTGCTAGTGTACCACGAATAATATTAGACATGAGGTGCATCCCCCTCTTCTTTGGACTTCAGTGAGGGTTCCCCAGTAGAACGGTGCTCCAGCTGACAACAGCAAACCAGAGATTGAAAGCCATCCAGTCCTATAATTAGGGGTTGGATGAATGGATGTATGTTGTCTGTGACATTGATGTAAGGATCAGTAAGGAGGCTACTGTGGAAAAGGCACTGTCTCATAGCCCCATTCCTTCCTTTATGTCTCTGCTGGAAACATACATTTTCTGTGAGACCTGGGGATCTGAACAATACTATTGGTCAGCTCAAGGTGCAGCTGTGTGATCAGTGAGAAAGAAGAGCAGATGGAGATGTCTCAGTGAAGCAAGTGATCCTTACCCCGTCTTCTTTGAATTCACACTGGTTGATGTCACATTTCTCTGATACCGGGCACACTGTCTCTTTAACAGTGAATTTCAGCAATTGGATAGTTTTTGAAGACACGTCCTAAGAAGACATTCAATGAAAGAACAAAATAAACATTTTTGGTGATCGACAAGGCACCAGGCTCCACTTTGGGCTTGTAAATATTTTTCTTTTATGTTACAGTATCGCCTAGAGGCTTAGATTGGCATCAGAGCTGCATTGTGCTTGGCGCTTGTCACACACATACGCAGGCAAGGCCCTTGCCCCAAAGAGATTCCAGTCTATCAGAATGCACCATTGACTTGTTCTTGTCCACTGAAGTAAAAAGTTAATAATCATTCTCAGCTGTTGACTAGGGCCTTGCATATTTCAAATGCAGTTCAAATGTTAATCCAGGAATGTAACTTCATATGCTATGCGCTAGATCTGGTGTAGCTCCATTGTCTTAAATGGGGCTGATTTGCACCAGTAGAGGTCTGGCCAATGTGTCTTCAGCACTATGTTTTGAACAAATAATGAGTATCTTGCAATTCCTCCCCCATCTCCTGCTGTTCTTTAAGAAAGTCCAGTCGCTCAGTGTTTCTGCACGTGTTTTAATTCCTGCAAGTGCAATTCTGGTTTGAAAAGTGACATGGTCCAAGAGAGCTCTTGGGATTCCAGGTCTTATTGCCTCACGGTAATTTTCATATGTCGGTTCCTGTCTTGCAGAAATTACTTGTGTGTAAAAGTGTTTGCAGGATTGGGCCCCAAGTGTCCTCCTTTTGGGCTTGATCATGCATGGCTCTGAGCATCCTTGGGTGGGGCTGAGCACCCTCAATTTCCACCGACCTCATTGCAAGCAGGGGGTGCTCAGCAGCTCACGGGATCCAGACTTTCATTAAAACAGGTTATTTCCCTAAGTGTCCTTGAATGTTTGGAAAGTACCAGGCCCATAGGGGCACCACCAGAAATCAGCCTTGGATAATAACAACCAGGGTGCAAATACCAAACTGTAGGTTCAGGAGCCTAGCATCAGAGGGCCGTGATTCCCATTGACTGCCCCTATGAGCTCAAGCAGAATGGAATATACACAGGCCACAAAGCGATTCCCCAGATCACTCACCCAGTCTGGCTGAGGCTATGGCTTGTCTTCACTACCTTGCTAAATCCGCACTGCTGTGATTGATGCAGTGGCATCAAGTTAGCCGGAGAGTCTGGTGAATGGCCATACCTGGTCAGACCAAAGGTCCATCTAGCCCAGTATCCTGTCTTCCAACAGGATCCAATGCCAGGTGCCCCAGAGGGAATGAACAGAACAGGGAATCAAGTGATCCATCCCCTGTTGCCCATTCCTAGCTTCTGGCAAACAGCTCTCCCATCGACATAATTAGTGAAAGGCGGAAGCTGTGTTGACGGGAGCATGTCGCCTGCTGACCTAGCGCACTGTAGATACCGTGTTAAGTTGATGTAAGGTATGTTGCTCAGGGGGGTGGGTTTTTACACCCCTGAGTGATGTAATTTATGTCAATTTAAATGGAAGTGTAGACAAGGACACAGCTTCCAGGAGCCAACAGGCCGGTTGTAGATCTGAACTGCAGCTAAAACTGCATCCTCGTGGTTTGGCAGAGGGGATGATGATGGCGTGGGGGCTGCTGTGACCACCCCGACGATCAGCAGGACTTTCAGGCAGGTCTCCATCCTGTGCCCTGTGGGATTCAGTGAGAGCTGGGTGGGCAGCCCTGTCCCTCCCGGGGGAAGCCCTTTTATACGGTGCCTCCTCTGTATGGGCTGGTGCCTTATTGGCTGCCTGCTCTTGTCCTCCCTGAATCAATGGCTTTTCTCCATCCATCTGCAGGATGTTTCCATTGGCCACCCTGCCGGGGCAGGTACATGGGGAGATTGGTCACGGGAAAAGGAAAAAATTTTCAAATACATTGCTGAAATCATGTGCATCAATTGCTAAACAACCCATGGTGAGGCGGGGAGCTGTCCAGGGGCCTCTGCACTGGGAAAGACTGAGCTATGTGTCTTAATTCTGTTGGACCAGATCTCCACAAAATTTGAATTAATTTTGTGAGTCACATTTTGTAAGACACTATCTCATATGTAAAAAGAAAAGGAGTACTTGTGGCACCTTAGAGACTATCAAATTTGTTAGTCTCTAAGGTGCCACAAGTACTCCTTTTCTTTTTGCGAATACAGACTAACACGGCTGCTACTCTGAAACCTATCTCATATGTGTTACCAAGGGTTGGTTATATCACACTGACCACTTACTGCTAATCCACTGGTCCTGCAGTTCTGTCAAACACAGCAATCAAACTATCAGATCTCTTCTGTGTGATTACAGCATGTTCTCTGTGTCCTGTGAGTGGGGCTCTCACAATACTTTCCCTCTCACATAAAACGCAGTGAACACTGTGGACAGTATTGCTGGCTCTGGAGTCTCCTTGGATTCTGCTGTGGGATAAGAACAGGAAGTCTCAGGATTCTTTCTTCAGATCATTTCTTGCACATTCTGGCTGACTGTTTAGCTACGGTTTTGTAATCCAGGCAGGACGGTCGGGGTTTGTAACCAACAATTCCATCCCTCCCTGTTTGGTATTTAAATTAAAACTGTTGCTCTGTCCCATGGGGTTGGGTGGCAGTGCACTCATATCACATGCTTCCCTATCAGTTAGTAGGTGAAACACTAGAAATTCTTAATGTGTCTAATAATACTCCCCTAGTTGCCTGTTTGATCATTGAGTTGTCATATGTTTTAATTCACTTATAATTATTATTAATTGTGTAGTTGTAACACCTGAATCACAAAACCATTCTTTCTCTAGCCCAAATTTCACCTCAGCCCCAGCGAGTGCCTCTTGCTTGTGTCCCCCTAAGGTTTAGTTCAGATGCGGAATTGTACTTGAGTCCCAGTTGGGATGCTGTTTCATTGAATATGGCTCCAAAGTTTGCAAAGAGTGTCTACTGCTTGTATGAAGGTGCCAAGGCACTTTATCCCCCTGGCCCTCAACTACCCATCTTTAAATAATGATCCTTCCATTTCACCCACCCTTTTTCTGTATTGCCCATTTTGATTGTAAGCTCTTAAGGGCAGGGACTGTCTCTTACTATGTATATGCAGGGTGGGGCCCTGATCTTGGTTGGAGCCTGTAACTCCACTGAATTCTGGTTGCTCTGAGAGTCCGATTAGAGCACTAGGGTTTAACACTGATCATCCAGGGCATCTAGATAAAGACGGTCCCTTCTGGCCTTAAAGTCTATGAGTTTAGGAGCCTGCAGAGTTTGGCAGTCTTGTTCCTGAAGCTGCTTCTAGAACATGTGGCTGCTTTTATGTTGTTCAAATGTCTCAGTGAGTTCTGCTTGTAACTGTGCAGCAGAACCCTAGTTCACTGAACCCCACTTAACCCCTGCTTAACTGAGATTTGGGGATGTTCTCTAGTTTTGCTCCACACTCTCTAAAAAAAAGTGACTGGCAACTTTTGCAGTCAATATAGGTATCAGTGAAGAGGGCATTAATAGAAAAAAATAGATGTATTAGTACTGGAAAATGTGATGTTATCTCTCTCTGGCTCAGTTTCTCCCTCTAAAAAGGGGGGTTAATAATTAGGCCTGACCAGAAAACAAAAATTCAGTTTCACAAACAAAATTGAGATTTCAGAATTTGTTTTCCTTCCATATCGGAATGAAATTGAGAGCTTTGGAAAATTTTAACAACAGCCTAATAAACCTCATCTTCTGTTTTTTTCCCTCCTGGTGTTCTACCTAGATTACCTTGTGTTCTTTGTTATCACAGTTGGAGGCACCTACTTTCCTCCAAATCACTCCCTTACCCCCTGTCCTAGTCCTAAATCTCCTTAATTTACCATCCTACTTCACCCAAGTAACAATCTGCTTGAAGAACTAACCCTTCTTGTTCAGTTCCTGGGCTCTGCTGGCCAGACTCAAAGAGACCTGCACTGGGAGCTGCACCACTCACAGATCTCACTGTGGACACATCTCTCATTGCCCCATGTGGGCAGTCGTGGGCGTTTTAAGCTTCAGGATCTTGACAATTGAACCAAAGTCCATTGAAGTCACTGGACATTGATTTCAATGGGCTTCAGATCTGGCGCTTGCTGACTTGTGCCATTTTTGCCCACATGGTTTCCCTTGGGATACAGACACACAATTGGTCTTAATTTTGCTCATGAGGGTCAGACCACAGAATAAATTGAAGCTAATCAGTGGTGATGTTTACCGCAGTGAGGGAGCTTCCAAACTCTCACTGAGAAAGGAATTTTGAACCCCAGCACATGTGTTACTGAAGCATTGCTGCCGACCTTCACAGCTTTCATACAGTCACAGCTGTTAAGGCCAGCAGAGACCACTGTGATCATTTAGTCTGACCTGCTGTGGAATACAGGACAGGCCCAAGAACCTCAGCCAGTCACTTCTGCAGTGAGCCCATAACCCCTGTATGAGTGAGAGCATCGTCTCTTTTAGAAAAAGCTCCAGTCCTGATTTAAAACCTGCAAGTGATGGAGAATCCAGGTAAGTGGTTCCCATGGTCAGTTACACTCACTGTTAAAGATGTTAAAACCCTATTGCTAGTCTGAACATTGCAAGAGCTACAACTTTTAGCCCCCGATCCTGCAGTCAGATCTGCACAGACAGCCCCCTGTGCCCATATGGACCCTGTTGAAGACAGTGGGGTTCCACACAGGTGCCAGGGTCTGTCTGTCTGCCCATGATTGTGGGATTGGGATCTTACCACAGCAAAGAAATGGACGAGGAGATCCCATTCCAGCGAGCAAGCCACTGGAGATGTTACCTAACTAACTTCCACTTTCCACATTCGCAAAAGAAATGCCCTGGCATTTGGAAAGCAAACCTGCAACTGCCATAGCATTGCAGTGCTGTGAAGGTGGGAGACCCATTCTCAATAACCTCCATCCTTAGCTAGTTCAGTTTGAAGTAGTGTACTCTCATAGCAGAATTTATATTACGTTTTACATATTCAGCCATTGCCTAATCAGCCCTCCCAATGCTCCAGTGAGCAGGGTCTAGATAAGTGTTTCATCCCCATTTCAGGGAATTCCAGACCCACCAACACCACTTAACGCTGCCTTATCTGTATAAACCAGAGCCTGACCAAAGAACGAAGCTTCAGTTCTGTGTAAGACGAAGCATGGGCTGGCCAGAACAGCAGAACACCCCACATGTGTGTCTTTAGGATCTGGGGAGTGGGGACACAGGAAAGAAAGACCCTGGACTTCCTGGATCTGTGGCTCTTGGGTAGCCCCATCTCATGAGCTGCTCCAGGGATGGGAACCTCAGTGCTTCCAAGTTCTGCAGCTCCTGAGGTGCATCCACCAGGCAGACAGCCACAGGGCCACAAACCCCAGATCTTTCAGGCTCTGCAACAAAGGTGGAAGCTCAGAGCCCCAGCTCTAAACAGGACTCAGCTCCTAGGTCCACAGCATTCCTTGGTCTGGCCTGTTGATTTCACTAGGGTGACTGGTGCATTCAGGTAAATTTGTCCCAGTCTGATCACTGGCACAGGGTTGCTGTGAAATGTCTACCTAGTGGTGTGTGTGACTCTTGGCTTCCAAATCCTCTAGGTTCCTCTGCTTTGCCAGTGACTCTCACATGCCAAACTCAAGGAGGCATTCAGCCATCAAACGACAAGCGAGAGCTGCCCAGGAGCGTGTCTAGCTGTCTGAAATGGATGCACACACTGGTCACTCCATCTTCCTCCCTGCCCACCCCCACCCCACTGTCTACCCAGGACAGAAATACTTTTACACACAATGCATCCGATCCTGCCCTGACTGAGCTGAATCCCCTGCTGGTATAAATGGTTATAGCTCCCTTGACCCTAGTGGAGCTATGCTTAGGTACATCAGCTGGGGGTCTGCCCCATTGGTTTCAACAGGGTTGCCCAGGGATGCTGGTACACTTGCCCCAGGAGGATCACTAGCCGAGTGGGAGCTGTGAGATATCCAGCTAGCAATGGGTTTGCCTGCTAGACAGCCATACGGGAGGCTGCCCGCAGGACACTGAAAGCTGTACGCTGCTGTAAACATGGGATGTGCAGCCTAACCCCATGATCCCGGCTGGTCAGAGTTCCCATCTCTGCTTGCACCAGCACCTTTGCCAATGGATATTTCGGCAGAAGGAAGTGTGATAGGCTGGGCCTTTGCCAGGCCCCGCTTGGGCTTTTTCAGAGTCTCCTTTCTAAAGTCCTTTCCTCTTTTGGGAACCTTCCTCCAGTCCTCCTGGATTCACAGGTATAGGGGCCTTGTGATTTAGGGGATGTTCACTCTCTGACTTTTCCTTTAAGGGAATCTCTAGAGGTCTGGCTAATTTATGGCCATGAGATATGGCTAAACCCCAGGTCAGGGGTTATCTTTGAGTTCTTCCTGGGGCAATCGGGTTTGTACCTCGTCTGGCGAGTCCTTGTGGGTGGCAGAAGGTGGCCCCATTGTAAGAGACAGCTAACTCTGGGGTACAGCCACTCTGCTCCTGAGAGCCACCTCTTCCCTTGACGAGCTCTCCCTTTTAAGCTTGTTTCACCCAAGTGGCCCAAGCACTGCAGGTGTGCTTAGTTAGTGCTGGCTGAGCACAGAGGGGCTCGTTAGCCTTCTCTTGATTGGGACAGGAACGTGCCCCATCACAAGATGCAACAGCGTTCAGGAAAACCCAAGTGCACAAACATGTCCCACAAGGTCAGAGTAACAGACGAGGCTGCCCTAGAGGGCTGATAGGATGGCCCTTCCCTGTACGGGATGCAGAGGGCCCGTGTGGGCCTCCTGGTGGCTCATTGTGACCACAGCAGCCCCCACTTGGGCTGCTCGGCACCACACCCTGAGCTGAGGGAGAAGACGGCTTTGGGGGTTCATTTTTCCATACTTTGGGCTCTTCTCCCTGATTTTGCTGTTAGCCCATCACTCCCCCAGTCCCTCATGCAATATCCACCACCTTGAAAAATTGGGTTGAGGGAGGGGGGTCCCACAAGGCCGGAGGCAGGACTGTGGGGGGGGAGCAGGGCTGGAGCAGCGGGAGCTGCTGGCAGCGAGGGACGAGGTGGCCTGGCAGAGGTGGAGGACAGCCAGGACTGAAACAGCTGGCAATGCCCTCGTGGAGCGGTGCGGGGGCAGGCCAAGGATGGAAGAGCAGGGGAGCTGCAGCTCAGCACTGAGGTGCATTGTGAAGCTACATGGGAGGTTCAGGACTGAATTAGCAGGGGGTGTCGCAGGCCCTTTGGCAGAGCAGTGTAGGAGACCAGACCAATACCAGGGGCTGCTGCAGTGGTAGACCTGTGTTGAGAAAGACACTTGCAGATATAGGTGCTGGTGCTGGGGATGCTGCTGCCCCCCCCCCCCGTCTTGAAATGGACTCCATTATATACAGGGTTTACAGGGTTTGGTTCAATGGCTATCTGCACCCTCACTACACAAATTAATCCAGCACCCCGCTTGCAGACAAATTTCATAGGCCATGAGGAACAATAAGTCTCCGAGCAGACAGCAAACAGGTGTTCCACATGTGTAACTAGACTGAAAGAGCATCCGAGCCATCTGGGAAATACCCCCTGGGGCAGGAACCGAGACAGGTTAATGGAAGATTGTATGATCATAGAAGTCAAGAGGTTGTAACTGAGTCGAGGGCCAGCCTTCCGGTATGATGGACAAAGCAAATCAGATGACCAGACAGAGAACATTCATGGAGAACCTTACATAGCATGGAGGTTATCCGGTTATCCATGGGACTTCAGTGGTGCATAGCCCTGGGCTGGCCCTCCGCCCAGGGGTGACTTTCATCGGGCAAGGCCATGGAGGGGATGCTGTTACTGTCAATAATCTCAGTGTGAAGGGTGAAGCTTGACACGTTTCTGTTACACTCTGTATGTGCCTAAGATCTGCTTGGGACAGTCAGATGTAATTGTGTTTAGATTCCCCATACTTAGCCACTGCATTCACGTTTGGGTTTGGGAATAGCTGTAAATATCACAGCTGATTATCTTACATTTATTTACCGCCTGAGCCAAATTCAGACCCAATTGCGTGTCTGGAACCCAAGGGAAACCATGTGGGGCAAAAAAGGCACAGCAAGGGCCTGATCTGAAGCCTATTGAAATCAGTGGGAGTCTGGCCAGTGGCTTCAGACCCTGAAAGTTCAAATCCCCTACAGTGCTCACATGGGGCAATTAGAGATGTATCCGCAGTCAGATCTGTGAGTGGAGCCCCTCCCAGTGGAGGTCTCTCTGAGTTTGGCCCACCAAGCACAAGAACTGAACATGAAGGGCTAGTTCTCCAAGGGGACTATACTTGGGTGAGATGAGGATGGTAAATTCAGGAGTGGCTGGGGGGCAGGACTAGGACCGGGTGTTAGGGAGAGACTCAGAGGAAAGCAGTTGCAACTGGGATAAAACTTAGCACAGGGTGATCTAAGTAGAACATCTGGGGCCGTGAACGAGTCTGCCAAGGGAATCCCATTGCTGACACTAGGCTGGGAAAGGCACTGGGGTGTGCACTACCTTGTAGGGAACAACCCTGCGCTGGCAGGGGGTGACAGATTAAATGCCCTAGAGCCTGGCTGAGAAAAGCATCTCTCTTCAGCAGAGAACTTCATTGACTTCAATGGGACCTAAGCATGTAATCGACTTTAGGCTCATGTTTTATTGCTTTCCATAAGTGGGCCCTAATCCTTCAAAGTTACATGACAGATGGGTAGCTGAGCATAGACACCTCACTGAATGTATTTCTCTTGGATAGCTGCAAGGAAAAATACTCCTTCTTCAGCCAGGTCAAATAGATCAGATGGTTATTGGAATGTATTCATACCATGCTAACAGCGTGCAGATAGGGAGACAGTGTCTCTGCCCCAGAGAGTTCACAGCCTAAACCAACAACATTCAGGTGAGGCAATGGGGTACAGGAATCTTCATATGCATTGAGACCTCAGTAGACTATAATAGAGTCTTTGGATGTAATTGTACTAAACTACAACTTCAGAGGAGATGAACTCTCCCCACCCCCAAATGCAGCACTGAGGCCAGTATGTATCTAGGGCCCCCTGCCAAAGGTTAAGGGGAGACTGGGAAGCCTGATGCAGTGCCAAATACTGTCTCTGTCTCCCCTGATCACAGGGGAAATTTCAGCATCTACTTCCTTTTTACATTGCCTTGGGGTTCTTGTCAATGGTATAGGGCCTTCAGTGCTGCAAAGATTGCTCTGCCACTGGGACAGACCAGGTGAAGTCCGGAGCTTCTCACCCACAAAAGGCAAAGGGAAGTGGGAGCTGCAAGCCTCACCCAAAACCCACTGAAGTCAATGAAAAGACGCCTACTGGCTTCAATGGGCTTTGGATCAGGCCCATACACAGTGAGTGTTTTAACCATCTTCCTATCTAGATTAATGCATCAATCTGCAGTTCTGGAGCACCTGTCACTTGTACCGACCCACCAGCTGTGATGCAGGAGCCCCATTCCCAGCTCTTTCCACCCCAGCTCCTCATGTGTCTCTACTGGCTTCAGAGCCCAAAGTGCTTTCCCTTGTGCTGGGCATCCCTGGATTCACAAAGTTGGGCAGGAGACCCAGGGACGAATGTTACTTGAAGGCCCACCCCTGTGTCGCCCGGCTGTGTTAAATCACTTGTTTAGGAAAGGTTTCAGAGTAGCAGCCGTGTTAGTCTGTATTCGCAAAAAGAAAAGGAGTACTTGTGGCACCTTAGAGACTAACAAATTTATTAGAGCATAAGCTTTCGTGAGCTACAGCTCACTTCATCGGATGCATTAGCTCACGAAAGCTTATGCTCTAATAAATTTGTTAGTCTCTAAGGTGCCACAAGTACTCCTTTTCTTTTTGTTTAGGAAAGGACACATGCCATTTAAAACCAACCCAAGGAAGAGATGGAAAATGAGACAATGTTTGAAACGTCTTTCCTCCTTGTGCCATCGTGAGAAACTAGTCACTGTGTGAGGCAGGACACTGGCCTAGCTAGACTGTAGTTCTGATGTTGTGTGGCATATGATGAACATATCTGGTGGGTATAAGGAAGCTCTGTATCCAGTCCACATTTGGTACAGAAGAACGACATGGTGTCAGGAGTAAACTAAGACCAGAAACGGAAGGAACAGAGCAACAAAGCAAGAGTCGCAGAAGCGGCTGTGTGGATTCCCAGGCCTCTTCCCCTCAGGCCACTTGTAATCCACTGCCTTTGCCTTTGCCTTTGCCTTTGCTTCCGAAATGGGAGATGAGTGTGTAGGAGCCAGGCAGGTGCCAGCGACGACGCCACCAGTTACGTCTTGGGCTCCTGGACCTCCTGATGTGAGTACGCTGGAAGGAAAGGAGCAGACGAGTGTTCCCAGGGAGACCAATACCAGCTCTGCATCACTGTCTGCCACTCGGGATTTGCTTGGGAAGTGGGAGGAGGCGGTCTCCTTCAACAGCCCATTGCTATGTTCTCTGCACTGCCCTGTGTTGGGGAGGTCTGAGTCAGGAGGCCCAGCTTGGTTGCCTGCTCCATGGCCAGGAGCTGGGCTTTTATTGGAGGGGATGCTATAAATGGGTGTCCTGGGAGGAGGGGGAAGCAGCTGCAGCCCTTGGGTGCCCCCCAGAGAGACTGTTGCTTCTCTCTACCTGGCTAGTGGCTGACGCTGCACAATGGGGCCTGTCTGGGAGGGCCAGGAACTCCCTTGCTGGAGAGCTCTGGGACAAAGCTTTCATGGAAGAAAGCTTCCAATTTCTGTCCAAGCCTTGCTTCCATGACGGCTCTCTGCGCAGGGGGGAAGGTCCTTGCTACATGGGGGGGGGTGCAATATCTGTTGTATGGGCTTAGGAAAGGCTCCTGCTGCATCGGTTACCCAGGAACCACCTAAATGGGACTAAATTGTAGCCGCAGCGAGGGCATCCCCCTCTCTACCTGGCCATCTCTTGGTCCCAGGTGAAGACGACATCAAGGTTTGGATTCCTCCTATATCCCAGTGAGGTGTTTGCATGGCAGATGGGACCTGTGGGATTCAGCTGCCAGCCCAAGGGGGGTCTCTAGTGGCTATGCCCCTACCGGATGCAGCTCGACACCCATCACTGTGCTGTCCTTCCTCAAATCCCCACCCAGGGAACTGTTGGGGAAGACACCCTCCCTGCCCCATCACTGGCCCAGCCCCCACTTGGAAGATGATGTCACCAGCGTGCAAGACCTACCTCCTGGGTCACAGTGTTGCAGCTGATGAGGACTATGGGTGACTTCTGCAGGGTGGAGAAGAATCCTGAACAGTCTCTGACCACCTGTGAGGAGGATCTCAGCTCAGTTTCTGAGTGCCGTGGGAGGAAGGGCAGTGCGTGAGCCACCTCTGAAGGTGTGGGTACAAGAGGGAGAGATTGGGATGGCCAGTTTATCCACCAGCTGCATCCCTGCTAGTTAAAGCCCTTGGTGGTCTGTAAATACAGCCCTAAGTAGAGCAGATTACAAGAGTCTAGCCTGGAGGTGACTACAGCTGGATGACCCTGGTGAGGGCCATGGTAGAGAGGAAAAGTTGGAACTTTTGGGCTAGGCAGAAGGCTGGATAGGCCATTGCAGCTTCCTGAGCAGTGCTGGACCACAGGCTGCAAACCATTATGGGCAAAAGACAGATGTACACGGTGGATCAGAGCCCACCCCCAACCATTTCTCTAAGAACACTTCCCCCCCAGCAGCAGCCTTCCCTGCTGGGTGATGATAGCAAATCAGCCTGTGAACATCTGCTCACACTGTAAAATGAATTCACCCCCCTTCCAGATGTTCATTTCCAGCAAGAGGGCTTGGGTCTGGCACCGCATTTCTTACTCCTCCTGAGTAGGGTTTACTCCCGTGACTAGCCCCCTTTATTTCAGCACAGAGCCTGTCACCATGCAAAGGGCCATGGTGATGAATGTTCTGCGCCTACTATCCCTGGGGGTTAGGTAGCGCTGATCAGGGACCACAGCAGCTGGGTGTTAAACGGAACAGGATACAGAGCCTGTGGAGCTGTCTTCAGAGATGGTTATGGCTTACCCCATTGTCTCTGAAGTCACATTCAGTCCTGGGGAGGTTCTCGGACACCGAGCACACGGTCTCTTTAACCATGAACTTCAGCTCCTGCTGAGGGTTAGACGTCATGTCCTGGGGAAACAAATGTAATAGAAGTTTGGGATAAACTCTGATGGGGAGTAAGCCCCCATAGCCACAACAGCACCCACACATCAGGCTCTGCCTCGCCATTTAGCTCACATCAGCCATGTGCGATCCCAACTTCTCTCTCTGCATTTATCCAGCAAAAGCAGCCGTGCATCGGGCTGCAGCTCAGCATTACTGCAGCAGCAGACAGTGCACTGGTCCAGCTGGAATGAGGCAGAAGACGAAGTTCCCACATGTCACCCAGCTCACATCAGTGGAACTCCTCCAAGTTACACCGGAGCGACCAAGAGCAGAATTGAGCCCCATCATTGCAATTTACAAATAAAATGAGTCTTTTGCAAACGCCGTTTGTAGAGGACACATGGGGAGCAGGTGACACTGTTGCTAAATCTCCATAAATCTGCTTTCAACTCATTCTCCAGCTCTGTACTGTAGGCTTTTATATGGCACCCATCAGAGTAGTGTCTCAGGGTTTATCTTATTGAGATGTCAATTCACTGCACAGTGGACACTAGAGGGCAGATTTACAAACATTTTGGATGGCAACTACTCACCTAATTTGCATGCATAATTATCGCAAGTGAGCATGAAAACTGGACAAATACACACACAAATGCCACGGCTGAGCCGCTGGTAATGCAATTACCAGTTTGCACAAGCAATCCCAGCAATCACATGTGCAAATTAGTCTAGCTATCACATCTGAATTTTGTATAACCAAGTGCTTGAACACCTGGCCTGTAATTTAAAACTTCTCTCTTATTGCATGGCTCTCCATTGGAAATATATAGAGAGAGAGCTCTGCAATATATGTAATATTAAGGTTTATCATGAATTTTTGCCTAGAGAGAAAACAATCCCTATCTTAACAAATCCTAAGGAAAGGCTGCGTTACGACCCTTCATGGTTGTCCGTATGTAACCCACACACCTCCTAGATGTGGTGTTCTGTCCCCTCTAGTGGCACTAAAACCACTTAGAGTTCATGAGTCTGCTACCACCTTAGCTCAGAATCATGTGGCTTTTAGCTCGTGCAGTAGAGGCTCAAGCACTGAGGTCCCAGGTTCGATCCCACAAGACAACGACTGGGATCTGTTGGTGTTACAAGTGTGGGCTCGTCCGGGATTTCAACTGGGAAGTCTCTGAAGCTCAGGACGTGCTTCCTCAGCCAGGGAAATATGTAACCCACACACCTCCTGGGTGTGGTGCTTTGTCCCCTCTAGTGGCACCGAGACCATTTAGAGATTAATGAGTCTGCTACAGCCTTAGCTAATGACCATTGTGGCTTTTGGCTCAGGCATTAAGCTTCAGAGGGCCCAGGTTTGATCCCGCCCAACAACCGGGGTTTGTCGGTGTGAAAATTACAAGGCAAGAAGCTGCTGTGTTATAACCTGGTGTGAATATCTCAAAGCTTCGAGGGTTGTGTTTTGAATAGATGGGAGCCTAGTGGGTGAGGGTCTGATTCTGGTGCCTGGTTTCAGCCACAGCCAGAACATAGTGCCATAAAGGGAGTGAGCTGATACTTACCCACTCAGGCTGTGGGTCGGCTTTAAGGAGCCGGAAGGCATGGTCGATGCCTGATCCTTTGTTGTAGAAATCGACAGCCAGGGCAATGGCCTCTTCATAGCTCAGCATCTTGTGTTGAGAAGGCACCGCGGTGGCTGCTGCGGCCACAATGACCAGCAGCAGGACGGGCCGGCAGCAGGTTTCCATCCTCCGGCCCATTGCAGGCAGTGCCGGCAGAGTGCCATCCTGCCACTTGAGGAAAGCCCTTTTATATCTAGCTCCGCGACGGGGAGATTCATGACTCACTGTTTATGTCCTTGGGCTCCCCAGAAACTGAGGCTTTTCCTGTTGTTTACAGGAAATCTCCCTTGGCCAATCTGCTGGTATATGCAAAACAAGATCAGCGCAAACAAGGGACAATGCTGGGGCTGTGTGTATTGCTAAACATTTGCGTGACTTGGCATGGGCAAGCAGCTGCAAAGAATGAAGGAACAAGTGGACGTGCAGCTCCCTGCGATATGTTTCATTTATTATTAGTTCCTAACTCCCAGGGTCTGGGTCAGAGATGTCCAGCAACATGGTGTAGCACCACTTCTCCCCAGCTGCCATCTTATTCTATGCAATCTCATCTGTGCCTTCAGCAGCAGTGTCTGCCTGGGCCTGCAGAAAGCCTGAAACAACAGCTCCTGCCCCATACGTTGCCATGCCAAACTAACTCAGGGTCCCAGTGATGATCATTTTAATGCCAGCTATGACGCTGCAGTTTGGCATCACAAGTGGGTGTTGCTTAGGAGATACCACTTATCCCCCCACCCCAGCTCAAGGGAAAGAAACTGAAAAGGGCCTGATTTAGATTGTAAGATTGTCAGGGCAAGGATTATATCATACTCTGTGTGTGTGTGTATGCAAGGGGGACCTGATCCTGACTGGCCCTGTGATGGGATACATATACCCCATCCCGGCTGTAAAAGGGTTAATGAGAGGCCAATTAACCCCGCTGGCTGCAGCTGGGACTAGAGTGAAGAGATCAGGGAGGGAGCCCAGGGGAAGAGTGGGCTCAGCAGGGGAGTCTGCTAAGAGGCCAGGAGAGGCATGGAGCTGGAGCAGGCTCTGGTTATGAACCCTGATAATAAAGCAGGATCTGGATTTGCAGGGAGAGACCCCTGGGAGGTGTTCCACTGTGGATTGGGGGGATGAAAGGTCAAGCCCAAGGAGAGCAGAAGTGGGTTTGTTTATACTTTCGTTTGGGGGGTTTGATGGGGTATTCCGGGGGGAGCCCTGTGAGTCCTGGCCCTGGCAGGACACACATAGGGATCCCTGCTGACAGGCTTGGTAGAGAGAAGTCTAGAGGGAAGCTAGAAGCAAGGAGTCTGGCGTGAGCCTGACTGCCTGTGCTAGGGTCACTGGACTGGAAGCCAGCGTAGAGGATGGGCCTGGGTTCCCCTACCAACCTCTGGTAGGGTGCTGTGAAGCCCTGGGAAAATCATCTACCGACCACTGGGGCCAGAACCAAGTGCGGCAGAGGGGTCAGGCATTTGTTATTGTTGGACTGTCTGTTATCCCAGAAGGGGTGGGACAGCTGTGGCCTGGCTGGAGGGCCGAGTCACGAAAGGAGGCAGACCACCGGAGGGACTGGAGCACCCGTCCCATGGGGACATTAGAGGAGGAAAGCCTGGTATGCCATGCCCAGCCACAAGGGGGCCTGCCAGCAGTAGGACCCTTCCACGGTCCTCTAATCCCTCTGTGTCGTGACACCAATCATACAAAGCATCAGCTGCGTTCAGAAATCTGCACACAGTGATTTGTGACCATGTCACTGTGGCATCAGCCTGTGCCCTGGAAAGCATGGGTTTATGCATGCCAACAACCATTTAGACCCCCAGCTGGCCACCTGGCACTGATTTAAGTGCGCAATTCCTGGACATGTGGGCAAATTAGATGTGCAGCCGCGCCAGCATTACTGCAGGCTGCCCTGGCCTACCCAGAAGAGTCATATGCAACTGAACATAGATGGGGTCTGTTGCTGAGCTGGGGGCAGGTCCCAGGCTCTTACATAAACATGGAAGTGACTACTGGCGCTGGGCATGTGGCAATAAACTGCGGGTTTCCATCTAGTTCTGAGAGGTACTTTCACATCATGGGCAACTTCCATGTGATTAAACAAAGGTTCCCTCACTTCTTGCCCAGAGGTTCTTCTTCCAGCAGTTTAATTATAAGGGGAAGGCAGGGAAATTTCATGCTCTGATATTATTTATCCCCTGGCTCTGAGCACCCTGCACCTTTACAGTTCACAACCTGGTCACTGTCCTCCCACAAGCACTGAAGGGAATGGGAGCATACAGATGAGTAAAGCAAGCAGGATTAAGCTCCTAACGTGTATTTTCCCCTCTGTCAATGTGCCCATTGTGTGTGGTCCGGTGTGAAGCAGATTATTGTGCCAGTCAGCTTTGTGTGCTTTCCACACCCTAAAGTAATCTCCCACAAAAATCCCTCTTTTGACCCAGCACTGAAGCAGTCAGGTGAGAGGCCCCAGCGAGGGGTAAGGAGATGGGGGGATGGGAAGGATCAAACCACAGCAGAGATGCGTAATTAATTAGCCAGTCAAAGGGCAGGTTGCCAGTGTTCTCCAGAGCCACCCCTATGGTAACTCCCGGTGCCCCACGTCCATAACTCAGAGCTGGGCTGTGCAACCTGATCACACACACACACTGGACGGTATTTTCCCCCATGCCGGGAGCTGTTCGCCTTCGCCACGGTCCCTCCAGGAGTGAGCTACTGGTGGGTACCTGACCCTTAGAGCCCCCGTGGGCTGTAGCAGTGTGTGACAGCAATCACAGAGCCCAAACCTGACCTGGAGCCATGGGATTCTGGGAATTGGGGCTGAGGGGGACGGTTAACGGCTGGGAAGGGAAGCGGCAAAAGACAAAGCCACACTGGAATGAGTCCCTGGGCTGAAGCTAATGGACACCCTAAAGCTAAATCAAAGATATGCTGCCGCAGGGGTAGAACCTGCACCCTTGGCCTCTGAAAACAGGCTTCTGCCACGAGCTAAACTGTACGGGGAGACTTTGGCAAACCCGTAAAGTGCCTGAAACCATTATGGCTTATTGCTAAAAGCAGCCAAGTCAGCAGGCTGTAAATTGGCCAAGTCATCAGGCTTAGCTTAACCAAGGCAGGAGGGGAGGGGGGTCTTTGGGTGCCACAGAGAGGGCAGCTTGACCCCGCATCCTTCCTGATAAGAATTATGTTGAAGTTGCTGATACATGCATCTTAGAAGAGAAGGATGTGCTCTGGGAATGTCTACTGGGGCCTCAAGGCTGCAAACTCTGGAAAAACCCGCACCTGGTTAATCAATAATCAGAAGGAACCTTTTGCTGGACCACTGAAACTGCTTGTAACTAGTTTTCTTTAAGGGACATGTCTAATGTATAAATAAGGGGGAAAAGTTTGAGGTAGTGGGACTCTTTTTGGACTCTCCCTCTGGATATATCTTGCAGTCCCCACTGGCAGATGGAAGATTTGGCCACCGGAAGCCTACCGCCATGTCACTCGAGAGCCACCCTCAGCTTTGGTAATTCTCAAGAGTTGGGGTGTTTTACTAACCTTTTGCGGACGTGTGTAAGTGCTTGAGACTAAGTAAAGTTTAGCTTTAAGTGAAAGCACTCTTGTGTTGTCCTGTTTGTGCCAGCCATCTATCGGTCGGACGACCGTGTATCCCCTGATTTATTTCCTGACACGACCTCGCACAGAGTAAAAGTTACCAAGAGCTTTGGGTTGAAAGAACCCCGGGTAACAAAAGGAGAATGTCTACTAACGCTCACCACCAGGGCTTAGACCCCAGTGCCCTGCACACACGCCCAGTCATGCCCCCGTTGAAGTCAGCTGAGGAGACACCCACCCATTTCAATGGAAGCAGACTTGGGCCTGAGGCATGAGAGCAATTCAGTGGGTCCCTTGTGAGTGGCCCTGGCATAGCCTGGGATGCTGTGTAGGGTGTGAAGACAGCGCGCCTGCAAAAGGGCCTTCTCTGGGAGCAATAATGTGTCACTCAACCAATACAAACCCACGGGGACAGCAACACCTCGTGCCTCTGGCAAGCCCGTGACTGGGCGTGTCTTGTTAACTGTGCTTACAAAATGGGTTACTGGAAGGGAAAGAATATTAACATAAGACATTTCCTAAATCTCTATCGACTGAAACAGCTCCATGGTACTCAGTCACTTAGGACTGGAAGTGAGGAAAGCCCAGCTAGGCCTAGAAAATGATGCAATATGTTCTTACCAATTCAATCTATCCCTGCCTTTGATGGGCTAGAAATGCCTGGCTGGACCAGTGACAAATATTTCCAGAGTCAGTGAAATCTTCTAAGGGTGTGAAAGGGAAAAAAAATAAGTGGATCCCTTTGAATAAACATCCAGATCAGTGCAAGCCCATCTGCAAGCCCAGTGCTGGTTTTTAACTTGCACTCTCAGCTGAAATCCCTGGAGAGTTCTGATTAAAAACAATCAATGGTACAGCATGCAGGATCATACTCTGAGTGTTGATTCTTTTAGCTCCATGAGACACCCAGGGCCAGCTGCATCTGTGTGTGTAACATCTGCTGCGTGTTGAAGCCCCCTCTTTTGCACAGGCCAGCAGGTACTGAGTAAGTAGCACAAAAGCAGTTAGTTGTCTGGACCCATGTGATTTTTATTAAGTGATTGTGCCCCGAAGTTTCAAGCAGGGTGTAGGCCTGTTGTGCCAGGCATGTACAGAGATGTAATAAATGACAGATCCTGCCCCAAAGTCCTGATAGTCTAAAAGGCAAAGCATAACAGGAGGGAGGGTCAGGCAGACAGGCTGGGGATGGCATGGACTGCACAGCTCCCTGCCAGCTACAGTGACATGAAGGTCCTGAGCCTGATTCTCCCTTGAGTCGCATCCTTGTAAGTCCTTAACTTCAGTGGCATTGCTCCTGATTTACCCCAAGGCAGCAGAGAGGGAGAGCCAGGCCCTCTCAGCAGATTTTGGGCTCTAGGAATAAAGTCCCAGGTGTTGATGCCAGCTAACAGGCCGATCTGCAGAAGCTGCCAGTCCAGAGAAGAGCACTTAGAATTGCTCAATTCTTCTTCTGCTTCTGCTTTGAAAATGCATTGCAGACATTTCCGCAGCCTTGTATTGAGTACATGTTTTTGCAATCCAGGGCTGGTCAAATGACAGCCCCCCTCCCACTACATGCCAAGTTCTAAGCAGTGCAGACTGCCTTTTGTTTCCTAACATATCAGAGAACAGTTTTATGCAAGAGCTAAACTTGGGGGCCAGTGTGGCAAGAACAGACTTGTGTAACCTCTTTACTTGGGTGTTAGCAAATCGCTCAGGGAAAGGTCCTTCTGAAGTGGCCAGAGAGTTAAAATGAAGGAAGCAAAATGAAGAGTAGAATTGGGATAAATAGAAAAGAAAATATATCGAATTATTCTTTGTAGCAATCCCTAAAGCCAAGGTCAAGGCCTCATTGTGCTAGGTGGGGCACAAACCCAGAGTAAAGCTTTTCCCCAAGGAGCAGACAGTCTAAATAGACAAGACAAAGGGTGATGGGGGAAACAGAGGCAGAGAGAAGTGAAATGACTTAAGAAGTCACAAAGCAGATCAGTAGCTGAGCCAGGACAGAAGCCGGCTCTCCCAAGTTCCCACCTCTAGTGAGGCAGTGTGGTCCCCGCCACCCCAGAGAGAGATGAGTACCTCCGGACACCAGAGTGGGCGAAGCCAGCAAGTTCTGAGCCCACCCCGCAGAGGGTCAGGCGTTGCTCCAGAAGTATAAAGTATAAAGTATAAAGACCTTATAAATAAGGAATGAATAAGGAAAAGTTATTTACTTGTTCCCATAATGTAAGAACTAGGGGCCACCAAATTAAATTAATGGGCAGCAGGTTGAAAACAAATAAAAGGAAGTTCTTCTTCACACAGCACACAGTCAACCTGTGGAACTCCTTGCCTGAGGAGGTTCTGAAGGCTAGGACTATAACAGGAGAACTGGAAAAATTCATGGAGGTTAAGTCCATTAATGGCTATTAGCCAGGATGGGTAAGGAATGGTGTCCCTAGCCTCTGTTTGTCAGAGGTGGAGATGGATGGCAGGAGAGGGATCACTTGATCATTACTTATTAGGTTCACTTCCTCTGGGGCACCTGGCATTGGCCTCTGTCGGTAGATAGGATACTGGGCTGGATGGACCTTTGGTCTGACCCAGTATGGCCGCTCTTATGTTCTTATGACCTCAGAGCTCATTGAGAGAACAGCTGCCAGGCAGGCCAGATGCCTCTGGCCTAGCTCACGATTGGGAAACCCAAGCAGCCTGCAGTAAACCCAAAGACTGGCCCGACCTGCCCCGCGCCAGCTACCCGGAGGAGTTGCCGAGTCTACCCCCGGCCAGCTATCCCGAGGAGCCCACGGTGCTGGACCCCCCTGAGGACACCACCCCGACCCAGGTACCCTACGAGGGGGAGTCCGGAAGTAGCCCGGGGGCAGCCGACCCTGGTCTGGCTGCAGCACTGCCCGAGCCCGTGGCAGTGCGTGCGGCCAGGATCCCCACTGGCACAGCAGCAGCGGGTCTTCGGCCGCTGCTAGGGCCCCGGGCTGGGAGGCAGTGGAGTGGGAGGGCCTGTGTCCCCCCTGCCACCCAGCTCGCGGGTGGCCGTCTCCCCCTCTCCCGGGCCCTTTGGAACCTGTTATTCTATCCTGCTACTGCTCAGCCCCGGCCTGAGGGCCTGACTCACCAGTGCCCTGCCCTGCCCTCGGGCCTGGGCTCACTGTGTTTATTCGCACCCTCGCTAAGGCCGCAGAGGAAGACTCCCATGGCCGGACTAATTCCCCGCAAGGCATGGTCCCGAGTTTAGTGAGGCAGTGTGGCTCCCCGCCGCCCCGGAGAGAGACGAGCCCCGGCTAGCCTCTCTGCACCACCCAATGGCCTACCCAGCAGACCGGGCGGCCTTCTGTCAGACAGCTGTAAAGTAACAGAGCTGTGTGTACAGGACGGCCACAGTCACAGGAGCATGTCTCCAAATGTCAGTTAATTGAGGCCTGGGCTATACCTGGACTTTACATCGGTACCTCGGATGAAACGCCCCAGCATCAGTGTGAACGAGGTGTTGCCTTACTGCGCTCTGATTGGCCTCCGGATTATGTCCCATAATCATAGAATACCAGGTGGAAGGGACCTCAGGAGGTCATCTAGTCCAACCCCCTGCTCAAAGCAGGACCAATCCCCAATTTTTGCCCCAGATCCCTAAATGGCCCCCTCAAGGATTGAACTCACAACCCTGGGTTTAGCAGGCCAATGTTCAAACCACTGAGCTATCCCTCCTCCCCAAGTCCCCTTAAGTCAAGTGGCCACTCTTGTCATTGTTTGGAATCGGCTGCAGGAATGCGGATATGCCCTTTCAAAGCTCCGTTTCTGACAGCCGGCTGCTCATCAGCTCCGGGACAAAGCAACCATCAGTGTGGGATGCTGCTTGCTGTGAGTGTGAGAGAGAGGCGGGGGGGAGGGGGGTCTGCTGCTGTCTGAACTTACAAGACAGCATGCTGACACGCTCTCAGCCCCCCAAAAACCCATTCTCTCTCCACCCACATACACACTACATACTCCCTGTCACACTCCACCCCACCCCCCATTTGAAAAGCATGTTGCAGCCACTTGCATGCTGGGATAGCTGCCCACAGTGCACTGCTCTCTGTGGCCTTGCAAGTGCTGTTAACGTGGCCACGCTTGCACTTGAATCTGGCAGTGTAAACACACTGCAGCACTTTCCCTCCTGCGCTCCCCGAGGGCTGGTTTAACTCACTGCACTCTACACCTGCAAGGGTAGCCAGGCCCTAAGAGTAATACCAAATGCAGCAAGAAAGCTTTATCCAGTGTTTAGCTGAAGGAGACAGAAGGGAAATAAGTGGCAGGTTAAATAATTGACCTTTAGTATGCTGTTGGCAGTGTTGTAATAGCCATGTCAGGCTCAGGACACTAGAGAGACAAGGTGGGTAAAAAGAAAAGGAGTACTTGTGGCTACAGCTCACTTCACGAAAGCTTATGCTCTAATAAATTTGTTAGTCTCTAAGGTGCCACAAGTACTCCTTTTCTTTTTGCGAATACAGACTAACACGGCTGCTACTCTGAAACCTGTCATTATGCAAGGTGGGTAAAGTAATAGCTTTTATTGAACTAACTTTGGTGGGTGAGAGAGACGAGCTTTCGAGCTCCACAGAGCTCTTCTTCGGGGCTGGGCAACATCCTCAGAGTGTCACTGCTAAATACAAGGTAGAACAGGCCGGCTAGTCCAATACAAGATACCAACTCACCCAACTTTTCTCCTTCGTATGCTGACACCTTCCAGCCAAATGATTGCTTCAAAACACTCTCCACTGCTTAACACCTTCTTCTTCTTACAGTTTAACACAAATATTGTGGTAGCACCAAAAGCTGCAACAAAGTTGTGCCCCGTTGTGCTAAGTGGTTCACCAACATAAAATAAATTATAAATATAAAATGCTCCCCTGCAGTTTTGGTCACATTTTACTCGCCCTCTGGGGGGCCTGACCCAAAACCCATGGAAGTATGTCAGCTGGCTTTGGATCAGGCTCTGTATGTCTATGCAGAGTGCAAGCCAGTGGAAAATCAGCTTAGCGCTGTGTGCTTGGTATTTCCAAAGGGCCTGGCGCAGTTCTGCTTTATGCCGAGCAGTATAATGATTCTGCTGGTCATAACCACTATAGTTAAGTTGCAAATACTTTTTCCGTGTCAGCTATTTTCACCCGTTCAAAACATTCAAGATTCTGTAAGGGACCAGACATTTATACCAGAATATCCTGTGGTATAATGGGTAATGGGAACCAAAGCGCTTCGGAAGGGAGAATAAACCTCCTGCTTCAGGGTTTAAATAAATCTCTGTTGGGGTTAGGAGGAGATGTATCTAGAGAGGCAGATTAGCTCAGATCTGTAGGGCTTTTTCCACCTTTGTAAGAAGCAGCTGGTACTGGCCACGGTCCGAGTCAGGACATTAGGCTAGATGGACCTAGGGTCTTATCCTGCCCGGCAGTTCCTGTTTTACAAAATTTTTACTTTTGGGGCTTAAATGTTCCCTCCTCGGTCACTTCCTCTGTAGGGGGGTTGTTTTTTAAAGTTTACTTGCAAAGTTTTAAGGGGGTTAAAAAAATCTTTTTTCCCATGAACACAAAGGTTCTCCCCACTGTCCTCCTCCTGGGGCTAAATCACAAACTGGTGATCTACGCAACGTCAGCCACAGTGCGTGAGCAGGCCTGACCGCTGACGGTGTGCTGATTTGAACTGATGGGCTTTTTACGGACAGAACTTTTGCAAATGAGCAACTGAACACATGCAACAGGAGTTTCTGTGGTTCTGCTCTGAAATGGGGCTAAGTAATAACTGCATCGTCTTCCTCAACTGGGCAGCTCCAAGGGTGTATTTGAAATCAGATGCGCTGGCTTTTAGGGATGGATGTCCGTTTTTCCAGCCCCGTTAGCTCTGGGAAGACACCAGAGCTCTGGGAGGGGGAGCTGGGGGCTATTTCGCCATATGCATCACCAGCAGAATTGTTTACAAAGTTCCAATCAATGGCAGGGGGCGGGGTGTGAGAAGGAAAGAACCCGGTTTGGCTCTCGGGGCACGATCCTCCCCTGCCTTGGCCCTCAGGTGAGTCATTTACACCTGCACAAAATGCTCTCAAGTCAGAATCCTCACTTCCACCAGCGGCTGCATCATACGCCCACTTGGCCCAGGTATAGATGATTCTGCAGGAGGCAAGGCTGGGGAAGTCGGCCACTCCGATCCCAGAGGGGCTTGCAGGGCTGGCAGTCAGAGCCCTCCCTGCACATGCCCTCAACCATCTTACATGTAAACATGGCCCGTTTGATCTGGAGTCAGAGAGAGGTGATAAACTTGGATCCCCACGGTGCCCTTTTCAGGGTCATTATGCCCCTGAGGCTCAATCCTGCACTCACTGAAGCCAGCGGGAGTTTTGTCATGGGGCATGACAGAGCCCCTAAGACAGATGCATTTGGGACAGACCAGCCGTGCTGCTGTTTGGTTACCGGTCTTACCTCCTTCTTCAGGAGCTGGGTTCGTATGGAAGCTGAGTCACTACATTAACGTCTGCCCCACACCCTGTGAGCAAGGGGGCTATGTGTCCCCTGCTTGCCCTTCTCGTGAGCTAAAGTGACTCTGTTAAGGGGGCGGGGGGGTGAGGGAACGGCCAGGAAGGAAGCGTCACTTTAAAAACCATGGCTAGGTTTGGAAAGAGGTTGGTTAATTTGATCTTTGTAGATAAGGAGCTAAAATAAGGGTAAATAAATCTCATGCTTCAGGGCTTAAGCAAGTTGCTGCAGAGGCCAGGAAGGAATCCCCATTCCACACTACACAGCTGGCTAGGGTGGATTCTGGGGCGGGCTTCACCACTCTGAAGCATGGGGATAATAAACTCTATGTTCCAAAGGGAACAAGGGTATTTCTTGGCCACTCCCCTCTCAATCCGGACTGCAGCTGTGTGTCCTAGGGAAGGCAGCCCTGCCTTTTTGTAGAGTGCCTGGGAATGTCATGGGATATCTAGTATTCAGCATGCATTGTCTTCAGACTGCTGTAAGGGGTCATGTATAGGACAGATCTCGGCTTTTTTTCTGGGGGAAGCAGCCAAACATGGATCTGTGGTTGCTGTCAGGGAAAAGGGGGTGAACGAAGACCAAAAGATATGGCAGCTGCCGGAGGTGCTCCACATGATCTGGGAGCTGCTCCTATAGCAAGGCTAACAGGGAGCAGGTTGGATCTGCAAGGGGAGCCTTAAGAATGTGGGTAGCAGCTGTGCCCAGGGGTACAGGGCTAGCTGCATCTCTGTCCTCTCCCTGATGTGCCAGGCCTCATGCCCTTACCTCTCCTGGGGTGGAATCATGTGATTCTCCCACTCTTAGACCAGGGCCTGGCCTATAGCACCGTGAGATTCACCTGTGCCTACCCCAGCAGCTCCGTCTGGGCTCAGCACCTGCTGTTCTTCCCTTTGGGAGCCTATGATCGTGAGGGAATTCACAGTGACCAGATGGCCTTGTGCAACCAAAGTAATGTTTAACCTTAACTGGAGGAACATAACATAAGAGGAAAAGGATTTTAAATCAACAGTCTGTCTGACGTAAAGCCCTACCACCCTGTGATGGGGCCCCTGGCAGGCCTACCTACTCCAGACATCCCCAACACTGTCCATTCTTTGCAGTCCTTGTGCTCTGCTGGCGCCCAGCCTTGGCATATGATCTCTGCGACTGGGGCTGAGCCCGGAGGTAGGATCTTCACAGCAAGGAGCTCAGGCTTTGCCTCCGTCACCCTGAAGCATTTACCAGGAGGTAGCTTATCTGGAGTTACTGTTTTCCTTCCTGCTTTTTTTTCTCAAGAGATGGCTATTAAATTGAACCAACGTAGTCGTACAGGACCCATCCTGTAACCAGATCACAATTATTACAGAGCAGCGCCCCGTCTGCCACAGCCCAGCTGGGCCACCACGGCAGCGGGACCAAATGCTTTTTACATAATAAAACCGTGCAGTGCTGGGAGCGCTTGTGCGCTTATGCTGCCACCTTCAGGCAGCTCCGTGGAGCTACACTTTTGTGTACATGTAAGTGCTAGTGAAATACTTATTCAAAGGCTTCGTGCACAGGACCTGAGCAGTAGAATTGAGCGGGTCCAGCTGAGCTCAGGGAACCTGTGCGCTAGGCACAGTACATAACACTTTGTGAGAGAAAGGTCTTACCCAAAAGGACTTACACTCTAGGCAGGCAAAGGGTGGGAGCACGGGGATATCATTGTCCCCATTTCACAGAGGAGAACTGAGGCCCAGAGACGCTAAGTGACTTGCCCAAAATCACACAGGGGCTCGGTGGCAGAGGCAGGAATTAAACCCAGCTCTCCGGAGAGCCGGTCCTGTGCCATAACCACAAGGCTATCTGCCCCCTTCAGTCTCCTACCTCAATCCTCTGCTGCTGCATACCATCCCACCCTCGTGCCCCCCTCGGCTTCCCAGGAGGGTGCAGTGAGAGTTCACGAGCCCACAACAGTGCCTGTGGGGCTCTTCCGACACGGCCCTGGGGCGACACGGGAGTACAGCACAGGGGAAGCAGCGCTGGGCTTGAGGGGACATGACCTCCCTCTCCAGTGACCTTGGCTTCACACCTGCACGAGAGGGCTGCTGCTTGTGGAAAGCCCAGCACAGGGCAAGTGTCTACCCACTCCCACTTTCCTGGGGGCTCTCAGATAGCCAGGGCTGCCCTCAGAGGGGCTGGGGCTGGTCCAAGGCCACTCAGATTCAGCACTGCCCTGGGGAAGCTGCTGCTGGGGAAGAGGGGTGAGCGTCTACGGGCCTCACATTAACGATGCCCTCCCCGGGCAAAGTTCCTAGAGCACGGACCCCACGGGCCTTCCTTGGGGCGGGGGGGAAGGGTCACTCTTTCTCACACACAGAGATGGGAGTTTTCAGGCTGGTGGCCAGGAAAGGGTTAAGGCTACCTTGGGATCTGGGTCCTGCCCTAGTGAATGAGTGAGCAGCAGGTGTTGTGGGAGGGCAGAGGCTAGTGCTGCCCCTACCCACACACTGGCAAAGGACCCAGGGAGGAGCAAGGCCTGTGGCTGGGGAGGGATAGCTCAGTGGTTTGAGCATTGGCCTGCTAAACCCAGGGTTGTGAGTTCAATCCTTGAGGGGGCCATTTAGGGATCTGGGGCAAGAACTGGGGATTGGTCCTGCTTTGAGCAGGGGCGTTGGACTAGATACCTCCTGAGGTCCCTTCCAACCTTGATATTCTATGAAAGGCAGCTGGGGTTTCTGGTGCCTGCCGCTCTGTGTCATTGGCCCTGGGGAAGGGGCCATCCGGTGTCTGCGAGCCAGCCGGCATGCCTGGGTGACACGGCCCAGGGCTGAGAAGTGAAGCCCTTGCAGGGCAGGGCAAAGCGGGGATGGATTCTGAGCCAGCCTGGCCATCGCTAGCCCTCCCCTTCTGAGCCAGGCAAAACACACTGCCCTTCACCCACTCTGCTGCTGCAACGGGCAGGGCTCCCCGGCGGTGCCCAACACCTCAGTCATAGCACCGCCCGGGTGCTGCACGGAGACGGCGCCTTGCGCCGCGGTGCCCTGCCCATAGCAAAGCGTGGTACCCCCCCTCCCCTGCTGGGAACCAGCCATGAGGCCTGGGGGCCACCCTCTGCTGCCCCCTGGTGGCTGCTGCCTGGCGCTCCTTGAAAGCAGAACCATCTTGTTAAAACTTCCATTTCTGCTCTTTGTACCGGTTCAGGGAGCCTGCCTTCCTCTTCCACAGAGCCCACTGTATTTTCCACCAAATGCATCCGATGAAGTAAGCTGTAGCTTACGAAAGCTTATGCTCTAATAAATTTGTTAGTCTTTAAGGTGCCACAAGTCCTCCTTTTCTTTTTTGCGAATACAGACTAACACGGCTGCTACTCTGAAAAGAGCCCACTGGGACAGCGTTGGTCTCTCTTTGGACACTGAAACCCGCGAGAAGTTCAGGGGAGCGAAGGGGTTGAAATCTAATTACCTTTCTGTGAGCGATCGCTAATGACAAAGGACACCTAATAATCCCCACCTCACCTCTCCCCCCACACACGAAGGAGCCCTAAGCAATGTACAAGGGGGCCTTGCCCACCCCTGCTCTGTTGGTGGGAGAGGTCAAGAGGCAGCAGCTTCTGGAAGCCTCAATGGATTGTGTGTTTCAGGTGGGGGCGGGGGGGGCAGCGGATGCAGCTCACAGAACTCTGGCCTCCTGCAGGAGCTGCTCTGCGTCCAGGTATCTATTGTGGTTTATTGAAAACCGTATCAAAATTGTACACTATCACTTTAAACGCTCCGCGGAGTTTCCTGGTCCTCCTTGCAGGTCAGGGGCTCTGTAGGGAAGCTAGCAGAGTCAGTCTGCAAAGAGCCAGCCTAGAGCAGGGTGGGATGAGTTGTGCCGCTCTGATTTAGGGAGCAGCCTGCTTTGTCTCTCTCTGTATTTGGTTCTTGTGTGTTAAGTTTCTGGATTCTAAGAAATTAAAGTCATGCTATGTGGCAACTTCCTACAAAAATGTTTCATATTTTTAGCTATTTTCTCTGGTTGTAAGTGGTGAACATAACACATACGTGGCCCCCTCCCTGTAAAATCTGCATGCCTTTCAAATGAAACTCACTATCTGTGTGTGTGTGTGTGTGTGTGATAGTGACAAAGCTACATTGTGTATGTGTGTGTGTAGCTCATAGTGACAAAGCTACATTAAAGAAATGGGTTTTGCGTTTGGGCCTGATCACAGTGATTCTTGTGGCAGTCACTTCCATAATTGTTATTTGTATCACCGCAACACCTAGAGGCGCCAGCCAAAATCAGGGCCCCAGTGGGAAAGGCACTGTACATACACATAGCAAGAGAAAGTCCCTGCTCCAAGAAGCTTACAGTCTCACTAGGCCAGGCAGAGCAAGGGTGGGAGGGGGAGCAGAAAGGGGAAGGTACTTGCCCAATGTCAGATGTAGTGCCAGGAGTTGGAAGCTAGGTTCGCTGAGTCACAGTCCAATGCCTTATCCACTAGCATGCTCTCCGGTTCCTAGGGAAGTTCTGTCTCCTGCTTCCACAGGCTCCCTATGGCTGACCGTTTCACCGTTCCCGTGGAATAACAACAATTTATAATACCTTTCCCTCATGTAGCCCTTTCCATTACACAGCTGTTGCGTAAAGTTAGGGGTCATGGAGGCAGAGTCATAGCTCAGGATGATCCCAGGGAGGGCTTTGAGTACCCGGATGGAGACCCCGCACAGGTCTCTGTATCCAGTGGGGAGCCAGTGCAGCGAGCCACGCGGTCCCAGCAGCTGTAGTGTTTGGTACCAGCCGAAGCTCACGCATTCCGCTTGGCTCCATTCCCAGAGAGAATAATCGAGCCAGGAACTCACTGCGGCATGAGTAACTGTGCTCAGATCCGTGTGTGTTAGTACAGGGCAGATTCTTCTGGCCAACCTCAGATAGCAATGAGTGGTTTTAATTGTTGTTGTCTGGCCATCCAAAACATTGAGGAATCCAATAGGATCCTGAGGATTTCATGTTCCAATCAACTGGCAGGTGCAGTCATAGAATCATAGAATCACAGAATATCAGGGTTGGAAGGGACCTCAGGAGGTATCTAGTCCAACCCCCTGCTCAGAGCAGGACCAACCCCAACTAAATTATCCCAGCCAGGGCTTTGTCAAGCCGGGCCTTAAAAACCTCTAAGGATCCCCAAGAATCCCGCAAGGAGACGCATCCCGAGAGGACGATGAGATGCCTGTGGCTGGTGCTGCTGCTGATACAGGCATTGGCCGGGGATGCCCTGGCTGGGCCCATCCTGCAGCAGCCGCTGGTGAGTCCTGCACCCGGGGCCCTGAGCACGTCCCTGCAGGGAGGCTCTTTGCCTCGTGCCCCTTCCTGGGGATCCCTGGGGGTGGGATGTGGTCAGATACACGGTCGCTCTGACAGGATGCTCTGTGAGGCACCAGGCACCCTCCCTCCCCTATCGCTGCTGTGGGATTTACATCTCCCCACACAGGGGATCCATGGGCTCCCCAGAAATGGCCCTGCCCCATGGGAGATTCTCACTGACCCCTGCCCTGATGAGCCAAACCTTCCATATGAGGTGGGGCTGGCCCCTGGACCCAGCCTCCCCACCCCGACCTCTTCCCTGGGCAGGCAGCTGTAGCTGGGGAGGACTGAGCTGGTGGATCGGTAGCCAGCTCCTCATCAGCTCTGGGGAAAGGGGCTCCCTTCAGAGCAGGAAACATGAGCCGGTCCCCGGCCAATGGGAGATGTGAAGTCAGCACTCAGAGTGGGGGCAATATGTGGAGCCCCCATGGCCGCCCGTATGCCTAGGAGCTGGAGGGACATGCCAGCCATTTCCCAGGAGTCATGTCGCAGAGCCAGGCAGAGATCCTGCCAGTCCCTCTGCGCCACCAACCAGATTTTTAACAGCCCGGTCAGTGGTGCTGACTGTGGCCGCCAGGGGCCAGCAAACAGAATCACCTGGCCGCCCTTGAGCTGGAGCGACATGCCGGCCACTATTCCATGGGTAAGCACCGCCCAGGTCCCACGCCCTGCACCTCGTCCCACATCCCAACCTCCTACCCCAGCTCGGAGCCCCCTCCTGCACACAAACTCCCTCCCGGATGCCACAGCCCCTCCTGCATCCCAACCCCCTGCTCCAGGCCTGAACCCCCTTCCTCACTGCGAACCTCTCGGCCCCACCCCCCAGCCGGGAGCCCCATCCTGCACCCCAACCACTCATCCCTGTCCCCATCCCAGACCCCGCACCCCCAGCTGGAACCCTCACCCCCTCCCGCATCCCAACCCTCTACCCCAGCCCTCCCACACTGAACCCCTTGGACCCAGTCCAGAACCCCCATCCTGCATCCCGAACCTCGGATCCCTGGCCCCACGCTAGAGCCTGCACCCCCAGCTGGAGCCCTCACCCCCTCCTGCATCCCAACCCACAACACCAGCCCGATGGAAATGAATGAGGGTGGGGAAGAACGAGCAACAGAGCGGGCGGGGATGGAATGAGCAGAGGCAGGGCCTCAGAGAAGGGGCAGGGCAAGGGCAGGGGCAGGGCAAGGGTGTTCAGTTTTCTGTGATTAGAAAGTTGGCAACTCTAATGCTGACAGGCCCTGTGGTTCTCCCAGGCTCGCTGCCTTGCAGCCTGGGTGGGCTGGGACCCACACCCGGGGTCTCTCTAGTGGCAGCCTGGAGGGGGCAGCCATGGAGTGGGCCGGTGCCAGCCCCCCAGCGCTGTGTCTCGCCCATGTGTGTTTCAGGGAGCGAGAGTGAGACAGGCCGTGTGGCTGCAGAAACGCAGAACGATGCACGAGACATGGTTCCCGGGCTGCCCCATAATGATGGGCTCCATCAACCCTTTGAGATGGAAAGGCTGAACAGATGCCTCAGCTGGGGAGGCAACAGCGCCTCTGGTCACTTCGCTCTGGCTGGGCCCAGCCGGCCTCCACCCCCAACCGGTTCCCCGGCACTGCTGAGCTGTCGGCCAAGGTGACACGTCAGGAGTGAGCTTGCTGCTGGCTGCGGGTTACAAAAGCTCCCAGCCCCTGCTGAGCGCTAAGGGCAGAGGCCACGGCTGGGCCCTGTCGGTCGTGGGAAGCTCGTTCCCTCCGTGCCGGGCGATGAACCCGCTTTGCTGAGCCTGGAGCTTCCCGTGTGTTTTGCATTTATTCATTTGCACCAATAAAAGCAGAAACCTCTGAGCCTGGCTCCCTCATTCCCAACGGCCCAGGCTCAAAGGGGCGCAGGGCAGGGTCCCGTAGGCAGCCCAGAGCTCCGAGCCGCTGCAGTACCCCCATCCCTGCCCCTCTCCAGTGGGAAGTAAGGCTGCGTCCGGAGCACAGCTGGAGCGAGGCCCATGGAGCTGGGTCTCCTCCCGCCTGCCCAGGGGTAGCACTAGGCCCTGCCCCAGCCTCCACTCTGACAGCTGGAACCTCACCCGTGTCCTGACACCAAAGGGGGTGGCCGGTTCCCAGTCTCCCAGCCAGGCCATCAGGAGACAGGATGCTGGGAAGGGCCTTTGCTCAAGGGGACATGGGGCTGGATGAAGTCTCTAGGGAGAAGCCAGGCTGCCCTGGTCTCCCAGTGCTGGGAACCCCCTTCCCCTAGCCTGTATTGCCAATGGGACCCACCCAGAGGTGCTGATCTTTGGTTTTGCCAGTGGGTGCCCCACCCCTTAAGGGCAGAGAGGAGTGAGCGGTGGGGCAGCCTTGATCAACAGCTGATTGGCAGCGCAGACACTGAAGAGCTGATGGGGGGGTGCAGGGCCAGCCGCTGAACAGCTGATTGGCAGCCACCCCCCAGAGCCTACAGAGCTGTAGCCCCAGCCAGCCCGCTGGGTGCTGAGCGCCCCCCAGTATTTCTCTGCAGGTGTTTGAGCCCCTGAGCACCCATGGAGTCGGCGCCAATAGGCCCAGCTCCTCAGGGTCTCTGCAATGGGCATCGGGTCATGGGGCAGGGAGGGTCTGCCACAGAGCTGGCAGGGCAGCAGCTGCTCATTGGCCCATGGGCGGGAGGTGGAGGGGCACTGACTGAACTGGGGCACTAGAGAAGTTTCTTTTCTCTGAAGCAGCAGGGCCTGGCTGGCACCACGGCAGGTCAGCCACCAACGTGGATGGGCCACTGGCCTGACCCTGTTTGGAGCCAACTGATGTCACTGCTTCCCCCGTGGGAGGGGCTGCTGTTTAACGACATGAGGTGTCCATGGTCTCATCTCTCCCACCCTCCCCAGTCACACAGGGGGCGGAACAGACATTAATGGGACCTTATCGGCCGTTTGTTTTTCAGTCTCAGTCCTGCCATTAGGCCAACACTTTCCAATGTGCCCAGAAAAGAAAAGAAGGACTTGTGGCACCTTAGAGACTAACAAATTTATTTGAGCATAAGCTTTCGTGAGCTACAGCTCACTTCATCGGATGCATTTGGTGGAAAATAGAGTGGGGAGATTTATATACGCACACACAGAACATGAAACAATGGGTTTATCATACACACTGTAAGGAGAGTGATCACTTAAGATGAGCTATCACCAGCGAGGGGGGGGGGGAGGAGGAAAACCTTTCATGGTGACAAGCAAGGTGAGCCATTTCCAGCAGTTAACAAGAACAGCTGAGGAACAGTGGGGGCTGGGGTGGGGGGGAGAAATAACATGGGGAAATAGTTTTACTTTGTGTAATGACTCATCTACTCCCAGTCTCTATTCAAGCCTAAATTAATTGTATCCAGTTTGCAAATTAATTCCAATTCAGCAGTCTCTCGCTGGAGTCTGTTTTTGAAGTTTTTTTGTTGAAGGATAGCCACTCTCAGGTCTGTAATCGAGTGACCAGAGAGATTGAAGTGTTCTCCGACTGGTTTTTGAATGTTATAATTCTTGACGTCTGATTTGTGTCCATTTATTTTTTTATGTAGACTGTCCAGTTTGACCAATGTACATGGCAGAGGGGCATTGCTGGCACATGATGGCATATATCAATGTGCCCAGGTATTTTGGCTCTCTTAGTTCATAGGGTCCCCTCCTGACACATGCAGGGCCTGGGTTTCCAAAGGGCTGAGCGGGAGGAGGGGGCTGCCCAGGTGTCTCAGACAATCAGGTTCTAGGTGTCGCAAATGAGGAACCTGGAAACTGAAACAGCCAAAATCCATGGCCACTTCGGCCATTTTCAACCTAAATGTCTCCATGGCTGTGGGGCCACATGCCCCGTCCACTAGCTCTGAACTTTAATCCCATGAGTGGAGACCACGATTTACAAAAGTGACTCATGAGTTTGGGTGCCCAACTCCAGACACCTTCGAGGTACGTGATATTCAGACACGTCTCAGCCCCCACACTCGGAATGGCTGGGCCCTCTAGGACAGATAAAGTAGGGCCCCAAAGTCACCAGTCTGTTTGGAAAATCTTGGCCTCTGACTTTATCACACAGAACCTTTCCCAGTGGTGCAGGTATCTCAACGCACGTCACAGAATCAGAGAAGATTAGGGGTGGAAGGGAGCTCAGGAGGTATCTAGTCCAACCCCCTGCTCAAAGCAGGACCAACCCCAACTAAATCATCCCAGCCAGGGCTTTGTCAAGCCAGGCCTTAAACACCTCTAAGGATGGAGATTCCACCACCTCCCTAGGTAACCCATTCCAGTGCTTCACCACCCTCCTAGTGAAATAGTTTTTCCTAATATCCAACCTAGACCTGCCCCACTGCAACTTGAGACCATTACTCCTTGTTCTGTCATCTGCTACCACTGAGAACAGCCGAGCTCCATCCTCTTTGAATCCCCCCTTCAGGTAGTTAAAGGCTGCTATCAAATCCCACCTCACTCTTCTCTTCTGCAGACTAAATAACCCCAGTTCCCTCAGTCTCTCCTTGTAAGTCATGTGCCCCAGCCCCCTGATGATTTTCGTTGCCCTCCGCTGGACTCTCCAATTTGTCCACATCCCTTCTGTAGTGGGGGGACCAAAACTAGACAAAATACTCCAGGTGTGGCCTCACCAGTACCGAATAGAGGGGAATGAACACTTCCCTCAATCTGCTGGCAATGCTCCTACTAATACAGCCCAATATGCCGTTGGCTTTCTTGGCAACAAGGGCACAATGACTCATATCCAGCTTCTCATCCACTGTAATCCCCAGGGTCTTTTCAGCAAAGCCCTGAACTGCTCCCTGTAACCGGGCAGGAAATGGAAGCAGAGTCACATTGAACACACACAAGCTGCAGCACCTGTTGCCTCAGCCAAAATAATTCATGGAATTAACCCTTTACTGGCGATGCCCTTTCCTCCTCCTCCCCTCCCTTGTGCACACACAAGACTAGACGTACACACGGGTGTGTGGGGATTACCCAAGGCTCAGAGGGACTTGACCTTCCCTCAGACAGGTAAGAGGGGGGTCGACACTGAGATTTTCATTCAAATTCTCCATGTTCCCGCCCCCAGGTTCGGCTCCATCCGGTAATGAGAATACAGGGAGTGCAGACAGGGGTGCAGGAGGGGGCCAGTGTTTTGAGCACTGTGATGTCTAACCCTGTTCAGAGCAGGTCTGCACACCATGGGGGGTAAAACACACGCACATACCTTCCTCAGTCCCCCTTTTCCTGACATCATCCCGGGACGCCACGTTCCAGCCCCGTGGCTCTGAGCAGCTCTGCCAGGCAAGCGGTGGGAGCCCCACGGCTTTGACTCCTTTAACACTGGGCTGACCAGACGCCCTGGAGATGCAGTGTAGTGACTGTCGGGGCTGATGGCTCAGTGTGAGAGACAAAGTATCACGTACTAGGAACAGGGCAGAACAGTGTGTCCTAACTCAGCCTGCCCCTCACTCCCACCCCCAAACTCCCCAGGGGAGGGGTCTGCCCAGGCCCAGGGTCTATGGGCAACGTTACAAAGTAGTTCTTGCTCCAGGTTTCCATGCAGTGAGGAAACCTGCTGGAGAGATCCGTTAAGTGGCAGTTTCAGTGTATTGCACACGAGGCACTTTCCTGTTTCCCTGTGGGCAGGAGGGGAGGTCCCTAAACCCCCAAGGTACCTCCCCATGTGAGAGGGGGAAAGGCTGATTAAAAATCTCTCACACCCGCCAGTTGCTCACACAACCCCCAGTCCCACAGAAGGCCGAGGCCCCTCTCCCAGGGGAATTAGTGGCACAGCCTGACAGTCCCGCGAGGAGACACAGCCCGAGGGGACGATGAGGCGTCTGTGGCTGGCGCTGCTGGTTCTGGCGCTGGCCGGGGCTGCCCTGGCTGGGCCCGTCCTGCAGCAGCCGCTGGGCATGGAGGGTCCCGGCGCGGTGGCAGCGCGTGATGGGGCGTCAGCCCAGGTGGACGGAGCCCGAGAGCAGCCACTGGTGAGTCCTGCGCCCAGGGCCCTGAGCACGTCCCTGCGGGGAGGCTCTTTGCCTCGTTCCCCTTCCTGGGGATCCGCGGGAAGTGGGATCGGATCGGATACAGGGTCACTCTGGCAGGATGCTCCGTGTGGAGCCAGGGACCCTCCCTGCCCCCATCCCCACTGTGGGAATTACCTCTCCCCACCCAAGGGATCCACGGGCTCCCCAGAAATGACCCTGGCCCTTGGTAGATTCTCACTGACCCCTGCCCTGACCAGCTGAATCTTCTGTATGGGGCAAACCCGGCCCATGCACCCAGCCTCCCCCCACCCTCTCACCGGGGTGGGGGCAGCTGTAGCTGAGGAGGGCTCAGCCAGTGGATCAGCCGCCAGCTCCTCCTCAGCTCTGGGCAAGGGGGCTCCCTTCGGAGCAGGAAATGTGAGGCGGGCCCCATGGCCGGGCGTCGATTCAGGGCTGAGCGTTAGGGGGCAAAGGGATGACAGAGGGAGAACATGGGGAGAAGCCTGCCCGGAAAAGCCAGGGGGAGCGTGAGACGTCCCGGCTGCAGAGCGCCCCCTGCTGGACGTGCGGTGAGCGTCACCCCACCACAGGGGTAATTCGCTCTCGGCCCCTGTGGAGCATCCGCACCCAGCTCGCCTCCCCGCCTGCTCGGCCAATGAGAGTTTGCCGTGGTGATGTAATGCCTCCGTCACGCTCCCTGCAGGGAGCTGGGGTTTATCCTGTTGATGTCATTGAATTTGTCTCTCTTGCCCAGCCCTGGCTGGGAGGTTCCTGTTTTGCCCCCAAGCTCCTAAACGCTGGGAGCCCAGATGCCGCCCAGTGCCCAGGGCCCCTCACGCCTGCAGGGGACAGAGGCCGAGCAGGGCCCTTGGCTGAGCCAGGCAGGGCAGGGCCCACTTTGGACCCCCCACTGCAATACAGACAGGGCCTCGGCACAGCAGATCAGTGGGCGCAGCCCCCTGAGGGCTGACACGTCTCGTGGGGAGGGGACGGGGCTCAGCTGGGACCAATGCAAAGGGGATCCTAGCAGCTCTGGTCAGCACCGGGCTGGTAAAAGTCTAGTTGGTGGCGCAGGGGGCTGGCAGCGTCCCTGCCTGGCTCCACAGTGCAGCTCCCGGGAAGCAGCTGGCATGTACCTCCAGCTCCTAAATGTACGAGTGGCAGTGGGGGCTCCACAGCTCTCATTGGCCGGGATTCAGGAACCATGGCCAAGGGGAGCTCTGAGGGCAGCGCATGCTGGTGGGGGCAGCACACAGAATCACGTGGCTGCCCCCAAGCTGGAGCACCACGTAGAGCCCGCACCCTGCAGCCTGTCCCTCACCCCAATCCCCTACCCCAGCTCGGAGCCCCCTCCTGCACCCAAACTCCCTCCCAGACCCCACACCCCCTTCCGCATCCCAACCCCCTACCCCAGCTCGGAGCCCCCTCCTGCACCCAAACTCCCTCCCAGACCCCACAGCCCTTCCCGCATCCCAACTCCCTACCCCAGCTCGGAACCCCCTCCTGCACCCAAACTCCGTCCCAGGCCCCACACCCCCTTCTGCATCCCAACCCCCTGCTCCAGCCTGGAGCTCCCTGCCACACTCTGAACCTCTCAGCCCACCCACAGCCTGGAGCCCACTCTGGCACCCCAATCCCCTGATCCCTGACCTCACCCTAGAGCCTGCACCCCCAGCCAGAGCCCTCAGCCCCTCCCGCACCCCACCCCACAGCACCAGCCCAGTGAAAATGAGTGAGGGTGGGGGAGAGGGAGCAACGGAGGGGGGGGATGGAATGAGCAGGGGCAGGGCCTCGGGGAAGGGGCAGGGCAGGGCAGGAGCAGGACAAGGATGTTCAGTTTCCTGCGATTAGAAAGTTGGCAACCCTAATGCTGACAGGCCCTGTGGTTCTCCCAGGCTCGCTGCCTCGCAGCCTGGGCAGGCTGGGCCCCACACCCGGTGCCAGCCTGGAGGGGGCAGCCATGGAGCGGGCTGGTGCCTCCAGCTCCTCCAGCCCCCGACGCTGCGTCTTGCCCGTGTGTGTTTCAGGGAGCGAGAGTGAGAAGGGCCGTGAGGAGAGTGTGGAGACCAGGCAGTTTCTCAGTCGTAGGCGTAGTCATCAGAGATGGACTCTGGAAAGCGTGAACAGGCGTCGGCACCTCTGGTCACTGCTCTGGCTGGGCCCAGCCGGTCTCCCCCCCAACCCGTTCCCTGGCACTGCTGAGCTGGTGACACGTCAGGAGTGAGCTTGCTGCTGGCTGCGGGGCACAGAAGCTCCCAGCCCCTGGTGAGCACTGCGGGCGGAGGCCACGGCTGGGCCCTGTCGGTCGTGGGAGGCTCGTTCCCTCCATGCCGGGCGATGAACCCGCTTTGCTGAGCCTGGAGCTTCTCGTGTGTTTTGCATTTATTCACTTGCACCAATAAAAGCAGAAACCTCTGAGCCTGGCTCCCTCATTCCCAACGGCCCAGGCTCAAAGGGGCACAGGGCAGGGTCCCGTAGGCAGCCCAGAGCTCCCAGCCGCTGCAGTAACCCCATCCCTGCCCCTCTCCAGTGGGGAGTAAGGCTGCATCTGGAGCACAGCTGGAGCGAGGTCCATGGAGCCAGGCTTCTCCCGCCTGCCCAGGGGTAGCACTAGGCCCTGCCCCAGCCTTCACTCTGACAGCTGGAACCTGACTCTGTGTCCTGACACCAAAGGAAGTGGCCGGTTCCTAGGCTCCCAGCCAGGCCATGAGGAGGCAGTGTGGGAAGGGTCTTTGCTTACGGGGGGGCTGGATGAAGTGTCTAGGGAGAAGCCAGGCTGCCCTGGCCTCCCAGTGCTGGGGATCCTCCTCCCCAGCCTGTATTGCCAATGGGACCCAGCCACAGGCGCTGATTTTGGTTTTGCCGGTGGGTGCCTCACCCCAGCGTCGTCCACTCTACCAAGGCCTCACCACCACACTCCACCTCTTCCCACCCCCACTTGGCCCCCTCCCCCAAGACCCACTCCCCTGAGTGCCTCCAACCCACCCACTTGGTCCTTTCTGCTCTCTCCTGCCTTAAGGGCAGAGAGAGGTGAGCAGCAGGGCAGTCCCTCTCTACAGCTGATCGCCAGCGCAGACACTGAACAGCTGATTGGCAGCCACCCCCAGAGCTGCCAGAGAAGCAGCACTGGCCACCCCCTTGGGTGCTGAGCACCCTCCAATATTTATCTGCAGGTGCTTGAGCCCCAGAGAACCCATGGAGTCGGTGCCAATAGACCCAGCTCTCCAGGGTCTCTGCAACGGGCATCGGGTCATGGGGCACGGAGGGTCTGCCACAGAGCTGGCAGGGCAGCAGCTGCTCGTTGGCCCATGGGCGGGGGGGCACTGACTGAAGCAGCAGGGCTTGGCTGGCAACACGGCAGGTCGGCCACCAACATGGATGGGCCACTGGCCTGACCCTGTTTGAAGTCAACTGATGTCACTGCTTCCCCCGTGGGAGGGGCTGCTGTTTAACGACATGAGGTGTCTGTGGTCTCATCTCTCCCACCCTCCCCAGAGCCCAGTCGCACAGGGGGCGGAACAGACATTAATGGGGCCTTATCGGCCGTTTGTTTTTCTGTCTCAGTCCTGCCATTAGGCCAACACTTTCCAATGTGCCCAGGAATTTTGGCTCTCTTAGTTCATAGGGTCCCCTCCTGACACATGCAGGGCCTGGGTTTCCAAAGGGCTGAGCGGGAGGAGGGGGCTGCCCAGGTGTCTCAGACAATCAGGCTCTAGGTGTCGCAAATGAGGAACCCGGAAACTGAAACAGCCAAAATCCACGGCCACTTTAGCCATTTTCAACCTAAATGTCTCCATGGCTGTGGGGCCACGTGCCCCGTCCACTAGCTCTGAACTTTAACCCCGCCACTGGAGACCACGATTTACAAAAGTGTCTCGTCAGTTTGGGTGCCACACTCCAGCCACCTTCGAGGTACATGATATTCAGACATGTCTCAGCCCCCACCGGCGGATTGGCTGGGCCCTGCAGGGCAGCTCAAGTTGGGCCCCCAAACTCCCCAGCCACTTTGGAAAATCTTGGCCTCTGGTTTATCCCACGGAACCATTCCCAGCGGCGATGCACCTCAGCACAGCCCTGCCCTGCTCCCTGTCACCGGGCAAGAAATGGAAGCAGAGTCACATTGAACACACACAAGCTGCAGCACCTGCTGCCTCAGCCAAAATAATTCATGGAATTAACCCTTTACTGGCGATGCCCTTTCCTCCTCCTCGTCCCCTCCCTTGTGCACCCTCAAGGCTAGATGTTGTACACACAGGTATGTGGGGAACCCCAGGGCTCAAAGCGACTGACCTTCCCTTAGACAGGCAAGCGGGGAGGGGGTCGACACTGAGATTTTCGTTCAAATTCCCCACCTTCCCTATCCCAGGTTCGGCTCAGCCCGGTGGTGAGAAAACAGGGAGTGCAGACAGGGGTGCAGGAGAGGGCTAGTGCTTTGAACACTGTGATGTGTAACCCTGTTCAGAGCAGGCCTGCACACCCAGGGGGGTAAAACACACTCTCATACCTTCCTAGTCACCCTCAGTCCCCCTTTTCCTGATATCACCCTGTGGCTCTGAGCAGCTCTGCCAGGCAAGCGGTGGGAGCCCCACGGCTTTGACTCCTTTAACACTGGGCTGATCAGACGCCCTGGAGATGCAGTGTAGTGACTGTCGGGGCTGATGGCTCAGTGTGAGAGACAAAGTATCACGTACTAGGAACAGGGCAGAACAGTGTGTCCTAACTCAGCCTGCCCCTCACTCCCACCCCCAACTCCCCAGGAGAGGGGTCTGCCCAGGCCCAGGGTCTATGGGCAACGTTACAAAGTAGTTCTTGCTCCAGGTTTCCATGCAGTGAGGAAACCTGCTGGAGAGATCCGTTAAGTGGCAGTTTCAGTGTATTGCACACGAGGCACTTTCCTGTTTCCCTGTGGGCAGGAGGGGAGATCCCTAAACCCCCAAGGTACCTCCCCATGTGAGAGGGGGAAAGGCTGATTAAAAATCTCTCACACCCGCCAGTTGCTCACACAACCCCCAGTCCCACACAAGGCCGAGGCCCCTCTCCCAGGGGAATTAGTGGCACAGCCTGACAGTCCCGCGAGGAGACACAGCCCGAGGGGACGATGAGGCGTCTGTGGCTGGCGCTGCTGGTTCTGGCGCTGGCCGGGGCTGCCCTGGCTGGGCCCGTCCTGCAGCAGCCGCTGGGCATGGAGGGTCCCGGCGCGGTGGCAGCGCGTGATGGGGCGTCAGCCCAGGTGGACGGAGCCCGAGAGCAGCCACTGGTGAGTCCTGCGCCCAGGGCCCTGAGCACGTCCCTGCGGGGAGGCTCTTTGCCTCGTTCCCCTTCCTGGGGATCTACGGGAGGTGGAATGGGATCGGATACAGGGTCACTCTGTCAGGGACCCTCCCGACTCCCAACTCCGATGTGGGAATTACATCTCCCCACCCAGGGGATTCACAGGATCCCCAGAAATGAACCTGCCCCCTGGGAGATTCTCCTGATCCCTGCCCTGACCAGCCAAACCTTCTGTATGGGGCAGACCTGGCCCCTGGACCCAGCCTCCCCCACCCTCTCCCTCGGGGCGGGCAGCTGTAGCTGGGAGGTTCCTGCTTTGCCCCCAGTCCTACATGCTGGGAGCCCAGACACTGTCCAGTGTCCAGGACCCCGTCACGCCGACAGGGGACAGAGGCCGAGCAGGGCCCATGGCTGAGCCAGGCAGGGCAGGGCCCACTTTGGACCCCCCACTGCAATACAGATAGGGCCTAGGCACAGCAGATCAGTGGGCGCAGCCCCCTGGGGGCTGACGAGTCTCATGGGGAGGATACCGGGCTCGGCTGGGACCAATGCAAAGGGGATTCTGGCCTGAGGCTGCTGGACACTGACAGTCCCTGAGCTGCTCTCAGACTCGCTGCCTCCCAGCCTGGGCGGGCTGGGACCCACACACAGGGTCTCCCCCGTGTGAGCCTGGAGTGGGCAGCCATGGAGTGGGCCGGTGCCTCCAGCTCCTCCGGTCCCTAGCGCTGTGACTCGCCCGTGTGTGTTTCAGGGAGTGAGATGGGCCGCACGGCCGCAGATCTACTTTTGGAGACATGGCATGTACTCACTCATACGCGGAGTTGTCAGAAGGGGAAGCCGCCAAGGCTGAACAGACGTCTCAGTTGGGGAAGTCGTGGGAGGCTCATTCCCTCCGTGCCGGGCGACGAACCTGCTTTGCTTAGCCTGCAGCTCCCCGTGTGTTTTGCATTTATTCACTCACAACAATAAAAGCAGGAACCTCTGAGCCTGACTCCCTGTAATTGGGGAGACGACTTCTCTCCCAGTGCCCATCACAGGGGTGCTGGAATGGGGGAGCAGAAGGGGGTAGGGGGCCATGGCCCCATCACTTTTAAAAGTGGGGCAGGGAGGATCTGCGAGGGGGCTGGCACAGCATCAGCTGTTCATTGGCCTCTGAGAGCTCGGCAAGGGGTGCTGGGGGTGGGTCACACAGTGGGTGGGTAAGCGAAGGGCCCTGGGGCCCTAGCCAGGGAGGGTAGAAGCAGACCGAGACACGTGTCCCTTGTCATTTGCCCAGGGAGACCCAGGCCTGCTGCACTCCCTTCTGACCCAGAGGGACCCCGCCCAGCTCAGCCAGTGGCAAACTTGGGTTTGGTGGTGGGCATTTCTCAGCAGGGAATCCCCCCATGTACAGCCCTGCTCCGGGGCACTAAGTTTCCTTCCTCTGAAGTAGCAGGGCCTGGTCAGCACCATTGCAGGTCGGCCACCAGCATGGATGGGCCACTGACCTGACTCTGTTTAGAGCCAACTGATATCACTTCTTACCCCGTAGGAGGGGCTGCTGTTTAATAACACGGGGTGTCCTGGTCTCATCTCTCCCACCCTCCCCAGCGCCCAATCGCAAAGGGGGTGGAACAGACATTGAAGGGGCCTTATTGGCCGTTTGATTAAAGTCTCTGAGTCATCTCTAGGCCAACATCTTCCGGTGTGCCCACTACTTTTCGCTCTCTTACTTTATAGGGTCCCCTCCTGACACATGCAGGGCCTGGATTTCCGAAGGGCTGAGCAGGAGGAGGGGGCTGCTCAGGAGACTCAGACAATCAGGCTCTAGGTGTGGTAATTGGGAAACCCAGAAACTGAAACAGCCAAAATCAACGGCCACTTGGGAAATATTTGCCCTTAACTTCTCCATGGTTGTGGGGCTACGTGCCCCGTCCACTAGCTCTGAACTTTAACCTAGTGACTGGAGAGCCACGATTTACAAAAGTGATTCATGAGTTTGGGTGCCCAACTCCAGACATCTTCGAGGTATGTGATATTCAGACACGTCTCAGCCCCCAACAGGTGGATTGGCTGGCCCCCCCAAACTCACCAGTCAGTTTGGAATATCTTGGCTTTAACACAGAGAACCAATCCCAGTGGCGCAGGTATCTCAACGCACTTCAGCAAAGTCCTGAACCGCTCCCTGTCACCAGGCAGGAAATGGAAGCACAATTGCACTGAACACAGCAAAAGAATTCACATAATTTACCCTTTATTGGCGCTTCCCTCTCCTCCCATCCCTTGTGCACACACAAGGCTAGACATTGTACACATGGGTGTGTAGGGAACACCAGGGCTCACAGAGACTTGACCTTTCCTTAGACAGGCAAGGGAGTGGGGGGTCGACACTGAGATTTTTGTCTGAATTTCCCACCTTTCCCACCCCAAGTTTGTCTCCGCCTGGTGGTGAGAATACAGGGAGTGTAGATGGATACGGGAGGGGGGCAGTGTTTTGAACACTGTGGTGTCTAACCCTGTTCAGAGTAGGCCTGCACACCATGAGGGGGGGTAAAACACACTCACATACCTTACTAAAAAGAAAAGGAGGACTTGTGGCACCTTAGAGGCTAACAAATTTATTAGAGCATAAGCTTTCGTGAGCTACAGCTCACTTCATCGGATGAAGTGAGCTGTAGCTCACGAAAGCTTATGCTCTAATAAATTTGTTAGTCTCTAAGGTGCCACAAGTCCTCCTTTTCTTTATCTGGTGGTGATGGGCACTATCAGGACAGGATCGTCTTCCTAACAGCCCAATAGCAGCTTATTTCAATGGGACTGGTTTGGGATGTGAGGATGTGATCCTACGCTTCCCAGCTTATGGCTGCCCCGGCTGCTTCTGTTTTTGCTTAGCAAAGAACAAGGCCTCAGACGGTCACAGTGAGAGAAGGCCCATACGCAGCTGAATTGTGATTTTGATTCTTTGTTTTACACCTCTATAACTAGCTAAGTGATAAAAATACGCCTAAATTCTTACAGTATAGGCCTTTACAGGGAAGCCTGAATATCTATCCTCTAATAAATGGGACAGAACAGTCTGTCCTAACTCATCCTGCCCCTCACTCCCACCCCCAAACTCCCCAGGGGAGGGGTCTGCCCGGGCCCAGGGTCTATGGTCGGCATTACAAAGTAGTTCTTGCTCCAGGTTTCCATGCGGTGAGGAAACCTGCTGGAGAGATCCGTTAAGTGGCAGTTTCAATGTATTGCACACGAGGCACTTTCCTGTTTCCCCGGGGGGGGCCGGAGGAGGTTCTTAAACCCTCAAGGTACCTCCCCGTGTGGGAGACGGGAAGGCTGGTTAAAAACCTCTCGCACCTGCCAGTCGCTCACACAAACTCCAGCCCCACACGAGGCCGAGGCCCCTCTCCCAGGGGAATTAGTGGCACAGCCTGACAGTCCCGCGAGGAGACACAGCCCGAGGGGACGATGAGGCGTCTGTGGCTGGCGCTGCTGGTTCTGGCGCTGGCCGGGGCTGCCCTGGCTGGGCCCGTCCTGCAGCAGCCGCTGGGCATGGAGGGTCCCGGCGCGGTGGCAGCGCGTGATGGGGCGTCAGCCCAGGTGGACGGAGCCCGAGAGCAGCCACTGGTGAGTCCTGCGCCCAGGGCCCTGAGCACGTCCCTGCGGGGAGGCTCTTTGCTTCGTGCCCCTTCCTGGGGATCCCTGGGGGGTGGGATGGGATCGGATACCAGGTCGCTCAGGCAGGATGCTCCATGTGGAGCCAGGAACCCTCCCTCCCCCCGTTCCCAATGGGCGAATTACATCTCCCCACCCAGGGGATCCATGGGCTCCCCAGAAATGATCCTGCCCCGTGGGAGATTCTCACTGCCCCTGCCCTGACCAGCCGAACCTTCCGTATGGGGCAGACCCGGCCCCTGCACCCAGCCTCCCCTCGCCCTCTCCCCCAGGGGAGCAGCTGCAGCGTGGGCTCTTCATATAGCAGGGCTCTTCCCTCCTGCCTTTAGTTGAGGGTAGCCTCTGTCCTCTAGTCTTGACTCTCAGACAACTGGGACCCAGCCGATATTCGCCTAACTGGTGACTAGCTGGTCCCCAGGGTACGAGCCAGTCCACAGAGAGGTACGGTGCTGGGAAGGGGCTGTGATCACAGGGAAATGGGGCTGGATCAAGTCTCCAAGGAGACAGTGGGACAGAACAGACATTAAAGGGTCAATAGAATAAGTCTCTGAGTCATCTCTTTAGGCCAACATTTTCCAATGTGTCCAGGAATTTTGGCTTCCCATCCCCCAAACACCCCAGGGGAGGGGTCTGGCCGGGCCCACGGTCTATGGTCGACATTACAAAATAGTTCTTGCTCCAGGTTTCCATGCAGTGAGGAAACCTGCTGGAGAGATCCGTTAAGTGGCAGTTTCAGTGCGTTGCACACGAGGACCTTCCCTGTTTCCCTGGGGCAGGGAGGAGGCTCCTAAACCCCCACGGTACCTCCCCGTGTGGGAGAGGAGAAGGCTGGTTAAAAACCTCTCACTCCCACCAGTCCCTTACACAGCTTCCAGCCCCACAAGTGGCTGACTCCCAGAAGCAGGTGAGTTTTCTGGCAGATGCTGAGTCCTGCGAGGAGACGCAGCCCAAGAGGATGACGAGGTGTCGGTGGCTGGTGGCTCAGCAAGGTACAGCACAGAGCCTGAGGCAATCCAGACGCTTCACAATAGCCCAGTTATGTTTCATCCCCCCACCGGCTGTCCCCTATTTTCCATTGCTTTGTCCTCACTGGTTTTTAATTTGCTCACGTTCTCCCATTTCTCTCAGGAGACTATTTCAGCTCAAAAGACTCCCATAAGGATTTTAATGCTCCGTCTGCAGCTAGGTCGTCACCGCTGTGCTTTACATCGTGTTCGCTGTCTGGAAGCCGATGGAGCTGTGCTCATTTAGATCAGCAGAAACCACAGAGTTCAGGCCTCAGCCCAACCTCTGGAAAGGAGGGGAGGGAGGGGAGAGCACACTGGAAACCAGTCTGGGCTGGTGCTTTTAAACACTTCCTTGCCCTGCCCCCACTTGTTCACTCTTCTCTCTAAATTCTCGCTCTCTCCAATTCATTTGTTGCAGGGAGTGAGAGTGAAAAGGGCTGCCTGGGGACCGAGAAACCGAACCACATTCAGCTGGTGTGACCCATCGAGACCTGGCTGCCTGTCACTATTTGGCTACCATATTGATTTGCACTAAGCTTGTTGCTGCTGGAACCAACCTCTCAAGCTGGGAGCATTTCAGGCCTGCACGTCCCTGCCTCAGATCGCCACAGCTGTGTGCGCCAGCCACTCGGATCCAAACGCCCCTTTCCAGGCGTCACATGCTTCAAAGAGAATGTCTGCTGATTCTCCCCTCACTGGTTTTACACCCATGTACCCCCCGTGACCTCACTGGAGTCACTCCTGATTTACACCGGTGTGAATCCGGCCCTAAAAAGCATGAGCTTACTGCTGGCTGTGGGGTACGGGAGCCCCCAGCCCCTCCTGAGCACTGCGGGCAGAGGCCACAACTGGGTCATGTCGGTCGTGGGAGGCTCATTCCCTTTGTGCCGAGCGATGAACCCACTTTGCTGAGCCTGGCGCTTCCCATGTGTTTTGCATTTATTCACTTCCATCAATAAAAGCAGGAACCTCTGAGCCTGGCTCCCTCATTCCCAACAGCCCCGGCTTGAAGGGGCGCAGGGCAGGGTCCCGTAGGCAGCACAGAGCTCCCAGCCGCTGCAGTAGCTCCATCCCTGCCCCTCTCCAGTGGGGAATAAGACCCCGTCCCCAGCACAGCTGGAGTGAGGCCCATGGAGCCGGGTCTCCTCCCGCCTGCCCATGGGTAGCACTAGGCCCTGCCCCGGCCTCCACTCTGACAGCTGGGACCTAACCCATGTCCTGACACTGGGGGGGAAGTGGCCAATTCCCAGGCTTCCAGCCAGGCCACAAGGCAGCACACTGCCAGGAAGGGGCTGTGCTCACAGGGACATGGGGCTGGATGAAGACTCCAGGGGCTGGCATAGCCTGTGATGGGTGGGAACAGCCTGTGCCCTGCCCAACCCACCCACCCTGGGCAGAGAACCCCCCTCCTCCCAGGTGTGACGCTCAGCATGACCCAGCCTCCCCCCGCTTCCTTCCTCAGCCCCTGGGCCAGGGGAGAGGGGGAGGTAATGAATGGGAGGAGATGGCCCGAGCTGGGGAGGAACACGATGAAGCTGCCGTGTGAGGCTCTCAGCCTGCTGGGCAGGGGCGAGATGCCCAGCCACAGGGGCTTTGCCAGGGGTGCCTCTGGGAGGAGGAGAGGTGGGAGCTGCCCCAGCTCAGGGCCCTCTGGATGATGCTTGTTGCAAAGAGTCATGTCCCCTCTTGCTGCCTCCTCCCCAGAGGAGAGCGCAGCATCTGTGTCCATCCAGTCCCTTTCCCCGCACCCCATCCCTTGCTGCTGTCTGCAAAGTGACAGGGACTTCTGAGCCCAGGACACTCAGTGCCAGACCCCCCACCACGTGTCCTCCTCCTGGCCGATGGGGCGGCTGGGTCCAGCCCTGAGGCAGGGGACGATCTCTCTTGTGCTCTCAATGCCCCCAGCTGTCGCCCAGGCAGTGACTGGCTGTGGGGCGTGCGGAGCGGGGGAGATGGAGCAATGCAGGTGGGGATGGGCAGCCTGAGGGAATGGGAACTGGCAGGGTGGCGAATGGGGGCTATGAGTCAACAGTGTGCCGTTGTTGCCAAGAATGCCAATGGCATTTTACAATGTATAAGTAGGGGCATTGCCAGCAGATCGAGGGACGTGATCGTTCCCCTCTATTCGACATTGGTGAGGCATCATCTGCAGTACTGTGTCCAGTTTTGGGCCCCACACTACAAGAAGGATGTGGAAAAATTGGAAAATGTCCAGCGGAGGGCAACAAAAATGATTAGGGGGCTGGAACACATGACTTATGAGGAGAGGCTGAGGGAACTGGGATTGTTTAGTCTGCGGAAGAGAAGAATGGGGGGGGGGGGGATTTCATAGCTGCTTTCAATTACCTGAAAGGGGGTTCCAAAGAGGATGGATCTAGACTGTTCTCAGTGGTAGCAGATGACAGAACAAGGAGTAATGGTCTCAAGTTGCAATGGGGGGAGGTTTAGGTTGGATATTAGGAAAAACTTTTTCACTAGGAGGGTGGTGAAACACTGGAATGCATTACCTAGGGAGGTGGTGGACTCTCCTTCCTTAGAAGTTTTTACGGTCAGGCTTGACAAAGCCCTGGCTGGGATGATTTAGTTAGGGTTGGTCCTGCTTTGAACAGGGGGTTGGACTAGATACCTCCTGAGGTCCCTTCCAACCCTGATATTTTATGATTCTATGAAGGGGCAGGATAAGTGGGCTGAGGCAAAAGGGCTGGGGCTGTGGGGGGAAGGGGCATATGGGGAGTAATGAGAAGTGGGAGTCAAGTGGGGGGCTGCCCCAGGCTTCCTTTGACCCACCCACAACAGCACCTCAAAGCAGCACCCCCAGGCTCTACCCCTGTCCCAAATAAACCTCAGGCTCCCCCCTCCTCATCCAGCCCCTAGCCCCCCCGAAATAAACAAACTGAATTTCTTTCACTTATTCCCTTTTGATTGGTTCATTCTGTCAGAGGAGGCAGACCCGTAGGGTACGCACCAAGGAAATGGGTGCCGCATTGATCAAGGGCCCTCCCCCTGTCAGCCTGACAAGCAGGGATCTCCCAGGTGAGAGCCCCTAACCACTGAGCTATCAGATACGCTCGGGTAGAGCTTTCTTAAGCTCTCCTGCTGAAACTGTTCTAATCTGGCTGAACAATTAAATATTAGTTGGGCCAGAGACAGCATGAAACTCACTTTGCAGTCCGTGGTTAGAACACTCCCCAGAGGATGGGAGACCTCTGTTCAGATCCTTTCTCCTCATCAAGCAGAGGGGAATTGAACCAGGGGTGATCACCCTGACCACAGGACTAAAGGTTTTAAGGGAGGCCCTCCTCCTTTCCCTCCTCCCCCATTTTGTGTGGGTTAGGCAGCCTCTGACACGCTGAGCGGATCGTGCCCTGCACGTGAGCTACGTGCTCCTCCGCCTATCTTCTCCTGGTGCATGGATTGCTCTGGGGCTTAGGCGGGAGAGCAGGGTCCAGACTAGGGAAGCCGTTCTTCCGGTTTAAAGCTGGACAGTCCTAGATGGGTGCAACACTGTTCCTGTCCAGTCGGGACCTGGCACTGGACATGGCTTTGTTAAGTGAAAATGAGAGGAGAGAGTAGGAGGAGACTGCAAATGCCAGGAGAGCAGGGGTGAAGGTGGTGCCTCTGTGCAGAGTGACACAGGCAGGGCAGGCCCACGTGGGCAGGCTGACACAGGTGGGGATGGGGCCACACAGGCAGGGCAGGCCCATGTGGGCAGGTGGACACAGGTGGGGGTGGGGCCACACAGGCAGGGTGGGCCCATGTGGGCAGACTGACACAGGTGGGGATGGGGCCCCACAGGCAGGGGTGGGACCATGTGGATGGACTGACACAGGCAGGGGCGGGCACATGTGGGCAGGCTGACATAGGTGAGGATGGGGCCACACAGACATGGGTGGGCTCATATGGGCAGGCTGACATTGGTGGGGGTGGGACCACACAGGCAGGGCAGGCCCATGTGGGCGGGCTGACAGGTGGGGTGGGGCCCCAGTGGGACCATGTGGATGGGCTGACACAGGCAGGGGTGGGCCTATGTGGGAGGGCTGACACAGGTGAGGGTGGGGCCATGCTGGTGGGGGTGCGGTTAGCCTATATTCTAGGAAGTGGCCACCCTAGTCTGGACAGGCAGCAGCACACATGCTCAGAGGCAGACATGTAGATGCTGAGGGAACTAATCCCCTGAAAATCAGGCATCAACCGAGTTTAGGGGCCTACAGGGTTTGACAGCAGCCGAGCAGGAGGTCTTCAAGTAGAGCAGCGGTGTATCCCATGTGGTGTGCATGCGCCAAACTTTGCCTAGCAGTTCCCATGGGGCGGTGCTTGCACCTTGTGGCTCTAGCCCCATGGGCGGTGGGTGAAACCCCCGTTGGGATAATTGAAATAAGAAATACAAAATGGAGTCTTTGACATGTGACTTTGGAACTCCCTCCTTCTTTACCTCAGGGGCACTGACTCAAAGCTAGCCCCAGCTGGTCAGGCCTGGATTTTCCCGCCTCCGGGCTCGGGACATTCCATCTGTTTTCCTGCCCAAATCCCTGAAGGATCTATCATCTCAGACACGCTTGGCATTGCTTAGCTGGAACCGTCCAATTCTTCCTGCCTGAACGTCTATAAAAGACTGACCCCTGCGTGGATGTGGGGTTGTCCATCGGAGCGGCAGCCTGTGCGCGGTGCGCGACAGGTCTCATCGTGGTTCCGACCATGTCGACGAGGGTGACACCCATCCCGAAGACACCCGAGGAGAACTTCAGCACTTAACTTATCCTGCTGTTCCGTCTTCGGAGGGCTTCTCTTCCACGGAGATCACCATCCATCCGCTGGACTCCTCAGAGTTCCTCCTTGACGGCCTTCCATTAGCCCGATAGTTGAGGTCCTGAGCACCACCACTGCACACAATTCAGCACCTAGATTAAGTAGGAAGAAATCAATCTCTGTTATAGGGTACTTGGCCCAGGGAGGAATTTATCTGGGCCTGGGCTTTATGCCCATTGGAAGTCACTGTCCCAATTGTTATTGGTTGTAATACTGGTCTGTGTTTGTGGTTTCCCCCCTTCCCTTTCAATTGTATTCTTATCCCCAATACACACGTCTTTGCTTCCACCTTACTTACCTGTCTCCTCTTTATTATACACCACACATCAGCTGGGGTATTGGTCCACTGGGTGATTAGATACCAGAGTGGGTCATATCTGCACTTCTGAGAAAAAGGGGTATCCATTTTCTTTCCCTGTACCACACCTGATTTATTCTAAGTTACCTTTTTCCATGTTTGAGGCCACACCCCCTTCAGGGAGGCTAGCTCCCCAGCCCTGCCCCTTCCACTCCCCCTTGCCCCCTGGAGCCCACAGCCCTCCCTCCACCATGGCCGGAGGGGCACCGGCCCGACCCCCGGGCTGGCCCGAGTAGCCGACTTCCAGGAAGAGCGGGGTGAGGAGGGACGCAGCAGGTGAAGCCGTGGAGTGCAGGCGCCCATGCTTAGCTCCTCCCCTGGCTATATAAGGGCCGTGCCACCTCAACCCCCTTCCATGGCTTCTCACCACCTTTGGGTAGATGCCGAGCCTTGCGTGGTGTTTCACCTCATCTTTTCAGTCTCAGTTTTCGGAGAGTTTTTCTTCTAGGCAATGCCAGTGTAAACACGGGTAAGAATAATTCAGTGAAGACACTGGCTCAAAGTAAGAGTGCGTGTGTGTATTTCATGGGATGCCCGTGCCGTATCAGCCATAATACTGCTGGTGCTTCACCGTTTTCTAAAGTGTCAGGATCTGATGTTGGAGATGTATGTATTGATTGCTACTAATACTTTGACAAAAGCACATAATGAAAATCATTCGTGGAGGAATTCTGTAGTTTCTGGGATGCTGAAGACAGGCAGATTCTGAAGCATGTTCACACGAGATGGCTTAGCCTGGAAGTAGCTATTAACAGATTGCTGCCGTTTTCAAAAGCTGCTTTTGTCTGTTGACGATAGCTGTGCAAGGTTCAAGAGACCAAGTTCTGCTTTCAGGGATCCTAGGACACGAATTTATGTGTTGTTCCACCAGGATGCCCTCCCCGTGTTTAGCGCCACTAACAAGAGAGAATATCCTTGTATTTAGATAGTAGATGGTGTGTTTTCTACATATGTGAGAAAACTGCTAGGAAAGTTTTTTGATCAAATGCTGCCCCACTTACAAATGTAGACTTTTGCTAATTCTGACAATCAGCTCCAGATTCATGTCTGGCTGTAGGTCTGGTCCCCAAACAGGGTGTACAGAAGTTGGAAGGGCAAGGGGATGTTAGTCCTCTTGCAAAACAGAAGTTCTTTTGTGCAGCCAGAGCATTCTATACTAGTGTAGCCAAGTCTGCATGTGAGACGCTACCTTTGAATGATGAAGTGCTAAAGACGGCAGCATTTGTGAATTTTGATAGTAGGGAAACTGCACTTTCAAACAGGTTGAGCACTTTGTTGGCAGATACCAGCACACGTTCAATCTCTCTCCATGACTGAGGCTTAATTCTATTTAGAAATCACTGTCAGCCATGGGCAGTCAGGGATCCCACTGTCAGCCCTGGGTGACCGGGGGTCCTGCTGGGTGGGAGACCCCCAGATGTGAGGGTGAGAGCTCCTGCAGCAGAGGCCAAAATCACCTTATCCAATACCTGTCGGAGAGTGAACACTAGTTATCTCATGCACACACCCTGGGGATGGGCAGGGGGAGTTCAAAAATCAAGAGAGTGACCTAAAAAACACAATATCATCTTTTTTTTTAAATGTCATGATTTTGGGGGGTCAGACTCATGATTTTTGATCTCTTGAAATTGGCAGTACTGATATCTGAGCAATGTCAAAAGCCCTAGGGGTTTTCTCAAGTTCCCATAACTATCCAGGGTGCCAGGTTTGGCTTAGTTTTACCCCACTTGAGTGCAGGAGAAGAGAGAGTGTTCAATCTTGATTGAAAGAATAAACTACCATTCATACCAAACCTTGGACTAAACGGGACATTGTCCTCTGTTATCCAAGTGAAGCTGGCAAATTCTGAGCCATGTTTTGAGTTTGAGTCTCCAAAAGAAGTTATAAAAACAGCCAAGGGGGCCACTTGGCAATATAACAAAGCATATGAATAAAACGTGAAACCAAATTATATATTAAAATAAATGTGGAATCTGAGTCCTTTATCTATGTTTTGTTAGCTTCAAAGTAATTCAATTCAATTTAATTACTTTATTTTTACAGTCATTTAATGTATTGTTTGTGTTTTATTTTAATTAATTTATTTTACATGTATTTATTTTGGAATCTGAGTACTTTAGTTTGCTGTAAATGCAATATGAGCAATAACATACAAACCAAATAATATTTGTACTGTAAAGTGTTTTTCAAACAGATGATCACTATGACAAGGTGATATGCAAAATGAGCAGATTGTTGAATTGATAAAATGGTTTTCTTTTTTGTTAGGTTTATATAAAAACAGTTTATTTTTGAATATTTCTCTTGTTCTGTCCCCCGACTGACTGTGTGCCTAAACCAGGGGTTATTGACTCTGGTCTTCAGGGATCTCCAACCATCCATGTTTTTGTTCCAACCAACAGATAATTGTTTTTATTAAAATCCACTGATTTGCACTGCATATAGAATTCTCACATGCCCTAGACTTTAGTATGAATTAGGACATTTAAGGGTTTCATATACAATATTAAGCAGTGTACATTTTAAAATAAATGATTAAGCGCTGGTCAGATTAAAAACCTGGACTATTGCAGGTTGCCAAGGACCAAAGATGAGAGCCCCTGTCTTAAGCAATGACCTAACACACCACCTGGAAAGTCTCTTTCTTGGGTATTGAATCTCACTCTTTGGGGCTGTAAATCTCACTCTGGCGGACAGCCAACCCTTGGCATCTCACAGCGATGAGGTTTTTTTTAAAGCGAGCTATGACACCTGATTGGTGGATTGGACACATCAAACACTGATCTGTGAATGTTGATTGATTCTGCCTGGCTATTTAGGCAGAGAGCAAATTGTTTCCTTCCTCTTTTTCCAGGGTGGAGGAGAGAGAAGGCAGAAAAAAAAAAGATCAAGTGCCCGAAAGAGAGTGTCAGGAGTGCCATGAGAAGGGAAGGCTAGGTCTGCAGCCCGTTCCGCTGCTTTACCAGGTTTAGGTGTCTGCTGGGGTAGGAACTAGTAGCAGTTGCCTGTGTTTAGATCTAGAGACTTGGGAGTCTCTGCTGTCAAGCCATCCCTGTTGAGGTTACACAATAACACAAACTAAACTGAGTAACTTGTACTCAGACCAGCCAGCTGAGTTCTCCTCTCCCCACCCCTTCTCGGGAGTGGATTCTTCCATTTATTTTTTTTTCCACTGTGCTCCAAACACCCTCTTGGGGTCTTGCAATGTGCAGGAATTTTAATTTGTTTGGAACTGATCAGGATTTTCTCCTTTCCACCGTTTCAGCTGTGAAGAGTTGAACCGTTTCAGTGTTGTTTTCTTCTCTGACTGGATTTCTAGCTGATAAACAGTGGGACTTGTCTTATTGCAAATTCTCACAGGTCCTGCCCAGACTGCACTTAGAGCATGGGCTCTTTCTTTAACCAGTCAGTACATAACCAAATCCATACCCATTCTTGACCTGCGAAACCTCAACAGATTCACGAAAAAGCTGAAGTTTTGCATTTATCTTTGGCCGCCATCATCTCCCCCCTGTATCCGGGGACTGGTATGCCTCCCTCAACTTGAAGGACACATACTTTCATAAATTGACAATCCCACCCACAGAAGTTTCCTCAGGTTCATGGTGAACCATGCTCACTATCAGTTTACAGTCCTCCCCTTCGGCCAGTCAGCTGCCCCTCTCGTGTTTACCAATTGCATGGCAGTCGTTGCTGCCTTCCTGAGGAGATGGCAGGTGTTTCCGTATCTTGATGATTGGCTCATCAAGGGCTGCTCCAGGGTGCAGGTAGAGCACAGTTGCCAACTTTCACATGGTAAATGAGCACCCTGACTTTCACAATAAGCCAAAAATCAAGCTAGTCCCATTTCAAAGCAAGGCCAAAACAAGCCAATCCCTAAGAACCCCAAAACTCTATGTGACTAGATTCCCCCAGCGTGCAGTCTGGGACTGTGGTGGGCCCACGATGCACCCCTGACTCTCTCCCCGCATTGCTCCTTGCCCCTGCTTGCTGGAAGCCAATCAAACAAAAGAAGCAACAAGCTACAACCAGCAACAAGCTATAAGCCAAAAACCTAGCCAACAAGCAATTCACAAGCCCAATTTCTGCAGTTTTTTCATGGGTTTGTCCTGTCTGAGGTAGCACATAAACATGATAAGGTCGACCTTCGACAGACTGGTTCTATTGCTGAATGCACCAAAATCAATCCTATCCCCTATCTGACTCTGCTCAAGCCAGGGCATTCCTATTGGAGTCGCACTTCTAAGCCATTTGCTCCATCATAGAGGATTTCAGGCGATTCCCCATCACGACGGCGCGGAGTTGCTTGAAGCTGCTCGGTCACATGGCTGCATGCACATATGTGTTTCAGCAAGCAAAACTGTGGCTCAGACCTCTCCAGACTTGGCTAGCATCAGTAGACTGACCAAACAGAGACAACCTGGACAAAATAGTTTTGCTTCCTCCTCTGGTTATCAAGTCCCCACTGCGGTGGCTCAATCCACAATCGGTATGCACAGAGGTGCCCTTCTTCAGGCCCCAGCCCTCAATGTCTCGAGTCACGGATGCATCAGCGATGGGGTGGGGAGCGCATCTAGGGACACTCAGGACTCAAGGCCTCTGGTCCCAAGCAGAGCTCTCGCTTCATATCAGTGTCAGTGAGCTGAGAGCAGTTTGCCTGCCAAATCTTCCAAGCTCACCTAGAAGGCAGATGTGTATAAGTGATGATGGACAATACCACAGCGATGTTTTATATAAACAGACAGGGTGGAGCACGTTCCTCTCCCCTATGCCAGGAAGCCCTCAAGCTGTGGGATGTCTGCATAGCCCACTCAATAAACCTAGAGTAGTGGTTCCCAAACTGGGGTCCAGGCTAATTTGTCCCTTGCAGGGCACCCCCTTAGGGACGGCCCTGGTGGCGGAAGAAAAGGTATTTGCGCGCCAAACCAGCCGGAACCACGTTGTAGCCAGTGTAGCAGCGTTATGTAGGGTGACCAGATGTCCTGATATTATCGGGAAAGTCCCAATTTTAGGGAACTTATCCCCCATCCCGATCTTACATCGCTCGGGATGCACTTTGTCCCGATATCGGGACCGTCTGGTGGAGAAGGACCGCAGGCTGTGGCTGGTGGTGCTCACCGCTTCTTCCTGTGGCAGCCACAGCTCCCGGCACCCGCCTGCCGGCAGGAGCCTGCAATGCAGCCCCAGGGACAGAGGTGGCAAGGAGATCTCCACCGTGTGCTGCAGGGGCGGGGCTTGCAGGCGCCAGCAGCGGGCAGCGAGCCCCCCTACCACCCCCCAAGACCCGACCCGACACACGACCCTAGGAGCCAGAGGGACCTCCCTGCTGAATGCTTCCCGGGATGGGAGCTGCCACAGATAAGCACCGCTGAGACTCCCCACCTTGCCCCCGGCAGGTCCCTCTGGCTCTTGGGAGGGATGGGGGGGTGGCTCTGTGTGCTGCCAGCACCTGCAAGCCCCACTCTGTGGCTCCGGCAGCTCCCATTGGCGCCCTTCCCCATGGGAGCCACCAGCCACGGAGCTCGTGCTTGTGGTGGGCGCAGCACGTGGAGAGTCTGGAGTCTCCCCTCGCCGCTCTCACCTTAGGAGCCAGAGACCTCCCAGCAGGGCTGGTGAGTGCGACCAGGGAAGGGGGCAGGGTATGATGAAGTGAGTGTCTGGGAGATGTGTGTGGGGTGCTGGGCTGTGAGGGCATGGAGGGCACTGGGCAGTGGGGGAGGTTTGTGTGTTTTGGGGTGCTAGGCAGTAGGGGAGATCTGTGTGTGTCAGAGCACTGGGCAGTGGGGGTCTGTGTGGGGCATTCTGTAGTTGTGGTGGTGGGGCTGTGGGGAAGGGGAAGGGCACTGGTAGGGAGGGAGGGGAAATCTGTGTGTATTGGGAAACTAGTGAGTGATGGATTCTGCGTGGGGTGCTGGGCAGCTGTGGTGGGGCTGTGGGTGGGGGGGCGCTGGGTAGGGGTAGTGTGCATTTATTGTGGGGGAGCTCTGGGCATAGTGGGTTCAGGGGACACTGGGCAGGGACACTGTGTGGCGCAGCATGGGCCCACCCCCAACAAGAAGGGGCATGCTGGTAGCACAGGGCCAGGAGGACCAGTGTGCCTCTGGCCATGCCATGCATGCCCCATTGCCCCTGGCTGGCTCCACCCTTCCCTCTGCTCACCTCCTCAACTGAAGGCGGGGGTAGGGAATGCAGGGGGGGGTCCCAGCTGTGCTTACTTGAGGTGGCTCCCAGGAAGTGGCCGGCAGGTCCCCGAGGTAAGTGTCAGAGGCTGCATCCTCCTCCCCAGCAGAGTGTGTGCAGACCGGTCCACCTTGCTCATGGCAGAGCCAAGAAAAGGAGGCACCTGCCTCTCCACAGGCTGATTCTACCCAGGGCGGGCCAGGGCTGAGCACTGCTAAGCTGCTGCCCAGTTCACTTACCCACATTAGCAAGCAGGGATTGCACCTGGCAGCGTACATCTGCTTGATGTACAATCGGGATGCCATTTGTACCGATATTCAGGTAAAATTTAACATTTGGTAGTGAAATAGAAAATTAGTTGATTGGGAATGTCCCATTAAACCTGATTGTGATCCGTTCTCTACTGGCAATTTTGGTTTTTCAGGTTGTTTTCCGGTGTAACGCAAATTTACGGTAGGGATACGTAGTTTACAGTTCTGAATCACAGTGCATACGCTAGGACAAACTACAGCGGGCACGTAATAATATGTAAGAAGCACAGAGACTGCATGGTTCTTTTCAGTGGCTAGCTATCTAGCTAACGGTCTTCAGCCAAAAACCCCACCCGAAATGGCATCGGCAAGGGAGGAGCCAACTACCAAAAAAAGACAGTGCAGACACGGGACAGAATGGGAAGTCACTTACACCTGGATTCGGAAATCCTATGAGTATGATTCAAAAGGCTTTTGTAAAACATGCAGGAAGGAATTTAGCATTTGCCATGGTGGTGAGTCTGATGTTAAGCATCATGCTGAATCAAAAAATCAAGGACAAAACACCCACACGCGCAAGAGCAATGCCCTGGTCTCCCATTTTTTCAGCAAGCCAAATGAATCCTTTAATAACAAGGTTATCGCTACTGAGCTAACTCAAGTTTACCACACAGTAGCCCATCAACACTCCTATCGGGCTCGTGTGACTGTGAACTTAAACTGGCACCTACCTTGTATCCAGATTCAACGATTGCAAAGCACGTCAGCTGTGGCCGGACTAAAGTGGAGGCATTGATCAAAAATGTAATGTCACCGCTCTCGACAGAATTTTTAAAAGACCTCAGCAAGCCAGAAGGTCCCTATTTCTCAGTTGTCACAGGCGCAGCTCACAAGGGCAATGTGAAAACTTTCCCCTTATCGCTGAGATACTGGACACCTGAAGATGGGGTCCAAGATAAACTGTTATACTTCTATGAGCAAAGCGAAGAGACTTCAGAGGCAATAAGCAACACATTACTTGAAAAACTTGTGACACACAAACTAGACCTCAACAAAGTGTCTTCCTGCTGTGCTGATAATGCAAATGTGAAGTATGGAAAGCGACAATGAAAATATCTTGCCAGCAAACTGCCCTGCCCATGTTGTGCACAACGCCGTGAAACATGTAGCAATATCATACAAGTTGACATTGAGACTCTGGTGATTAAGATGTTCAATCATTTCAGCAGTTCTGCTAAGACAGTAGCAGCATTGAAGGATATGTTTGACTTTGTGGATATGGAGTATGCCACTTTACTGCGCCATGTTCCGACGTGCTGGTTGAGTCTTTTCCCAGCTGTAAACAGGCTTGTAAATATGTGGCAGGCTGTTAAGTGCTACTTTGTTTCTCTGGGTGCCCAAAATTTCTATGGATGCTGTTCTCGGACAGAGATAACGGTGAACAAGGTGAGGGGCCTAGCAAAGTTGAGGTTCATCTGTTTTTCCTCCAGAATGTCCTGAAAATCTTCAATGATACTGTGCTCTGTTTGGAAAATGAGAGTATGACAGCATGTGAAGTGTATGCCATAATGAATACTCTGAGAATTAAACTTCAGCAACAGAAAAATGACAAATTCTTTGGCTCCAAAGTTGAAAATGCATTAACTGAGATGCTGCCTGTCACTGCTTCATGTCTCCAGAAAGACTTCATGAAATTTTACGATGTGTCAATCCTATATTTGGGGAAATGGTTTGATTTTTCGACAACTGGCTACTTGTTCAATACCCAGTGCATGAACATCGAAGTTAATAGGGTATTCGAATATAAGGATCTGTCTGAGGCCATGACAGCTGTAAACCTTCAGAAAACAGTGAATCTTGATCAGCTCTATGATGAATACTGTATCATCAAATACATCAACTCCAAGTTGGAGCCTGGAAACTATTCAGTTGGGGAACTCTGGTCTCAAGTGCTGAGAAGGACAGTAGCATTGAATTCCTGAACATGACAAAGCTGGTGTCATATGTGCTCAGTATGCCAGTAAGCAATGCATACTCAGAGCGTGTATTATCAATCATGAAAGGTGCATGGACTGATGTCCAGAATCGAAGCACCATAGACTTGGTGCGGAGTGAAACCCTTGTCAAAATGAATTTCCAGATAAGTTGCAAGGACTTCTACAACTTTGTGATTGCCCAGAAGCAAGTCATGACTATGGCAAAGTCATCCAAGAAGTACTAGACTTCTGGCATATCTGAGAGGTATGCAAATTGGGAAGTTGATTTATTGACTGAATAAAAAACCTGGCCCTTTACTCCTGTTGTTTGTTTAGTGTACAAATAAATCTGTATGTTTAAATATGTATCACAACTAAGTCTATAATTTAGACTCATTGCAACAAAGCCCGTTGCCAACTCTGTCCACATATCTATTCAGGGGATACCATCATAGGGCCTAATCACATCAGCCACACTATCAGAGGCTCGTTCACCTGCGCATCTACCAATGTGATATATGCCATCATGTGCCAGCAATGCCCCTCTGCCATGTACATTGGCCAAACTGGACAGTCTCTACATAAAAGAATGAATGGACACAAATCAGACGTCAAGAATTATAACATTCAAAAACCAGTTGGAGAACACTTCAATCTCTCTGGTCACTCGATCACAGACCTAAGAGTGGCTATACTTCAACAAAAAAGCTTCAAAAACAGACTCCAATGAGAGACTGCTGAATTGGAATTAATTTGCAAACTGGATACAATTAACTTAGGCTTGAATAGAGACTGGGAATGGATGAGTCATTACACAAAGTAAAACTATTTCCCCATGGTATTTCTCCCTCCCACCCCACCCCCCACTGTTCCTCTGATATTCTTAAAAAGAAAAGGAGTACCGGTGGCACCTTAGAGACTAACAAATTTATTAGAGCATAAGCTTTCGTGAGCTACAGCTCACTTCATCGAGCTCACGAAAGCTTATGCTCTAATAAATTTGTTAGTCTCTAAGGTGCCACCGGTACTCCTTTTCTTTTTGCGAATACAGACTAACACGGCTGCTACTCTGAAACCTCTGAATAGATATGTGGACAGAGTTGGCAACGGGCTTTGTTGCAAGGATAGGTTCCTGGGTTAGTGGTTCTGTTGTGTGGTGTGTGGTGTGTGGTTGCTGGTGAGTATTTGCTTCAGATTGGGGGGCTGTCTGTAAGCAAGGACTGGCCTGTCTCCCAAGATCTGTGAGAGTGATGGGTCGTCCTTCAGGATAGGTTGTAGATCCTTGATGATGCACTGGAAAGGTTTTAGTTGGGGGCTGAAGGGGATGGCTAGTGGCGTTCTGTTATTTTCTTTGTTGGGCCTGTCCTGTAGTAGGTGACTTCTGGGTACTCTTCTGGCTCTGTCAATCTGTTTCTTCACTTCAGCAGGTGGGTACTGTAGTTGTAGGAATGCATGATAGAGATCTTGTAGGTGTTTGTCTCTGTCTGAGGGGTTGGAGCAAATGCATCAGAAGCCCATACCATAACAGAGAGCTTGATTGGTCCATGTATAAAAGACATTGTTCATTGCGTGCTCGGAGAAAAGGCTGCAAAATGGATTGACATGGTACCTTTGTCCAATAATATGCTGTCACAAAGAATTAATGACATGTCAAATAATGTAGAGACTACAATTGTACATAGAGTGAAAAATAGTCCATATTATGCTATACAGTTGGATGAATCAACTGATGTAGCTAATCTAGCTATTTTGCTACTGTTTGTACATTATGTGAATGAAGGTATGGTTGAAGAAGACTTGTTGTTTTGCCGACCATTGGAAGAACGTACAACTGGAGAAGATATCTTCAATCTGACTAATGCATTGTGACTTTATTGACATGAACTGTAACTGTATATATAGATCATTGTTGCAACCAAGGTCCTATAGTCGCACCAAATCTAGTACAAAGGAGGCCAAGTAAGGTGTCTATGGAAAGGTTTCAGAGTAGCAGCCGTGTTAGTCTGTATTCGCAAAAAGAAAAGGAGTACTTGTGGCACCTTAGAGACTAACAAATTTATTAGAGCATAAGCTTTCGTGAGCTACAGCTCACTTCATCGGATGCATTTGGTGGAAAAAACAGAGGAGAGATTTATACATCTCCTCTGTTTTTTCCACCAAATGCATCCGATGAAGTGAGCTGTAGCTCACGAAAGCTTATGCTCTAATAAATTTGTTAGTCTCTAAAGTGCCACAAGTACTCCTTTTCTTTATGGAAAGGTTTTAATTTGCTGGTTATGATTATGCAGTCTGTATGTGAGTATCATTTTTATATCTCAAGTAATGAGCATTGGCTCTATGCTTATATTTAAAGTGTTTGCTGTAGGGAACACATAAGGCAAATTTGGCCAACATAGTGTGAAGGGATTAGTCAAGTAATTGGGAGTACTTAACTAACAATGGACTTTGGGAGACACCAATCCACATCTGAGCTTTCCTCGGAATGTTTAAACTAACATGAAAACAATGGCGTCGGCCTGCAAAAAGCTGAATCATTCATGGACATAAAAAGAAAAGGAGTACTTGTGGACATGTTTCAGAGTAGCAGCCGTGTTAGTCTGTATTCGCAAAAAGAAAAGGAGTACTTGTGGCACCTTAGCGACTAACAAATTTATTTGAGCATAAGCTTTTGTGAGCTACAGCTCACTTCATCGGATGCATTTGTTGGAAAATACAGTGGGGAGATTTATATACACACACAGAGAACATGAAACAATGGGTTTTATCATACACACTGTAAGGAGAGTGATCACTTAAGATGAGCCATCACCAGCAGCAGGGCGGGAAAGGAGGAAAACCTTTCATGGTGACAAGCAAGGTAGGCCATTTCCAGCAGTTAACAAGAACATCTGAGGAACAGTGGGGGGGTGGGGTGGGGGGGAGAAATAACATGGGGAAATAGTTTTACTTTGTGTAATGACTCATCCATTCCCAGTCTCTATTCAAGCCTAAGTTAATTGTATCCAAGTGAGCTGTAGCTCACGAAAGCTTATGCTCAAATAAATTTGTTAGTCTCTAAGGTGCCACAAGTACTCCTTTTTTATTCATGGACATGTGACTTGCTGTGACATTATAGACAAACTATGACTGAATAGGTTTCAGAGTAGCAGCCGTGTTAGTCTGTATTCGCAAAAAGAAAAGGAGTACTTGTGGCACCTTAGAGACTAACAAATTTATTAGAGCATAAGCTTTCGTGAGCTACAGCTCACTTCATCGGAAATCTCTCCTCTGTTTTTTCCACCAAATGCATCCGATGAAGTGAGCTGTAGCTCACGAAAGCTTATGCTCTAATAAATTTGTTAGTCTCTAAGGTGCCACAAGTACTCCTTTTCTTTTTATGACTGAATAGATCATTGTTGCAACCACTGTTATATCTTTTCAGCAACTATTGTACAAAGGTTGTTGTGTGAGGTGTCTATGAAAAGTTTATGATTTGCTGGTTATGATTATGCTATCTGTATGCATGTATCATTTTTGTATTTAACATTATAAGTATTGGCTCTATCCTGTCTGTATTTCAAACTTGTGCTATGTTTCTGGGTGACATCCCAGACAAAGTGGCATCAGCACTGCCTAGCCTGCTTGATGGCCAATTAAGGACCATCAGCTATACAACTGACCCATTGAGAGAAGGCAGATGCACCTTGTGACTCAGCAAGGCATGCAGGTGGTCAGCATTCCAGAGGCACAGGGTAGCATTCGCCTCAGTTGTTGATATATCAAATTTGGCCTCTGCAAAATTTTGAAGTGTTGCACGATACCAGAACTGATCTTTTTAAAACAGTTTAGAATCTAAAGGGCAAAATAACTCTGTGTATATTGGAAATGGTAGCCCTGATCCCCAGGATAATCTGCCTTCTGAAAGAGGAACTTTAACTACCCCAGCTAACTCACGTGTGTGATTGATTGGCCCCATTAAAGATTTCAGTCTAATAATGACTAAATCCCTTTAATTTAGCTAGATTTTACTTCTACTCCTGACAGGCTGTAGAAATAAATTTGAATGTCAGGAGTCACATCTACCACTATTTGCATAGCACCTAGCACAACAAAGCCTCCATCCCATTATATAAGTATTAAATAATAAAGCCCATAATCCAGCCCTTTATGCTCTGTGGACAAGATGATGGAGCGATTGGCTTCAATTCTACCTCTGGGATCCTGGCTTGTTCAGGTCCCACTAGACTAGCAGGCTAATATTCTAAGGTTAGGCTACAAGAGAGAATTGGCAGAATCCTCAGCGCATTCCACAACATTATGGATTCCATAAAACATTTAAAAATTAACAACCCCAGGCCCAGATGATACATCCTTCAATTTCTATAACATTGTTGCATTCCTTGGTTGTCCCTCTCCTAACTAGAGTCTAATTAAGCAACTGGGAGAAGCAGACAGACAAACAAAGACACTCAGTCAGGGCTTAAATTCACCAAACTGTCTGGAGCAGAGCTCCCATAAATGTTTTCATCTGATACTGTTGCATGGTGTAAACCAGCAGTTCTCAACCAGGGGTCTATGGTCCTCTGCGGGGGGGAGGGGGTGTCCCAAGCCCCAGTGCCTCCTGCCGTGGGGCTAAAGGCCCGAGACCCCTCCCCCACCCCACAGCTGAAGCCCAGAGCCCTGCAGTGGAGGCACAGCCACCACCCCGCCACAAGACAGAAGTCCCAAGCTCCCCCCATCCAGCGGCTGAAGTCCCAAGCCCCCCCTGCTGCGCCCTGGAGTTTTTATGGAATGTTGAGGGATGGAGGGCTCACAAAGAAAAAGGTTGAGAACTCCAAGTGTAAACAATACAAAATGCAGCTTTAATAAAAATAATTATGCAACAATATATATCTGTGAGTACTGTGCAATTTATTTTCATGGTAACTATGACAAATTAACATATTTACATACTGTATATGGAGAGCAGCAGGAGCCCTTTGTAGGCTGGCAAACCACAGATATGGGCAGCTGACACAGAATGTAAATAAGCGTGTCTTTCTGACATAATCAACCAGGGTGAAGATCACTGAATAATCACACCGTATTTGTATGTATGGTTAATTTCTGTGTACAGTACTCAATTTCTGAACATGAGTCAAAAAAATAAAATCACTAATTTTTTCCCACAAGAAAGAGGAAACTGTCTGATTAGGAGGACAATGGGGAAGTTAGGAAAACTGTTGTTTGTCAAGATGAAGAAGCAGTACCCAGTAGCCCTGACACGCAAGAACATGACGATGAACTGGAATGTGGCGGGAGTGACCTACCGCTGTGTTGGTCAGACAGCCAAAAAAAAGAGGTTTTGCTAAAAAAAAACAAACCATGGCTAAATGTTAGAAAAGATAAACTGGGTTGCAGCATCTGCACAAAAGTATAGTTTTTTGGAGTTATGAGCAGAGGTCAAGGCTTGAAGATTGTCAAACTTGGGCTAATTCTGATATTTCAAACTATGGGGACAGCAAATTAAAACAAATGAAGTCTCTCTCTGAGGAAAAAAATATGTGAGCACAAAGTCTCAGAGTCACAAAAATGCAGAAATTATTCAGAGTGAGGCAGAGAAAGATAAATTGATAGTACGTCAAGTGCAAGGGCAGTCGCAGCATATTGAGGCTACGTGCAGAGTATTCCATACTGCATATAAATTGGCAAAACAAAATCGTCCCTCCTACGGTTTTGAAACAGAAATTAATGTGCAGAAGTTAAACAGACTAAATACGGGGTGAATTATGCACTCAAATGTCACCTGCACTAGTATATAGCAGCACGTGGCAGAGGAAATAATATTTAAAAATATAATATCTCATATGTGCAAAATCTCGTAATGACTGATGAGGCCACTACTTTGAGCCAGGCTACCACTCTTATCATTTACATATGATTTGCAACAGAAGAGATGGAGCAGCCTACGAACACATTTGTTGACCTAATCAAGCTTCCAGCCACTGATGCCTCAACTATTGCTCTCACTTGTGATGGAGCCACAGTCATTCTAGGTCAGAAAAGTGGAGTGGTTACTTGCATGCAACTACATTTTCCAAAGGTAATTGTCTGGCACTGCTCTGCCCACCGACTGGAACTTTCTCTTCACAACATTATGCAGGATGTTTAGGGAGTCAACCTCTTTAAAGTGTTTATGGACAAACTGTACTCTCTGTACCATGCTTCCCCAAAAAGCACAAGGGAACGTCAAGAATGTGAAGCAATTTTGCATGTAGAAATCTTGAAAACTGGGCGCAAGCTGGGAACACGATGGGTTGCATCAAGCAGCCAGGCACTGAAAGAGGTCTGGAAGAATTACTGTGCTATCTTTCTTCACTTCCAGCGGTCAGCAGAAGCACAAGGTAAAGAAAAAGAAATGTTCAAAGGACTCCAGAAACACCTGACATCAACAGCTTTTATACTCAACCTGGGAATCCTTTCTGATGCTCTACGAGAGTTAGCAGAACTTTGCAGTCCAGGGAAATCAACATCCAAAGTACACAAGACAAAATTCTGAGGCAGCTTTGTGTTTTTGGGCACTGGGTGCAAGAATCAGGGAAGCAAAAGAGGCAAGAAGCCGAAGCTGTGATGGAATTTCAGGGCATTGCGCTGGACATAAACACAAGGGACATCATTTTCATGTATGTTTTCCCCTTCCAGTGGGAGGGGTCCTCCGGGAAATACTCTATGAGAATTTAATCCCTGCACTCACTCATGAACAAATTCCGGAGCATCAGTTTGAAGACGGGTTTGTTCAGGATACAGCCACACATCTCACCTTTCACTTACATCTTATTACATTTTCTACACCCCGTCCAACCCTCAGACAGTGTCACAAAGGAGAAACATTCTCACTGAAGTGCCCATCCACGTAGCAATCTTACAGACACAACACTGGGCAGGATTTTTCAGCTGCTCTGTGTGCTGAAAATGCTGTTCAGCCCTAGGCACTGTCCAGCATCAGTGGTGCTGATCTGTCACCATTAGCTGAAGCAGAAAGAGATAGAGATTTGGGCTTATGTAAATTAGTGAAATTGGAGTGGTGACAGTGAAACGCAGTGATAAGGTGCATATAAATATGTAATTTGTTTGGTAATTATAAAGATTTAAATGGTCAAAGTTAGTTTTAAGCAATGAGAGAGAAAGCGGCGGCCGCAAGGAATCAGAGTTGTGAAAACCAAAATGGTGGTGTTAGAATGTTCAGCCAATGGCGAGCAGGTAGACTGGGGCAAAATAAATGTCACTGAAAACACCTGAAGGGAGGAGACAATCAGGTCTTCAAACAGGTCCAGCTCTAAAGGTGTTTTTCAATTAGGTCCACATTCACAGGCCCGCCGACAGGGGGAGCAAAAGTGGGCAATTTCCCAGGGGCCTGGGAGATGTAAAAGGGCCTGGGGGTCCCCCAAATATCAGGTGGACCGCATCTGCGCGGGAGCAGCTTGTGCATGTGTTCACCAGACACTACACGTGGTCCAGCTCCACACCCGTGTGATGATGTCACACCAGGCCAGCAGTAGCATTGGGCCTGGCTCCAGCCGCCCTGCATGATGTGCAACAGCAGCTCCCCGCCCCCTGCTGTGCACATGTCCACCACACACACAACCCCCTGCTGTAGTAATATTATTGGAAAGACAATAATCTAAATATTTTGCTGTGCTTGTTGATGCTACCCGATTCTTCTCACTCAGAGCAAACTACAATCATCCTAAAATACATTTTACACAACAATACAGATTTTGCTATCAAAGAACGATCTCTGGAGTTTGTTGTCTGCAACAAAAAACTGGACAAGATATTTCTAACTTCATAACTGTACTAAAAAAACACAATATCCCATTGCAAGACTGCAGGGGTCAGGGATATGACAGTGGTTGAATATGGCTGGCAAATATAATGGTGCTCAAGCCATTATTACTGAAATTAATCCTCTCTCCAAATTTTCTAATTGTGGAGCTCATAGCTTAAATCTGTGTGGCTCAAATGCAACGGAGTGCTGTGATGATGTAATCACATTTTTTTGGGATCGTATAAAAAAAATCTACAATTTTTTTGCTCACGGGTCCAAACAGTGAGAGATATTGCAAATAAAGATTGGATGTTCATTGCATAATCTGTCTCAGACTCGATTGTCAGCTTGCGTGGGAAGTGTTAAACCAATTGCAAAACATTTGCCACTAATAAAACATGCAATTATCAAGTGCGAGGAACTAAATCTGTCTTCTGAGTGTAAAACAGAGCTAAAGGAAATTCAGCGCTACATACAGTCATTTAAATGTAATTTGATGGCAACAATATGGCTCAAAATATTGGTTGCCACATATCAATGCAATAAGGTTCTTCAATCAAGAGAGGCAACTCCTGATGTGGAAGTACAAAACATTGACAACTTGACTGAGGAACTTAAAGAGTTACATGGTAAGTGGAAAACTCTTCTATCAGAAGCCAAGCGTGCAGCCGAAGCCATGTCAACAGACCTGCCAACCGAAACTAAAATCCCTGAGAAACACACAAAAAAGAGAAAGCTGTTTCACAATGAAACACCAGAAGTCTCTTAGAGAAGGAGCAGGAGGACCCAGAGCTGGATTGAGTAGACGGGATTCTTTATTGCGGTACTTGTTCCCCTCGACCCAATTGTTGAGTAAGCACTGAATTAATTACAGCACATTCTTTTTATCAGCAGTGTGTAGGGGAGGGCGGAAGAGGCCATGACCCCAAGCTCGTTTGTGTAGCTGGAAAAGGAAGGGAGGGGGAGATAACACTGCTTTACACAAAAGGTATTCTTTTCGATCCCCACATTCCTTATGCAGCTGCAAGCTTATCAATTCTTAACAAGCAGAAGGGAACTTTATGGCAGGATGATACTTTATCTATCAAGAGAAAGAATAGTGCATGCCTATGCCTACTCCCCAGTACCATGCCAGCACACCAAATGTTTCCCATATCCCAACAAAGTCCAACTGGGAGAAGAGAATGAAGAGAGATTTTAAAGTGAATGTTTTTTACAAGCATGCTGATGTGTAATCGAGGGGTTGACACAGCGGTTTGTCATGGCCAGAGATATCAATATTTATTTCAGCTTTCTGTTATATTTGGAATTCACTGATACTCAGATTGAAAACTCGTGTTCTGCTTTTTGCAGAGAATGCGACAACGATGTATCCACGGACATCATCGATGAGGTGAAACACATGAAAGCAATTTATAAGGCAAACTTTGGAAGTGCACCTCTCAAACCACAAGAGCTGTTAAATAAAAATCATGGGCTTAAGTGGGAATGTCTTTTTCCTCATGTCACTGTAGCTCTGCAGATATTCTGCACCATACCTGTCACTGTTTCTGAAACTGTGATAAATGAAAAGGAGTACTTGTGGCACCTAAGAGACTAAAAAATTTATTTGAGCATAAGCTTTTGTGAGCTACAGCTCACTTCATCGGATGCAACCAATGAAGTGAGCTGTAGCTCACGAAAGCTTATGCTCAAATAAATTTGTTAGTCTCTAAGGTGCCACAAGTACTCCTTTTCTTTTTTGCGAATACAGACTAACACGGCTGCTACTCTGAAACCTGTGATAAATGAATGGGGGATAGCTTGGTTTTATGGACACACAGCCACACAGTAGCTATAAAATCCCTTTTAGTAGCTGTTCTCTAATTGCTCTACCTGTAAAGGGTTAAAAAGTCTCACTGCTATGCATACGTAAAAGGAAGTGAGTGGGCACCTGGCCAAAAGAGCCAATGGAAAGGCTAGAACTTTTTAAACTCGAAAAAAGACTCCCCTTTTGTCTGTCTGTTGTTGTTCCCCAAGGGGAGAGGCGAACAGGGCAGCAGCTATGCTGTAAGAAGCTTGGGCCTGGTATGAAAAAATCATCAGTATCATACCTAGAAACTACTCATTTAAAAACCCAGATATGTAAGTAGATCAGAAAATGTCTAGAGAGATGCGATAGATTTATCCCTTTTATTTCGTTATGGCTTTTGGATTCCTCTGTGCTAACTCCAGGTGCTTTTGTTTTGTTTGTAACCTTTAAGATGGACCTCAAGACAGCTATTCTTGGTGCTTAATCCCTGTAGTTACTCTTTTAAAATCTAGCAATAGCCTGAGTTCCCAGATATATTTTCTTTCTTTTTTTCTTAATAAAATTTACCTTTTTTTAAACTAATGTGGACACAAGAACAAATGGATATAAACTGGCCATCAGGAAGTTTAGACTTGAAATTAGACAAAGGTTTCTAACCATTAGAGGAGTGAAGTTCTGGAACAGCCTTCCAAGGGAAGCAGTGGGGGCAAAAGACTTATCTGGCTTCAAGAATAAGCTTGATAAGTTTATGGAAGGGATGATATGATGGGATAGCCTAATTCTGGCAATTAACTGATCAACTATTAGCGGTAGATATACCCAATGGCCTGTGATGGGATGTTAGATGGGGTGGGATCTGAGTTACTACAGAGAATTCTTTCCAGGCTGGCTGGCTGGTGAGTCTTGCCCACATGCTCAAGGTTTAGCTGATCACCATATTTGGGGTCGGGAAGGAATTTTCTATCCTAACAACCAGGGCTGTCCTTAGGATTTATGGTGCCCTATGCTCGACTTGCTCTTAGGAACACAAACATAAGCTTACAGTATTGGAAAACTTTCCACATGCACTTTACTAAAATCGGTTTAAACTTCTAAAAATGTGAGAAATGATTCCTTAACTGTAATCTGTGCTGAATCACTAATGTTGACAAATCTCACTACTAACAACATCTGTTCTTTATGACTTATGTCCGGAGTGCAATCTAGAATTACAGCAAAATATTTTGCCAAAGAAACCAACGAAACAATTTTGTGTCTCACTTTACCACTCATAAGCATGATCAGTTCATTTTGAATTCTTGGTCCCAAATAGTGGTCATGTATTTCATTTTCAGTTACTCTCAGGAGATGTTCATTCATCACTACGTCAAATTTTCCCAGCAGTTGTACAAGGCCCAAAAAATTGCCATTTTTGGGCTGGTATAATTTCTCAACGCTTCCTCTAAAAGCAAGATTGTTTGTTGATAGATATTCAACAATAGATAAGACATTCAAGAACACGATGCCAATGCTGCTTCTCTGCTTCAGCAATCTTTGATTTTGGGCATCAAGAGTTGTCTGATTTTTTAACCTTACACTCAGCTCACACCATTTGTGCATACTTTCAAAGTGGTGTTGTGCCTTTTCATGTTGCGGTAATGTGTGACTACAATTTTGGCAATCATTAACACCCACGGTTGCTATGTTAAAATTGCAACTGTTGAAAATCTTGCCTGGGAAACAAAATACAACATCCTTGCATTTAGAGTACACAAGCCACCATCTGTTGACGATTTCACCGTTAGAAAGTCTTTTGTAGTAATTGTTTTCTATGAATTCCCTACCTCTAATGTTTTTAGAATATTCAAGACCTATTCTCACAGGGCCTTTCTCAAGTATAATGGCGCGTAATTCATTGTTTACAGATTGCAGCCATGCGCCAATGTCATCTATATCCCATGCTAGTACAGTTTCAAATGTTATAATTTCTTGTTTTGTGTCTGCATCTGTTTCAAATGATTGTTCCGTGTTTTGTTGAGTGTCTTGAGCTTCGTCTGCATAAAAATTTTCTTTGGCAGTTACTTGATGATCTTGATCAACTTTGTTGTTTTCATCTTGATGATCTTGATCAACTTCATTGTTTTCATGATGTACAAACTTAAGTATAGAACCCTTCTGTGCTTGTATAGCTAATTCTATTTCAGCTTTCCGTTTTCTTTTTTGTGACCCGGAAAGTTGTTTTTGATACGATATTATAACTTATAAGGGTGTGTTTTTAAAGAAATAACTGTTTAAATTATTGTCAGATTATCAGAAATATTATTTAAAATAATTAATATAGGATAGCCAAGAGTCTGTGACCTTGAGTTAGTGTAGAGACACCTCACAAAGCACTCCACCCTGACTGAGACACAATAAAGTTGGAAACCCATGTCATTTTTGCAAAGTCACTTTTTAGTTTTAAATGTATAGTGGCCGTCAGTTTTAATGTTAGTTACAACTCTACATCAACCTTTAACTGTAAATAGATCAATGGCATTATCCAGTTTAATAAGCTGGGTTTCCAAGCAGTGGGAAAATAGGACCCTAATTTTATTCCTAGGTAAAGCACAAAGTGACCAAAATGAAGCCAGCACAGAATCATCTCATCTAAATTAAGATAGGACAGAAATGTTACAGAAATCCTATCCACTAAAATTAGTGCAGCATAGACAGAGAAAAGCTAATTTCTTTCCCCAATCTAATGTGCCCTTGTTACAGAAGGACCCTCTCCAGGTTTTGTCACTCATCCTTTCTGATAAACAATGTCAATTACGACACTGAACTTCCATCATCAGTTCATTTTACACCGACAGATGATGATAACTTCTGATGACTTTCAATCTTGACTGGATATCAGAGCACTGTGCTAGCAGCACAACTGCCTGAAGAGCCACTCTTTTCCATCAAGAGCTTATTCAGAAAAAAAAATTCTTTGAGATATTTCTGTGTTGCACCTATGCCTCTAAGCTCTGCCTGTTCATATGTCTGACCTTAAAATTGTGCCTTATTTTTGTTTGGAAAGATGTTAGCAAGAGCAGCACATTTTGGGCACTGCCAGAAATACATGATAAATCACTGCCTCTAAAAGTTCCATCAAAAACTGACATTTTCACAGCTCTAGCATTATCTGCTGCACAGATTCTGCACAAGGAAGTGTCCCTGGCCTTTTTAACTCATGTTAACCATGTATTTACTTTATGAAAGTTGGACAAAACATTGTGAAAATTTAAGACATTGTCTGCCCAACCTCTGGGCTGGCAAAAACTATACTGACTCACTGGAAAAAAAAGCAAGAGAATCTTAGTATGACATATGGTCACTCTCTACACTGGTAAGGAGATAAGCATATTACAGTTGTTGGATGGCTCTAGTTAGCAGTAATGGGCTAGAGGAAAGCCTGTCAACATTTTTTGTTTCTCTGATGAAGACTGGCCCACTCCCTTCCCCAAACCAAACTTGTCACAAATAATTGTCAACAGCTTAATTTTCTGTTCTTGGCTAAGATATTGATTTTTTAAAAAAAAATATTGAAATTGGATTCAGGATTGTTAGCAAGCATCTTTGGAAAACAAAGTTGTTATTTGACAATCTAACATGATTTTGATAAAGGCATTTAAAATGTCACCAATACTCTGACAAAAAAGGGAAAACCGGTCCATTTTGAACCCTGTGCAAAACATAAGGTTGAAAAAAAAATGCTCAAAGCTGATCAGTGGCAAATGTTAAAGGAGGAAAGGACTGAAAGGCAAAGGAGGAGTGTGTGTTGGATAAGACAAGAGACCTTTATGCTTTCTGTCCCTAGGTTCGGCCTCCCTTTCCAGCGTCTGTCATCTGGTCAGACCCCTTCTCCTGCAAAGAGGACCCCTCCCACCCTAAATAATAAGGAGTCAATCAGTAAAGGTAAAATCAGATAAAGTGTATTGAAAGGTTTATAAAATAAGAAGGGGAATAAACAGAAAAATTGCACAATACAATACTTACCCCCAAACTCAACCCTATAAAACAGATATAAAAACCTTCTTCACAGATCAAAGCGATGGCAGGTGCTTGAAACCTCAATCCTCTGGCTAATGGCGAGCCTATGGAGAGGAGCTCCAAGAAGTCCCTTGATGTTCAAGCAGAACAGATGGTACACTCAGAACAGCGATGGATGATGACAAAGATAAGTGTTGTTTCTTCTCCTCTCTTCTCTTTACAGGTGAGGAAGCTGTTGGAGGAAAATCCTTAGCCCTTCTATCACTAGGATGGATAGATGTCTGCAGGTAAGACCTGTGACCATCCCTGGCTGCCACACAGATGGACAGCCCTGAGGCCATGTTCGGGGCAGCTTTTTATGCACTTGCCTGGACATCCCTTAGAAAAGGCGGGAAGCTCCTTTTGGGAAACCCCTTAGAAAACCCAGTTCTGACTGGTAGTTGTTTACAACCCCAGGAGAAATAAAAGAGAGGGAAAATGGACCTAAAGCTCACGTGGGCATAAAATTCCATTTTGAAACCAACATGGACTCCAGTAGTCACAAAACATACATGAAAATGAATCCAACCTAACACAACACAGTACTGCTTTCATGCTTAGCTCACCACCAGCCTGCTGGTCCAACAGCTGCAGTAGAGGAGGAGATAGGTGGAAAGCCGCTAGACCCCAAAATCCACCTCTTGGGGTGCAGAGTGGCAACAGGAGCAGCAAACCCTCAGGTCAGGTCACACGCCACCGAGGCACCCCCCCAGGACCACGGTAAAGTGCAGAACCTCAGGGACGGGGGACCCGCAGGGTTGCAGCAGCTCCTCCTGCCCCATGTGGCTCCCCCCGGATTGGATGGATCGCTGCCAGCTAGGCTGCCATGCCTGCCGGGCGAGAGACATGCTCCCCAGCCCAGCCAGCTATGCGCCTTCCAATCCATCCCGTGTGGTCACTTGGAGCAGAGGCGCTTGTGCTGGCTGCCGAGAAAGTGAGTCACTGTCACTTCCTCGGCATGCAGCCAGCCAGTCCAAGCAGCACCTGCACCCCACCCAGCCCTGCCGGGGGAGAGGGGAGCAGCTGCTCCACAGTGGGGGCTGCGCTTAGCACTGGGGGGAGACTCCACTTTGCAGGGGGTGGGGGAGAAGAACACACGTTATGGGGGGCAGGAAAAGGATACCGCTGGAGCCGCCCAGCCCGCCTCACCTCACGGTGGCAGGGAGAGAGTTACACAGGTGAGTTCCCCTGCCCCTTAGCAGAGACCCCAGCAGCCTATACCCTCCCTCAGAATGCACCACCCGCACCGGCGCATTCGGCTCTACCATTCGACTCTGCTCTTACCTGCTTGCTGTCCCATCCCAGCAGCGGTGCCCCAAATTTAGTAGTGTCCCCAGTAAAAGAAAAAAGGTTCTCTCGATCCCAAAGGATCAAGTCCCAGATCCCAGTCCCAGGTCAATATACAAATCAGATCTTACCCACAAATCACGCTGTTGCCAATCCTTTAGAATCTAAAATCTAAAGGTTTATTCATAAAAGGAAAGAAATATAGATGACAGCTAGAATTGGTTAAATGGAAACAATTACATACAGTAATGGCAAAGTTCTTGGTTCAGGCTTGCAGCAGTGACAGAATAAACTGCAGGTTCAAATCAAGTCTCTGAAGTACATCCACAGCTTGGATGGGTCATCAGTCCTTTGTTCAATGCTTCAGCGTAGCAACGTTTCTCCAGAGGTAAGAAGCAGGATTGAAGATAAGATGGAGGAGCTGCAGCAGCTTTTTATATTCTCTTGCTATGTAGTCTTTCTTTCTTTGTCCCAAAGACAAGCTGTCCATCACATGGCATGGAAAAACCTCAGAATTCTGACCACAGACAGGTCCCTGCACACCTTGCTGAGTCATAAGGTGAGTCTGCCTTCTCTCAATGGGTCAATTGTATAGCTGATGGTCCTTAATGGGCCATCAAGCAGGCTACGCAGAGCTGACACCAACTTGTCTGGAGTGTTCCCCAGAAGCATAGCACAGGTTTGAAATACAGACAGTATAGAGCCAATATTCATAACTTTAACTATAAAAATGATACACATATAGACAGCATAATCATAACCAGCAAACCATAGCCTTGTCTTAGACACCTCATTTTACCCCCTTTATACAAGATTTGGTGCCATTACAGGACTTTGGTTGCAACAATGATCTGTACGGTCCCAGCTTACAATGCTACTCCACCACCTTTGCCTTTATTTCTGTCTTTCCTAAACAGCACATACCCTTCAATACCCATACTCCAGTCATGACTACTATTCCACCATGTCTCTGTTATCCCTATAATATCTGGTTTCACTTCCTGAACCAGTAGCTCTAGTTCCTCCATTTTGTTACCTAGGCTCCTCACATTAGTGTACAAACATCTTAATTTTTGCTGTTTGGCCTCACTCACATTCTTTACGCGATTAGGCACAGACATTCAACTGTATACCAGTATCACCTATTAGACCAGTCTGTACACTGCCCTTCCGCCTTATGTCCATTCTCCTACCCACAGCTGTATCCTTTCTTACTTCATTTTCTTCCCTCTCAATGTTAAAATCCGGCGTGGAGATTACCTGGATATCTCTCAACCATCTCCCCCAGATTCATAGTTTAAACTCTCTTGATCAGTTGTGCCATCCTCCATCCTAGAAGTCTATTTTCCTCCTTACTCAGGTGAAGTCCATCCTGAGAGAACAGTCCTCTGTCCATGAATGCTTCCCAGTGGCCATACATCCCAAAGCCCTCCTTATAGCACCACTGCCTGTGTTACACTAATAAAATAAGACCAACAGGATCTTGTAAAAGGGATAAGGCAAAATGCCGCATTTATTGTAAATATAATAAAAATATTTTAAAAACACACACTGTTATATTTTATTCCTTACTTATCCACATACCCATTCATACATTCATTCATACAAGTTCTGCATAGTTGTTATAGTTACCAGCCTGGAAGTTGCCCGTGACAGAGTACTGGCCAGGTAGCCTGTACATGAGAGTGGAGCCGAGTCCATGTCAGATGCGTATCTGATGCTCCTGGAGGGTGGTGGCAGAATGAGACTCGAAGTTCCCAGTTCTCAGAGTCTATTTTTATAGGAATGTATTCCTATGCCAGGCCATGGAAATTGCTTCATCATACTGTCAGTCATGATGGTTCCATGATGGCTGTCAGGTGCTTATCAGCTTTCTTCATCCTTTGAAACGGTCGGGTGGATTCCAGTTTACCCTCCAGGCGTTCTCTGGTTGGTTCCACTTGGCTGATAGGTACCGAATTCCTAGGCTGGCACTTCCCTGACTATTCATTTATCATCTAAACGAATCATTCATTCACATACATTCTCTATCTTAATGAAAATACATTTATCATTACACTGTCTCTCTAACTTTTGAAGCGTTATTTATTTGAGATTCCCTGTCTTTTAACATTCCTGATACAAACTATAGAGGGTGGGAGTCTCTATGTGATATTTCTAAGAGCAGCTGTTATTACAAGATATCATTTACAAAGTATTGCCTTGAGCGCCGAGCCAATTAATGGCTTACAGCGGTTGTTACAAAAGTATCAATCTCAATTACACAGTATCAATTTAGAGAGCAGAGTCAATTGAGCAGAGTCAAATGAGCCGTTTATGAGCGGTTTACAGCAGTTGGTATTGCAAGGTGTCGATCTCAATCACAAAGTATCAGTTTAGAGAGCAGAGTCAACTGAGCAGAACCAATTGAGCGGTCGGTGTTACAAGGTGTTTATATCAATCACAAAGCATCACTTAAAGTTAATTCTGAGACACAATAGTGAGAATCACAAATATGGAGAATTACAAATATTACAAATATGCCTACACCTGAGCCATCTGTTGAGCATCATAATCTTGTCACACCTTTGTTGCCCTTCTCTAGGAACAGGTAGAATCCCACTGAAGATCACCAGAGCCTCGATTTCCTTAAGCGTCTTCCCCAGCCTGCCATAGTCTCCCTTGATACATTCCAGCGAGAATCTAGCTGTATCATTTGTTCCCACATGAAGGACAATCAGTGGATTCTTTCCTGCGCCCATTAGAATCCTCTTCAGCCTCAGGTCCACATCACGTATCTTAGCATCTGGCAGACAGCACACCCTTCTGTTCTCCAGATCAGCTCTTGTTACTGGCCTGCCTATTCTTCTCAGTAAGGAGTCCCCAATCACATAGACCTGCCTTTTCCGGGCAATGGTGCGATTCTCCAGTCTATCCCGTTCCTTCTAGCTGCAAGTCCTCTCGATTCCTATTATCCCTTGCAGTCCTCTGCAACCCATCCCATATCCTCCTGGGGCTCATATTTGGTGTTGTTATCTCCATTGACTCTTGCCCTCTGCCTATAGGACTAGCTGCTCTTCTCTTCTTCCTTCCCTCTCACCTTCAGTGACCACCTGCTGTACCCCTTTTTTATTTTCCAACTCTGCAAACCTGTTCCTGAACTCTGTTTCTCCTTCACTAGCCCGTCTTTTCCTCTGCCTGGTTCTCTTAGTCACATGCTTCCACTGTCCACTTTCCTCGCCCAGCAGTCTCCCCTCAGAGTTCTTTGGTCCTGCTTCCACTTGCAAGTCTGAGCTTTTCTCTTCAGCCTCCTCATGCCTTTGCTTCATCATCTGCTCAAACCCACTTCTAAACTCGACCAGAGTTTCCACCTGCATCTCCAAACCTCGGATCTTTTCTTCCATCAGCTCTATCAGGTGGCACTTCATGCAGACGAAACTCTTTCCAGGTCCCCCCTCCAGGATCATGTACATGCCGCAGCTTCTACATCCAGTCAACTTCATTGTGTTTTCCACTACTTGGGTCACTACCACTGCTGCCTCCATATCTGTCATAGCCTTCTCAGCTAAGGCCTGTTAGTAAATACCTTCTCCTCCAACAGAACTCCCCCTCCAACTCCCCTGTTTACCGCTGTGTTTGCTGGCTCCTGTGCCGCTGTAGCTGTCTGCCGTTTCATCTGGACTGCCTTGCTGACGAATTCATCCGCTATTTTCCAGACAACTTTTCTGGCAACCCCGTTCATAAATTAGCATGTAATCCATTCAATGTTGATGTCGATTCGTTGCCACAAGTATTGCAAGAACAAGCACTCAAAATGAAATACGATTCAAATGCAAAAGATATTTTCAAAAACTTAAGCCTGGAGGAATTTTGGATAAAATATTTCCCAATTTACCCAAAAGTTGAAGAATAAGCACTACGTATTATTCTTCCGTTTTCGTCGACTTACCTCTGTGAAAAAAGCTTTTCAAGTTTAGTGATAATAAAAACGAAACAAAGAAATCGACTGGATGTCAAAAACGATTTGCATTGTGCACTTTCATCTTTCAAACCTAGCATTTCCTAACTTGTGAAGAAAATGCAGCATCATCCTTCACCTTAAATTCATTTTGTTTATGCTATTTCTTCTTTGAGTGCTTGCTCATGTGTATTCCACAGTAGGTGTGCGTGCACACCACGTGCACCGGTGCTGGAAGTTTTTCCCTTAGCAGTATCCGTAGGGGGGGAGCACCGCTGCGACCCCTGGAGTGGTACCTCTATATCATGCTATAAGGGGAGCCGTGAGCTGCCCCCACCTTCAGTTCCTTCTTGCCACCAGTGAAGGTGTGTTAGAACTTCTTGCTCCAGAGTTGCTGCAGCCTTTCCAGTTGAACTTAGTGGTACCTTTAGCTAGTTGCTAGTAACTAGTAAGCTAGTTCGGTCAGTGGTGACCTCGGCCTTGGCACCCAGCCACCCCTCACTGGGCCGTACTGCTCAGCCAGACCAGATAGCACCACCGGACCCACAGCATGGACAGTGGCAAGGGGCCCCATGGCAGGGACAATGGTGTCAATGGGCACCGTGGCCGCTGACACCTGCCCAGGTGGGAACCCGCTCGGTGGCCGGGGTGTCCAAGGCCCTGTCGTCCTCGCTATCTAGGCAGAGGGACAAGTCGACAGGTCATGAGTCGTCAGCTCCGCGCCCGGACTCTGACCTGGGGATTGATCTCCTGGCACCAGTTGAGGCCCACAGCCCCGTGCCGGCCTCCTCTCCTGCACTGGATGACACCATCACGGCACCGCCGCCCTCTGCTCCACAGGAAGACTTCAGGGTGCATCAAGACCTGCTAAAGCGGGTGGCCTTGAGCCTCCAGCTGCAGGCTGAGGAGATGGAGGGCCCGTCCGATTCCCTCTTTAATGTACTGTCCCCCTCGGTGCCGGGCCGTATGGCTTTACCCCTTCAAGGAATAGCCAACATCTTCAATGCCTTGTGGCTAACTTCTGCTTCTCTGGCCCTGATTTCCAAGAAGGCTGAGAACCATGAATACCTCTACTCTCACCCGGCACCTAACTCTCTGGTGGTGGAATCTGTGAACCACCGGGAGCGGCAGGGCCAACCTGTGCCCACCACCAAGAATAAAGATGCCAGGAGACTAGACTCTTTTGGTAGAAAACTTTACTCCTCTTCAATTTCCAACTCAGGGTGGCCAACCATTAGGCCTTACTGAGCCGATATGATTTTAATTTATGGGAATCCCTGCAATAGTTCAAGCCACTCCTCCCAGAGCGGGATAGTAAGGACTTTAAGGCATTGGTGAACGAGGGGGCAACGGCAGCCAAAGCTGCCCTGCAGGCAGCGTCAGACGCAACGGATACGGTGGCTTGCTCGATGGCCTCCGCGATCTCCATGCGCAGAGCGTTGTGACTCCTCCTGTCCGGGCTTTCAGGACGTGCCTTTCGACGGGAAAGCCCTGTTCACCAAACAGACGGACGTCAGGCTCCACAGGATGAAAGACTCTCGCACCACCCTGCAGACCTTGGGCCTATACATCCCTCTGGCTAAGGACAAGGCCAAACCACAGACTTTGGCTCATCCTGCACAGACCAGATATGAACCCCCTTACAAGAAGCCAAGAGACCAAAAGCGCCAGCCTCAACAACAGTCCCGCTCTGCCCCACAGCCTGGGCCCTCTAAGGGCAAGAGACAGGGAAAGAGGCGGTTTTGACAATTTGCAGGGGGACACCAGGGTAGTTGCCATGGAAACCCCCCTACTAATAAAGTTTGTGTTCTGCAACCAATTGTCTGCCTTCCGTGGGGAATGGTCATGAATAACCTCAGACTGCTGGGTCCTCAACACCATTTCCAAGGGCTACATGTTGCAGTTCAGTTCACCCCAGCCCAACCACCCCCCGTCCCCGGTGGGCTCAGGGGACCCAGAGCACGTTCACCTCCTAGGTCAGGAGGTGGAACGACTACGACAACTGGGGGCGGTGGAGAGAGTGCCAGTAGAATTACAAGGCAGGAGCGTCTACTCCTGATATTTTCTGATCCCAAAGGTGAAAGGGGTCTCAGGCCCATCCTAGATCTGCGGAATCTCAATCGGTTTATGGTCCACTCCAAGTTCTGCATTGTGTCCCTGGCTTCTATTATCCCCTCCCTGGACCCGGGGGACTGGTACGCGGCCCTGGACCTTCAGGACGCATATTTCCACATCCATATTTTCAAAGGGCACAGGCGCTTCCTCTGTTTCCTGGTGGGGCCCGACCACTATCAGTTCACGGTTCTCCCATTTGGCCTACGCGGCCCTGGACCTTCAGGACGCGTATTTCCACATCCATATTTTCAAAGGGCACAGGCGCTTCCTCTGTTTCCTGGTGGGGCCCGACCACTACCAGTTCACGGTTCTCCCATTTGGCCTATCCACGGCGCCCAGGGTATTCACAAAGTGTATGGCAGTCGTGGTGGTCTACCTCAGATGAGAAGGGGTGCAGATGTTCCCATATCTGGACGATTGGCTTCTCAAGGGCAACTCATGGTGTCAGGTGAGGGCCCGTGTGGATCTGCTCCTGTCTACATGCGCCAATCTCGGCCTGTTGGTAAATGAGACCAAATCAACGCTGGTCCTGGTGCAATGCATAGAATTCATAGGGCACTAATGGACTCCTTAAGGGCCACAGCCTCTCTCCCAGTGGGCAGGTTCGAAACGAGCAGATCGAGGGACGTGATCGTTCCCCTCTATTCGACACTGGTGAGGCCTCATCTGGAGTACTGTGTCCAGTTTTGGGCCCCACACTACAAGAAGGATGTGGATAAATTGGAAAGAGTACAGCGAAGGGCAACAAAAATGATTAGGGGTCTAGAGCACATGACTTACGAGGAGAGGCTGAGGGAGCTGGGATTGTTTAGTCTGCAGAAGAGAAGAATGAGGGGGGATTTGATAGCTGCTTTCAACTACCTGAAAGGGGGTTTCAAAGAGGATGGCTCTAGACTGTTCTCAATGGTAGCAGATGACAGAACGAGGAGTAATGGTCTCAAGTTGCAATGGGGGAGGTTTAGATTGGATATTAGGAAAAACTTTTTCACTAAGAGGGTGGTGAAACACTGGAATGCGTTACCTAGGGAGGTGGTAGAATCTCCTTCCTTAGAGGTTTTTAAGGTCAGGCTTGACAAAGCCCTGGCTAGGATGATTTAACTGGGACTTGGTCCTGCTTTGAGCAGGGGGTTGGACAAGATGACCTTCTGGGGTCCCTTCCAACCCTGCTATTCTATGATTCTATGATTCTATGATTCTATGAAACCCTCAAAGGTCTCATCGACTTGGTCATGGCTTTTCTGGTGACAACAGCAAGGGCGTGCCTTCAGATCCTGGGACACATGGCGGCGTGCATGTATGTGGTCCGCCACGCCAGGCTCTGAATGAGGCCCCTCCAGCTATGGCTAGCCTCCCACTTCTCCCATGTATGAGATGGCCTGGACAAGGTCCTCAAGGTACCAACCCCAGTAATTGCCTCCCTACAATGGTGATCCTCCCCAGACGACATGCTCCAAGGGGTTCCTTTCCAGGAGACGGCCACGTCAATGGACCTGGTGTCCAGTGCGTCGGACTTGGGCTGGGAAGCCCACACAGGGAACATACAAACCTAAGGGATGTGGTCAACCTCAGACGTGTCCCTCCATATAAATGTCAGGGATCTCAGGGCGATACAGTTGGCGTTTGTGGCTTTCGTCATACAGCTTCACGACAAAGTGGTCAGAGTCCTTACGGACAACACCGCGGCAATGTTCTACATCAACAGGCAAGGTGTGGCACGGTCCTCGGCCCTCTGCCAGGAAGCCCTGAGCCTATGGGAGTTCTGTATAGCCCATGACATCTCCCTGAGGGCTTTCCACCTACCGATCGCCTCAGCATGGTTTTCTCCCCCCATTATGAGTAGGCACTCCACTCGGAGGTCACTCACCGGCTCTTCCAAGAGTGGGGAATTCCCCAAGTGGACATGTTTGCGACCCGCCATAACCGGCATTGCCCCTGGTTTTGTTCCGGGGGCGGGAGGTTGGGAAGGGACGCGATCTCAGGTGCCTTCCTCATACAGTGGTCGGACCAGCTTTTCTATGCTTTTCCTCCGTTTCCCTTTATAGGCAAAGTTCTAGAAAAAGTGAAAACAGACAAGTCATGTATCATCCTTATCGCCCCAGCCTAGCCCCGTCAACACTGGTAAGGGACCCTACTGGACCTGTTGGCAGCCTCTCCAAGGAGGTTGCTGCTACGTCCAGACCTCCTCTCCGAGAACGGGGGCTGCTGCCTTCATCCCACGCTGGCCACTCTTCACCTGACAACGTGGCTGCTTAGTGGCTAGACAAGGTGTTCTGAGGAAGTCAGGCGGGTCCTCCTGGAAAGTAGGAAGCCGTCCACATGCCGGATGTACCTGGCAAAGTGGTCCAGATTTTCCAGGTGGGCAGGGGAGCGAGCTGTCTCCCCATTGTCTGCATCGCTCCAGCTTATACTTGAGTAACTCCTGTCCCTTAGGAGTCAAGGGCTGGCACCCACCTCTGTCAGAGTACACCTGGCAGCCATATCGGCCTTCCACCTGTCAGTGCAAGGGCACTTGGTCTTTTCCCATACTATGACCTACCGCTTCCTGAGAGGCCTTGACCGTTCCTTCCCATATGCTAGATCCCCTGTACCACAATGGGACCTAAACCTGGTGTTGTCCCACCTCATGGGGCCTCCCTTTGAACCCTTGGCCACGTGTTCTTGGTCTCATCTCTCCCGGAAGGTAGCCTTCCTTGTAGCAATCATGTCGGCCCGACATGTCTCAGAGCTCAGGCCCTTGACCTCGGAACCTCCATACACGGTCTTCCACAAGGATAAGGTCCAACTTCGCCCACACCCTGCATTCCTCCCAAAGGTGGTCTCTGCTTTCCATATGGAACAGAACATCTTCCTTCCCGTGCTCTGTCCCAAACCCCATTCTTCCAATGAGGAACGCCCCCTCCACACGCTCGATGTGCGCAGGGCACTGGCCTTCTACTGGATCGGATTACCGTTCCGTAAATCCTCACAACTCTTCGTTGCCTCAGCTGAGCGTATGAAGGGGCAGCCTATTTCCACCCAGCACCTTTCTCACTGGATCACCTTATGCATACGCAGGTGCTATGATCTGGCAGGGGTTCCCCCGCCACCGATAGGGCGCACTCAACGAGGGTTCAGGCCTCATCAGCTGCCTATGTAGCCCATGTCCCTATCCAGGACATCTGTAGGGCTGCCATCTGGTCTTCAGTTCACATGTTCACTGTGCACTATGTGATCATCTCCCACACTAGGGATGACGCCAGGTTTGGCAGAGCAGTACTGCGTCCCGGGAAAACGTGAACTCCTACCCACCTCCAACAGCTATAGCTTGGAATCACCTACTGTGGAATACACATGAGCAATCACTCGAAGAAGAAAAGACAGTTACCTGTTCTGTAACTGGTGTTCTTCGAGATGTGTTGCTCATGTCTATTCCACATCCCACCCTCCTTACCCTCTGTCGGAGTTGTCTGGCAAGAAGGAACTGAGGGTGGGGGAGTTCACAGCTCCCCTTGTACGCGCCAGGCAGGCACCACTCCACGGGTCGCAGCAGCACTCCCCCCTGTGGATACTGCTAAGGGAAAAACTTCTGGCACCGGTGCACGTGGCGAGCACACACACCTACTGTGGAATAGACATGAGCAACCCAACTCGAAGAACACCAGTTACAGAACAGGTCACTGTCTTTTTCTAACTGACATCACTGCTCACCTAAACGAACTCAACCTCCATCTCCAGGGTGCAGGGAAAACGGTTCTGGATCTTTATGAAACCTGGAAGTCATTTGTTGTAAAACTAGCAGTTCTTTCTCAAGATATTCGAACTTCAACTTTACACTACTTCCAACACATAAAAGAACTATCGATACGTTGAACTGTCAGTGTCGATGAGATTGGAATGTACATGCAAGAACTGTAATCAGAATTTTCTGACAGATTTCAAGATTTCTCATGATTTGACCCAATACTTTCTTTTCTAATTACACCTGAAAAGTTCAAAGAAAGTGACTTGGATTTGTCTGTATTTCAGTGGATGGATGTTGAAGATTTTGAAATGCAGCTCATTCAGTTAAAAAGCTCAGAACTGCGGGCATCAAAGTTTGGAGATCTGCGGAGTGCACTTGAAGCTATCGAGAGAGATCATGGGGCCTCTATTACGACCTGCTGGACATCCCTGCCAGTGAAATTTAACTGTTTGAAGAAAATTGGGTTTGCAATGCTTTCAGCATTTGGATCCACATACCTGTGTGAACAGGTATTTTCACACATGAAATCTGATCACCGTCCCTCTTGGAGCCGGTTAACAACTGATCACTCAGAAGCCTGTATGCAGCTTAAAGTATCCAAATACGTGCCAGACATTGGAAAACTCAGCAAGGAAAAACAAGGGCAAGGATCACACTAAACTGATAAGATCTGCATTTTAATTTAATTGTAAATGAAGCCTCTTTAACATTTTAAAAACCTTATTTACTTTACATACAACAATAGTTCAGTTATATATTATACAGAGAGACTTTCTAAAAACGTTAAAATGTATTACTGGCACGCAAAAACTTAAATTAGAGTGAATAAATGAAGACTTGACACACCACTTCTGAAAGGTTGCCGACCCCAGTGTACTGCAATCTTTACATGATGATAACGGGCATCTTGGGTTTGATAAGACCTATGGGCTTGTACGAGACCGATTCTACTGGCAACGGATGAAGACTGATGTGCAGCAGTATTGTAAGATCTGTGTCCGGTGCATACAACGGAAGACACTACCCACAAGAGCTGCTCCACTGTTTCATCTTCACAGTGGATTTGGTCTGTATGGATTTTCTCACAATTGAACGCGATAGCAAAAATACTTGTAATGTGCTAGTTGTAACTGATCATTACACAAGGTATGCACAGCCCTTTCCCACTAAAAAGCAAAAAGTTTCTACTGTTGCTAAAACTCTTTGGGAAAAGTAATTTGTGCATTATGGGCTGCCCAAGCAGATGCACTCCAAGGAGGGGACTTTGAGAGTCGATTAATTCAGGAACTTCTGACTATGCTAGGTATAAAAAAACCTAGAACAACACCTTTATCATCCACAGGGAGACCCACAGCCTGAACAATGCAATCAGACCCTGCTTAATATGTTGGGAACCTTGAATACCAAACAGAAATCTAGACGGAGCCAGCACGTTAGCCATCTTGTGCATGCTTACAACTGTACCGAAAATGAGGCCACTGGGTATTCTCTGTATTTCCTAATGTTTGGACATGAAGCACGATTACCAATAGACCTCTGTTTTGGGGTCTCAGTGGATGGGTCTTCCCACCAGTCTTACCTCCAGTATGTGGCTAATTTAAAAAAAGACTTGTGTGCTGCTTATCAACTTGCTCAGACAGCATCTGATAAGATGAACCAGGACAATAAAGACCATTATGACCAGAAGGTGCGATACTGTGATTTGCAACCTGGTGATCGTGTTCTTATCAAAAATCTTGGGCTCCCTGGAAAACAAACTTGCAAACAGTTGGCATTCGCAGCCCTACATTGTGGAGAATTGAATGCTCGGGCTACCTGTATATCAACTAAAGCCTGAAAAGAATGGCAGCTCATTAAAGACTTTAAATTGAAACCACTTACTTCCTCTGGGGCAACACCTCAGAATGGGTGCTCCATCAGATATTGAGCCTACCTCTCTACCCAGATCATTTAACCAGAGGAAAGCTCTGACATCCGAGAGTTCCTCCCCCAACTCCATATGTGCTGCTAATCCTGTGCCAGGCCATGATGGACATAATTGGTCCCCCATCAGAGACTGATTCAGAGGTTTACCCTGACTATATATCTATGGATCATGAAGCCTCAGATATGTCTGTTGTACTGTCACTTAAGCCAAATCAACCTGAAAGCACGGCTAGCATACCCCCTTTAAACCCTGAAGCTCTTCCTTTCTTTCCTCTGGGAGAAGTCCTTAGGGAGGGTGTAGATGTATGCAACAATCCCCCTGGGTCTTCAAGTTGCAGGGAATGAGGTTGCTACAGATGTTGATCCTTCTACAATGGGTAACTCTGTGGTGGACACGGAATCTGACGGAGCTTTATTAACACCTCGGTAGAGGAGGAAGAAGGGATGGCACAGTCCGTAAGGAGGTCCCAGAGAGAAGTCAGGCCCCCTCAGCAGTTAACATATGATGTGGTTGGAGTCAGCAGTGAGATGTCCATCCCCACAGGACATCGTGGGGTGGGTGTGCTGAAAGATTTTAAAACACCTGTGGAATCCAGACCAGAATATGTATCCTCTAAGGATGAGCTCAAGTGTTTTTCATGGTGGTGCTTACCTCACGCTAGGCCTAAATTGTCCCTATTCTAGTGGGCCTCTACTTTACCCTCCATTGACTGTTACCCCAGCTAGCAGTAGAAATTAAGAATGTATATATTATATTGTAAATTAATCTGTTTTTCTTCTTTGTTCTGATTCCTTAATGGGGTCCTTAACTGAGTCAACAGTGTACCCTTGTTGCCAAGAAGGCCAATGGCATTTTGGGATGTATAAGTAGGGGCATTGCCAGCAGATCGAGGGACGTGATCGTTCCCCTCTATTCGACATTGGTGAGGCCTCATCTAGAATACTGTGTCCAGTTTTGGGCCCCACACTACAAGAAGGATGTGAAAAAATTGGAAAGTGTCCAGCAGAGGGCAACAAAAATGATTAGGGGGCTGGAACACATAATTTATGAGGAGAGGCTGAGGAAACTGGGATTATTTAGTCTGCGGAAGAGAAGAATGAGGGGGGATTTGATAGCTGCTTTCAACTACCTGAAAGGGGGTTCCAAACAGGATGGATCTAGACTGTTCTCACTGGTAGCAGATGACAGAACAAGGAGTAATGGTCTCAAGTTGCAGTGGGGGAGGTTTAGGTTGGATATTAGGGAAAAAAATTTCACTAGGAGGGTGGTGAAGCACTGGAATGGGTTACCTAGGGAGATGGTGGAATCTCCTTCCTTTGAAGTTTTTAAGGTTAGGCTTGACAAAGCCCTGGCTGGGATGATTTAGTTGGGGATTGGTCCTTCTTTGAGCAGGGGGTTGGACTAGATACCTCCTGAGGTCCCTTCCAACCCTGATATTCTATGATTCTATGATTTTTTGGTGGGGGGGAAGGGAGAAATGTAGTCACCCTTTACTAGAGGGCCCCCTGAACTTTAGTGGGAGTGTTCCAGGGGAAAGGCCTGTGCGCTGCAATCTAGCATTAAAGACTATAATTCCCACGATGGCTTGGGAAAAGAGGGGGAGAGACTTCCTCCTGCAGAGACAGCAGGTGGTGGACTCCATTTTGGGAAAAGGAGTGAGATTGCTGCTAGGAAGCCGGAAGCGGCTTTGATCGAGGGAGCCTCAAAGGCTATTTTCAGAGTAGCAGCTGTGTTAGTCTGTATTCGCAAAAAGAAAAGGAGTACTTGTGGCACCTTAGAGACTAACAAATTTATTTGAGCATAAGCTTTCGTGAGCTGTAGCTCACGAAAACTTATGCTCAAATAAATTTGTTAGTCTCTAAGGTGCCTCAAGTACTCCTTTTCTTTTTTCAAAGGCTGTTGGTGGCTTCACTGGAGCCAGGGCAGAGACTATTGCTGTGCCTAGAGCTGACTGAGGTGGGGCTGCAGTGAAGGAACTGTGAGTAGCCCCCACTCTTGTTTGGGAAAGTACTTGCAAGGGAAGGGGCACAGCAAAGAGACTGAGTCTGAGGAGAGGCAGAGTGATCTTCCCACCGAACCAGGACCCAGAACTGCTGACCTTTGGTGGAACCAGCTCCAATCGTCAGCGGGGTTGTGCAGCTTGTTGCCTTAGCTGGACTGATACACAAAGCCAACAGAGTGCTCTCTCCAGCTGCAGATCTTCCAGCACACCCACACAAGCAAGTGTCTAGGACTCTGAAATCCAGAGGAGTGTGCACTGCGGGGTGGGGTAAATGGTGGCAGTGTAAATGCCAGTTAGATAAGTTTCATTTATTCCTCTATACTATATTTGTTAATTGATTTTATTCAATTTCCCCCTGTGGATTTAAATTAGTACTGACATATAATCTTAGACTATTATACCCTGATTTTTTAAGTTAAGTAAAGGTGTGTTAACTCTAATGTAAGTATATTGGATGTATATTATTTATAATTGGTATTTTTGAGTTACACCCATGCCTTACACCCTTGCCATAGCTTGTATTATTTATTCTTAGAATAGCTTTATTCCTGGAGGTTCCCAGTGTGTACAGCAGCCAGCCAGGTGGAGGCACCGCCAATTTAAATTCCTTTAGGAGTAAAGGGATTGTAGCACAGGAGTGAATAGAAGATTCCCACCTGTTCAACATCACCACTGGGATACTCAGGATCTTCTTTAATATCAACAACATCAGGAGCCCAGGCAAACAGGTGAATATTGCCTGTTCCCGAGTAACCCAGGGAGGAAAGGGGGGTTACAAACATTTCTTCCAATTTGCACACCAAGGTATGACAGTATTTTAACAAAATAACATGACTTCATAAAAACTGCAAGAGGACGTTTCCCAGTCCACTTACAATAAGCAGATTTGGGTTGTTTTTTTAAAAGTTGCTTTTAATGTGTTATAGTAGTGGGTTGCAGGGTTTGGGGGAAGAGGGGTGTTCTTCTGCTTTTTGTTTTTGCTTGAATTTCCCACCAGAGGGCATGACTGGCTGTCACTCACTTGCGCATGCACCGTGAGGACGACATCAGCCGGTGCACACAACACCCACTCTCACTCAGTCTCTGCTGCACATTTGCAAAGTTCTGGGGGAGCTTTAAAAGCATTTAAAAGACCTTTCTTTTTTGAATTTTGCCTTTCAATTTTTTGGGCACTCTCAGAGCAACTGTAGGAATGTGTTTCAGAGTAGCAGCCGTGTTAGTCTATATTCGCAAAAAGAAAAGGAGGACTTGTGGCACCTTAGAGACTAACAAATTTATTAGCGCATAAGCTTTCGTGAGCTACAGCTCACTTCATCGAATGTGATGCTGCTGAGCGGACCTCTGACCAGGAGGACAGTGCCAGTTCCCACGATGGTAGTTTGAGTTGACTCGAAATGACTCGTGACTACTTGTCTCTTCTTGAGACCTCACCACCACCACCACTTTGCTTGCTCACTACACTGAGCTTGGAGATCTCTCCTGCACGAATTCAGTACCACCACATGGTCGATAACTGCGGCTCGGGTCGGCTAGCTCCCCGCTTTTTTTCATTTCTTATTAAAAGTGGACTGAAGTTGGGGCAACTCTGGTGGTGTGATGCACCTGCAGTGGATGGATCTGTCGGGGGCTGAAAGCATGGCTGTGGGGGTGGCACAGCTGTGAAATGGAGGGATCTGCCGTGGCATGGGCTGTGGCAGGCAGGGGATGGTGATGGGGCAGGGGATGGTGGCAGGGATGGTGATGGGGCTGTGGAAGAGAGGGGGATTGTTGGCAGAGAGTGGTGGTATGCATGAGGACTGAGAGGTGAGGCTATAGGGGACAATGGCATGGCTGCTGGGCTGGCAGGCTACCAGGACAGTAGCATGGCCACCTTCTGGGGACAGCATGACTGTGGGGGTTTGTGTGGGGGAGAGGGCTGTGGGGGGCTATGGGTTGGCACAACTGGGTGGAGGGCTGATACCAGTCAGCTCTGTGTTCTTGGGGTACCAGGGCTCAGTATCCAGCCTGTCTGACTCATGAAAAACACTCCCCCCCATCCTCTACTTAAACCAAAACCAATTAGAAGAAAGACTTACAGAAAGCCATGAAAAGGCCGTGGGAGACACACCTAAATCCCTCCGGACAAGGGTGACAGGATTAAGGCAACTCCCCTAGCCTCATCTGCATCAAAGATGGGACAGGGAGGCATCCCCATTAGCATACAGAATGGAGAACAGAGATTCCAAGGCAAGAACCGCACTAAACTCTGGGACCAGAAAAGCAGGGAAGCACTGCATCCTGGGGGATCTCTGCTCCAGATGTTAATGAACCCACGCCTGCACACACCCAGCTCAGCAGTTATCAGAAAAATTCTAGTAATGAATCCTTGACTGACATCTGAAATACTGAAGCTGCTTAATTGCATTGTGAGTTCCCTTGAAGGAACACCGCCCATAGCCAGGAATGATCAGTTCCTACTGTCTAGCCCAGGCCAACCTGTGGCTCCGGAGCCACATGCGTCTCTTCAGAAGTTAATACGCGGCTCCTTGTCTAGGCAACGACTCCGGGGCTGGAGCTACAGGTGCCAACTTTCCAATGTGCCGGAGGGTGCTCACTGCTCAACGCCTGGCTTTGCCACAGGCCCTGCCCCTACTCCATCCCTTCCTGTCCCCTCCCCTGAGCCTGCCATGCCCGCACTCCTTCCCCTCCCCTGAGCCTCCTGCACACCATGAAACAGCTGATCAGGCAGTGCGGGGAGGGATGGGGAGGTGCTGATCGGCAGGGCTGCCGGTGGGCAGGAGGTGCTGGGAACGGGGGGAGCCGATGAGGGGCTGCTGACATATTACTGTGGCTCTTTGGCAATATACATTGGTAAATTCTGGCTCCTTCTTAGGCTCACGTTGGCCACCCCTGGTCTAGCCTACAGCAAACCCTTGAGTCAGTTTACCCATAAACAAATCTAGTGTTCTCCCTTGAACCATTTTGTTTCCCTATAAAAACCCCTACCCATGCTCAAGTAAGTGTTCTGACGCCTGGATCCAAACTCTGCATCAGCTCCACTGGGACTTCATCTTCTCCTGACTGATCGTGCTGGGAGCTCTGCCTGTCTCCAGCACTGAAGACCCTGCGCTACCACCATCACTTGGGAACGCCAACCAGTTCAAGCTTCATGGAGTGGTGAGACCCCAGCTCTCTCTCACTCTCTCTCTGTTTTCTTTTCTACCTCAGGTATAACTTTTTAACCCTGACTTGTTTGATCAGGTATAGTTTTCTATATCTGACCTTTTGTAATCTTTAATAATATACCTTATGTTTGTTTAGGCTCTCCTTGTGTGATTATCACTATTATTCAATAAATAACTTTTATGGTTAAGCTGGTTGCTTCCCTCTCTCTCGCTCTAAACTTTACTCTTTTGTGTTTTTTGCTTCCCCATTTACTCTGCAACAATGCTCTTCTTACCTAAGCTAAAGATCCCCTGTAGCGCCCAAAAACACTGTGGGGTTTGCTTATCAAGTGGGTTACTACCAGAACAATTGTAACGTGAAAGTGGGGATCGGGACGTGCTGAACCTATGACATATGAGGGTAGCAGCTTGGAAGTGCTGCTTGGCCCAGCCTATTGAGTCCAGGGGCATATAAGGATGGCAGCTTGGAAATCCTGCTTGACCCAGCCCACTGAGTCCAGGGACATATAAGGGGTCAGCTTGAAAGTGCTGATTGACCCAGTCCAATCAGACCTGCTCTATTAGTGTGTGTGTGTGTTCATCTGATTCTGGGGCTGGAGGAACCCAACCCTAGGGAACCTAGGTCCTGCAGGATAGCTTCACGGGGAGTGGACTTGTATAAGGGAGAAAGTAGAGGTCCAAATGAAAACACAAGTGACACAAGCAGTACATTGATAGAATTACAGAACCCCCCCCCCAAACAGAGTAACCCTCATAAATGAGCATACCCCAAAGAAACGGGCAAATCTGGTAGCTTGTGATCCTAATCACGTGGTAATTGTTGTGTAGTTGCTGTGGAGAAGGGAAACTGAGGCACAGACCTGGGCAAGCTTTTTTTTTTCCTTTTTCAGACCAAGCTCCTTTAGCAAGGTCCCTTTCTCATAGAATATCTGGTAACCTTGTGTTAAGAATCATGCTTAGAATACCTGTAGAACTGTGCAATAAGGAATTAAGAGTAGTGCCTTAAAAATAAAGGTTTGAGAGCAATACTGTGGCTAGTAAAAAGAAAAGGAGAACTTGTGGCACCTTAGAGACTAACAATTTTATTTGAGCATAAGCTTTCGTGAGCTACAGCTCACTTAGCTCACGAAAGCTTATGCTCAAATAAATTTGTTAGTCTCTAAGGTGCCACAAGAACTCCTTTTCTTTTTGCGAATACAGACTAACACGGTTGCTACTCTGAAAACTGTGGCTAGTGAAAGAGATGCTGGTGGGGATCATTAGTGAGATAAGGCAAGTAGAGATGGCTGAAAAAGACCTCTTGGCTGCTCGCTTGAGACTGAAGAAAACCAACAGGTTAGGGAGATGGGTAATGAAGAAAAGGAAATGCCTCTGGGAAAGGGCGTGCTTTAAGGGTGAGAATCCCCTGACTGAAGGTAGTCTGAGCTTTGAACAATATCGCACAACCTTTAAGCCATGTGGTAATGCAAAGGATGCAGCTACTGCATGGGCATTATTATAAGCATGTCTGGACATGATGGGAATGGTAAAGGGAAGGCAGGAACTGGAGCTTGAGAAAAAGCAGTTACAGCAGCATTTGAACAAATGTGAGACAGAGAGGTGTGAACTGATAGCAGAAAAGCTCAGAATGGTGACTGTAATTAGAGATATACACGAGGAGAGAGACAAGGCAAGCAAGAATGCAGAACAGTGTAGGAAAGAGTTAACACACACACAACTTCTGATAAAAGAAGCAAGAGCAGCAACTCGCTTCCTGGCAGAAGAGAACAATATTGTTCAATATCTTCATAAATGATCTGGAGGATGGTGTGGATTGCACTCTCAGCAAATTTGCGGATGATACTAAACTGGGAGGAGTGGTAGATACGCTGGAGGGGAGGGATAGGATACAGAAGGACCTAGACAAATTGGAAGATTGGGCCAAAAGAAATCTAATGAGGTTCAATAAGGATAAGTGCAGGGTCCTGCACTTAGGATGGAAGAATCCAATGCACCGCTACAGACTAGGGACCGAATGGCTCGGCAGCAGTTCTGCGGAAAAGGACCTAGGGGTGACAGTGGACGAGAAGCTGGATATGAGTCAGCAGTGTGCCCTTGTTGCCAAGAAGGCCAATGGCATTTTGGGATGTATAAGTAGGGGCATAGCGAGCAGATCGAGGGACGTGATCGTTCCCCTCTATTCGACACTGGTGAGGCCTCATCTGGAGTACTGTGTCCAGTTTTGGGCCCCACACTACAAGAAGGATGTGGATAAATTGGAAAGAGTACAGCGAAGGGCAACAAAAATGATTAGGGGTCTAGAGCACATGACTTATGAGGAGAGGCTGAGGGAGCTGGGATTGTTTAGTCTGCAGAAGAGAAGAATGAGGGGGGATTTGATAGCTGCTTTCAACTACCTGAAAGGGGGTTTCAAAGAGGATGGCTCTAGACTGTTCTCAATGGTAGCAGATGACAGAACGAGGAGTAATGGTCTCAAGTTGCAATGGGGGAGGTTTAGATTGGATATTAGGAAAAACTTTTTCACTAAGAGGGTGGTGAAACACTGGAATGCGTTACCTAGGGAGGTGGTAGAATCTCCTTCCTTAGAGGTTTTTAAGGTCAGGCTTGACAAAGCCCTGGCTAGGATGATTTAACTGGGACTTGGTCCTGCTTTGAGCAGGGGGTTGGACTAGATGACCTTCTGGGGTCCCTTCCAACCCTGATATTCTATGATTCTATGAACAGGGCAGCAAAAGCAGCAGCAGGCCATCAGGGGCGTGAGGCAGAGGTTAGTAAATTGTGTGCCCAACGTAGCGCACATATGGGGGTGGTAGCAGCTGTAAGGCTCAGAGAGGATTGTGATTTGGAGCCCCCTGGGAAAATAAAGATACCCCCTGATGCTTTCCCCAAAAACTCATTCAACCTCGATTGGCCACACATGCATAATGTTGCCCATTTCCACAAGGGAGGTTAAACGCATAATTGCAGGAGCCGATCTTCCCACAACAGAGCTGGTGACAGACGTAGTAAGATGGTCTCCTAGTGAAGCCAAGGCTATTGAGGAGAGACTGGGGCCACTGAACCGTGACACAGTCGTTGCATGGCTGGCCCATGTTTGGCAAATGTACCCCTCTGCTGATGGCATGGACTTAACCCAATTGGCTCAGTTATGTGCCTCTCCTTATGATGCAGATGCTCTAGACATAGGCATAGGCAGGGGCAGCTCTACCAATTTTGCCACCCCAAGCAATTGCCGCCGAAGTGCCACTGCCACAACAGTGGCAGAGCAGGCGCTTAATTGCCACCAGGCCCGGAAGAGCGACGGAGCTGCCGCCCAAAAGCCGTGGCGGCGGGAAGAGCGGCAGAGCTGCCGCCAAATTGCCACCGCGGGACATGGACAGCCGCCCCATTCTGAATGCCGCCCCAAGCACCTTGGAAAGCTGGTGCCCGGAGCCGGCCCTGGGCATAGTTTCTTGGGAGCAGACTGCCACTGGACCCCGGGAATGGATAAGTGCTCTTAAAATACTACTGCCTGCGTTTTCCCTTAGGAAACTGTATATAATGGAAGAGCAGAAATCGGGAGAGATTTTGTTATGAAACTAAGACCACCCCAGACTCTGTGCCATTCTTCTGTAAGCCGTTGTGGTCTCAGACGGGATGTACACCATCAAACATACCCAGTGACAGCCTCCAGGGTGGCAGAAGGGGCAGGGTGGCCCTGGTTTCCTCCACTGTCTGGGGAACAACCATGCCCCTACATGTCATCATTGTCATTAGAACTCAGACACCTCCGTTACCCGGAGATGAACTGCAGCTGTCTCTGATCACACTAGCAGGCAAGAATATCACACGATTCCTCATGAACTGGGAACGGCTGAACTGGACTTTAGCTGGACATGACGTGACTCAGCAAGGTCCCCTAGACTGGGAAATTCCATTGAAGTGCACATCACATTGCACCTGCATGTGCTCCCTTGACTGGAACCAGCCATAAGGGTTGGGATGAATGGGTAAGAATGTGGCAAGGGGCCAACCATGTAAACAGAGTAAAAAGGGAATTAAGTGATTGGATTGCACCTGTAGGAACAGGAATCTCTTTAGTTGATGCTGCAAATATAGAAGTTCTGGCTAATAAACTGTCATATGACCCCGACATGGTGTCCGATGTGCCAGTGCCACATGGCCTGCCTCAGACCCCAGCTCAATGATGGGGGGCGGCGGAGGGAAGATAGCAGCCCCTAGTGTGTCAGGACAGGGAAACACGAAGGCCGCTCCCTGGGGATCATCCTCTGGAAAAGGGAAGGAGACGGCCCCAGGGGCGGCAATAGCATCGCAAGAGGTGGAGGGGATAAGGACGGGGTCAGCATCAGGGGCAGGGACGGGGTCAGGAACAGGGTTAGGAAGAGGGGCAGAGATGGGATCCTGGGGCCCAGTAGCCAGGCCGCCGGGAGGTGGCCCCTCTCGGTCTGGCTCAGGGGTCTGGGGGGTGGGAAGGGGGCCCTCAGTGATACCGGGCTCAGGCTCCATAGCGGGTGTGGCAGCCAAGACATCAGGAGGTGGACGACCTTTGGTGGGGCCCCCACCCAGGAAGGAGGTCGGTTGCCCTGCTCCAACAAGGGATACCCGGCCTCGTGGCACTGGCGTCGCCTCAGAAGGGTCGGCGGCCGTCAGCAGGGTGCCATCTGCGGCTGGGTAGATGGAAGAGTCCAGGGACCCTTGGAAGCGGGAGCAGAAGCAGCAGTTAGGGGGAGGGAGCATGGGGAAAGGGGGGCCGGGGTGAGGTCACACAGATCGAGGCCTGCCGGCAGAGGATTGTCCTCCTCTGGGTGACCGGGGTCAGACCCAGGGCCTCGATCTCCTCGTAGATGGAAGGGAGATCGCCTTCCACCACCCCGGGGTTCTTCTGCCAGCGCCCGAAGTGACGCTTGCCTTGGGGCTCACAGGGGCTTCATATGTTAAGGGAGCAGGAGGGGCTCCCTTGGGGGCCTCCGTGGGAAGGGACTCCAGTGAAGGGGCGACGCTTGTCTCTGGTGCTGCCACATCTTCCCCAGATGTTACCCGTGGATGGAACACACCCGTGGGCAAGGCGGAAAGCTCGGCATCGGTGCCCCCCTTCCTGGTCTTCCGGGGGACCTCTGCATTGGATGGAAGGAGTGGAGCTCGAGCCTTCTGCTTGCCCCACTTCCCCTGTATTAGGGCCCAGTCCTCCATGGCACCATCTGGGGGCTGGCTAACAGGGGTCGAGTCAGGGGGCAGAGCAATGTCTCAGGGACTCCGGGAGGTAACGGTGGGGCAGCACGAGGGAGGGAAGATTCCCCTTGGGGCGGGCCCTCTCCCATGCCCAGCGGTGTCCCCGCCGCACCCTCCTCCACAGGCCCTGCCAGATTGCTGGCAGCGGAGGCGGGGCTCTCCCGCTCGTCTGGGCGTACTGGGGGAGGTACCCCTTGGGCCCGAGTGGCAGCAGTGGGCTGGGAATGAGTAGGGGCGGCTCCGGGCATCAGGCAGCCAGGGGCACCGGTGACAATGGGGCTGGCACGCTGCCGGGGCTCTGGACACTCCTCCGTGCCAAGCCAAGGGGCAGTCCCTCTGGACGTGCCCCATCGCCCGGCAGAGGTAGCACCAGGCCTCCCCCATGGAATAGTGCATCTGGTAGCGGGCCCCTTGGTAGGGGACCAGGAGGAACCCCTCGAGCACCTCTCTGTCATGTGCCACCAGCAGCAGTTGAAGCGGCACCTGCCGGCAGAATGGGGTCTTTGCAGTCCAACGGGAGAGGGCTGACCACAGAGATGGGTTTCTCCAGGGTGGAGAGAGCGAGTAATAGGGCTACATTGGGAAGAAAGGGAGGGACGGAGGTCAGGACCAGACGGACACCCAGGTCCTCTAGCGGCTCCAGGGGGATGAACACCCCCCCACACTGCCAGGCCTTTCTCCACCACCTCCTGGACGGCAGCCTCCGATGTTAAGAAGAAGACAACCTTGCCATACATTTTGGAGGCCCCCACAATGACCGTGGGCTCCACCCCCTCGCCAATGCCCGCACGTAGGTCTCCACATGGGGCGAGGCAGGCACCAGGAGACAACGGATGCCGTGCTTCCTGGTCATGGTGGGAAAGGGGCCCCGGCTGCTATAGAGGTAGCAGAGGTGGTGGTTGGAAGAGATGATGTAGCGGCAGGTGGGGGGGGCTGCCACCACCTGGGAGTACGCCCTGGGGGCCAGAGGATGGGCACCCACAGAGCTGGCGGAGGGAGCAGCGGGGAGGGATACTGCGGCCGGTGGCAGGACCGCAGCAGTGGGGGCAGCCCCTACCATGGAGGGCCTGGACTTTTTGGAGGGGCCTTTGCCCTTCCCGCCAGCCGGCAGGGCTCCCCCAGAGTCGGAGGGGGCGAAGAACGTGGCAGCAGCAGAGGTCACCCCGTTGCCTGCCACTGCCGGCACCCCAGCGGGGGCAACAGCAGGTGGTTCAGCAGCGGCGGTTGAGGTAGAGGCAGGGGGTTGAACGGGGGGGCTGGTGAGGGAGGGGCAGCTGGATCTGCTGGAGGGGCCCCACCCGCCGTGTCTCCAGCCATAATGAGCAGGGAGGGAAGGGAAAGGAGGGGAAAACACCGGACAGGCCGACCACTCCTCCCCACTAGCCTGCAGGCAGGGGAGGAGGGCGCCAAAAGGGGAAGGCTAGATGGGGGGGGGCTATCAAGGGCTTGTGGGGGGTCAATCACTGACTGGGGATGGGAATCTGGATCCTCTAGCTGCACTAGGGGAGCGGGGGTTATAACAACATTGGGGGGGTGCAGTGAGATGGGATCAAACTCAAACAGGGGAGGGGCACAAGCGCGGGGAGGAGGCATGGGCACATGGAGTGAGGGGCTAAGCAGGGCAGGGGGCAACTGCAAGGTGAGGGGGACAAGCAGGCTGGAAGTAGGACAGGGAAACCAAGGAGCTAGCTTCAGAGGCTGGGGTGCGGCAAACAAACAAAAGCTGCAAAGGGAAAAGGGCAGGGCAGGCAAACAAACTGGAGCTAGCGAGGGGCTGGGGCAAAAAAGGGGGGGAACAAAGACTGCACGGGGAGAGGGGGAGACTGCTGTAGCAGTGGGGGAAGACAGTCCGGGGGGGAGGGCATGTGTGCCCACATGCGCTTGCAAAAAAGTCAATGTTTGGGCTGGCTGCTTCTGGCCCAAATGGTGGAAATGGGCATGGCAGGCCAGGCAAGCAGCTGAGTCCCAGAGGCAGGAGCTTGAGTCAGATAGTAAGTGGCCAGTGGAGGTGCTGGAGGGGGCAACGGTGGTGGTGGGGGTTGGGCAAGACACAGATGGATGAGGGGGCAAACTCTACACCATTCCCCCATGTCCCCACAAACACAGTCAAAACCGGCACCACAAGAACACGGTTCGAAAGTTACTCTGTCCTTGATGGCCCCCTCCGCAGTGGTCTGCAGAGTCTCTGTGCGCTTCCCCAACAGCAGAAGATCCTCTTCATCTTCCTCCTCTGGGCTCCAGCATCTCCCGGGCAGCAAGGGCAGCAGCAGCTCCAGGTGGCAGTCTGGTGGCCAGGCAGGAGGACCCTTCTCAGGTGCTGATGGTGGTAGCATCCACAGCAGCGAGAGCAATGGCTGGGGCCCCCAAGGAGCTGTAGCAGCAGCAACTGGGGGGGGGGGGGTCCAGCAGCCAGCCAGAAACCAGGTAGCAGAGAAGGGGGATGGTGTCTGGCCCAGCCAGGGGAGCAGCTGAAGCAGCAGGAGGAGCAGCCCTCTCCCTCCAGGCCAGATATATTAGTCCCAGATTAACTAGATCCCTTTTCCCTGGGTAAAGTAACAGGGGAGTTCCAGAACAAGCAGGAACTTGCTGGAACCAATTAAGGCAGGCAGGCTAATTAGGACAGCTGGAGCCAATTAAGAAGAAACTGCTAGAATCAATTAGGACAGGCAGGCTAATCAGGGCACCTGAGTCTAAAAAAGACCTCACTTCAGTTTGTGGCGTGCATGCAAGGAGCTGGGCACAAGAGGACTAGGAGCTGAGAAGGCGTACTTCTGAGCTAAAATTGGCTAAGTATTTTCCCTTCAGTGTTGATTCCACACCGGATAGTAACCATACTGATCAGCTGACATTTACTGTGCACTACGTGCTGAATAACTGCCCACCCGTAGAACGCTTCCTGAATTTTGTTCCAGTTACATCACATACGGGTCTTCATCTGTTTAATGTTATCAATGAAACCCTAAGTAACTAAATCTCAATCTACAGGACTGCAGAGGTCAAACATACAACTATGCCAGTAACATGTCTGGTATTTATTCTGTGTGTAAGCTCAGGTAATTGCAGTCAGTGAGAAAGCAGAGTACATCCCATGCATGACCCACTCACTAAATCTATGTGGTGTGGCTGCTGCCATCACGCACGGATGCAATTACATTTTTTGGATTTGTCCAAAAACTGTTTTTTTTCCTCAAGTTCAACTTATCGCTGGGGCCTGTTGCGAGATTCTCTGAAAGAGGAGACATCTGAGGCCAGTAAGAGAGAACTTCTCCCAAAGCGCCTCAGTGACACAAGGTGATCAGCTCGAGCAGATGCACTTCACCATTTATCATGCAACTACAAAAGCTATAAATCCGTGCTTCAGGCTTTTGATGCAGACACTGTGCAGAACAGTGGAAAAACAAGCAGAGGCAAACTCATGAGTTGAAACCATGGATCAGTTGGAGACTGCATTTTATGACAACATTCTGGAGTAGTATTCTTACAAGAGTAAACAAAACAAGTCAACTTCTGTAGTCTGAAACCATGGACTCAGGCACAGCTGTGACACTGCTGAAGTCACTATCTGAGTTTTAGAGGGGTAGCCGTGTTAGTCTGGATCTGTAAAAGCAGCAAAGAGTCCTGTGGCACCTTATAGACTAACAGAGGTATTGGAGCATAAGCTTTCGTGGGTGAATACCCACTTCGTCGGATGCATGTAGTGGAAATTTCCAGAGGCAGATATAAATATGCAAGCAAGAATCAGGCTAGAGATAACAAGGTTAGTTCAATCAGGGAGGATGAGGCTCTCTTCTAGCAGTTGAGGTGTGAACTCCAAGGGAGGGGAAACTGCTTTTGTTGTTGGCGAGCCATTCACGGTCCTTGTTTAATCCTGAGCTGCTGATGTCAAATCTGCAAATGAACTGAAGCTCAGCAATTTCTCTTTGAAGTCTGGTCCTGAAGTTTTTTTGCTGCAGGAGATGGCTACCTTTAAATCTGCTTTCGTGTGTCCAGCGAGCTTGAAGTGTTCTCCTACAGGTTTTTGTATATTGCCATTCCTAATATCTGATTTGTGTCCATTTATCCTTTTACGTAGGGACTGTCCAGTTTGGCCAATGTACATAGCAGAGGGGCATTGGTGGCACATGATGGCGTATATTACATTGGTGGACATGCAGGTGAATGAACCGGTGATGGTGTGGCTGATCTGGTTAGGTCCTGTAACGGTGTCAGTGGTGTAGATATATGGGCAGAGTTGGCATCGAGGTTTGTTGTATGGATTGGTTCCTGAGTTAGTCACTATGGTGCGGTGTGTAGTTGCTGGTGAGAATATGCTTCAGGTTGACGGGTTGTCTATGGGTGAGGACTGGCCTGCCTCCCAAGGTCTGTGAAAGTGAGGGATCATTGTCCAGGATGGGTTGTGGATCACTGATGATGCGTTGGAGAGGACTGTATGTGATGGCCAGTGGAGTTCTGTTGGTTTCTTTCTTGGGATTGTCTTGCAGCAGGAGGCTTCTGGGTACACGTCTGGCTTTGTCGATCTGTTTCCTTATTTCCTCGTGCGGGTATCGTAGTTTAGAGAATGCTTGGTGAAGATCTGTAGGTGTTGGTCTCTGTCTCAGGGGTTGGAGCAAATGCGGTTGTACCTTGGTGCTTGGCTGTAGACAATGGATCATGTGGTGTGTCCAGGATGGAAACTGGAGGCATGAAGGTAGGCATAGCCGTCGGTAGGTTTTTGGTATAGGATGGCGTTAACGTGACCATCACTTATTTGTACCGTGGTGTCTAGGAAGTGGAAATGCAAATGCTGACCATAATGAACATGCATAATTTGCAAACAGCCTTTCCAAATGTCTTTGCTGCACTATGCATTTACCTGACACTACCAGTCTCAAACTGCAGTGGTGGAAAGTCTTTTTCACGTTTTAAAAAGGATGAAAAGTGCTTCATGTGCTACAATGGTCCAAGACCTAACGGTCTTACTCTGCTACCCACTGAATCGGAGACGGTCAACTCTGTAGACTTCTCTAGTTAAACTGAAACGTTTACTGCAGCAAAGGCACATCGAAAAATCTGAAGAAAACTTTCATACAGTGAGTAACTTACTCAACCAAACTAATTCCTGTAGCTGCTGTTAATAAAACCCGTGCAGCTATGTGCTGTGTCGAAGACCATTTCTGTGTCAATCTCCTGCCTTTTACAATCATTCCCCGGGGGGAGGGGGCACAAAAAGTTAACCCGGCCCTGGGTTTCAGTCAGGCCCACATTCCAAACTGCTTAAAGCTGATTGGTGGGTTATCTGCATATAAGGCAGAGAGCTGACAGGCCTCAGTCAACCCATGTTCATCCGTGGGTGTGAGTTCGTCTCTCTGAGAAGAAGGCATCAGCGTGAGTGGGAGCAGCAGCAGAACTATTGAGAAGATCAAGTTCAAGAAGGAGAACATCGTAAGAGCTGAAACCACAGAAGAAAGGAGCAGAGCTTGGAGCAACATCAGGAGACAGAGCAGAAAAACTGCTCAGAGGGAAGAGAAGACATCGGAGAAAGTAAGCATGATGATTTTAATAGACTCCCATTGAAGTGTGAATGGGTATGACTGAAGTTAATAAAGCTGGATGTCTGTGTGTATGTGACTATATGTTTAATGTTTTAATGCCTTCCTGTCAGCATTCTGCTTGTGACTGGCCACTGTTTCCAGAATGTAACCACTTAAAACTGTTAATTATATAGTATCTTAGTATTGGACATTTGAACGTGCATATATGTTTGCATTCTAATATATGTCTGTTATGTTAAGGTTTATGGTTTATTCTTTTAGTATATGTATTAGACTCATTGTATTAAGGAATTCGTGTGTTAAATAAAGGTTAACTTGTTTTCAAATAAATTACTGCCTGAGTGTTAATCCTTTGAGCGGAAGGCTGTATCCATGTCCTCCCAAGGGTTAACAGAACTAGTCTCTTCTGGGGAGTCCTCTGCTGGTCAGAGACAAACTCCCTGGTAAAACCTGGGCAATTCCTCTAGGGTTGGCCACCTCCTGTTACCTCCCATACCAGACCAAATTGACAATTGGGTTTAGGGTATAAAGACCAATGTGGGGTACCTTAGGTCTGAATTTTGGGGTAAGAATGCATGTCACAAACTGTGTGCCATTCACACCTTCCTCTGTACTTGTAGCACACACTTTGTTGTGTCCATTTCAAACAGTTTAGAGTGCACAGGTACCATGTTTCAAACAATACCATGCCCATATGTAAGCTAGGGGTGCAGACAACCATGTCATGAAAAATGAAGTTCAACATTAAAGAACAACTGGCTTTTGGAAATCATGGCACCCGAAACATGGAATGCCCTATGAAGAAGCCTCTTGAAACTGGGAAATTTTTTTCTGTATTCAGTTTGTATCAGGGCTGAGTATAAATTGTGTTCTAAAGCTAAAGTGAAGGGGGAATTTACAACCAGTAAAAATGGAATGGAAATCTATCTAAAATGCCATTTAGTTCAAAAAGCTCATGTTGATGCACTTAATAATCTATGCAACAGGAAACATGGCTTTGGAATTCAGCATTTACTAGCAGAGTATACTGAAAGAAAAAAGTATGTTGAAATGAAGGAAAACAAGCGAACAAATCGAGACTAAATAAATACTGAATGACAATGTACTCATTACTATAAAAATAAATTCATCCATGTTCTCTGTACAGCACATTCTTGGACACGAAGCCAAATGTTACTCTTTCTACCAGCTAGAGAAGAACTGTGTATCTCCATGTTCGCAGTCTAGTAGTCCAGAATGAGATCATGGCAAGCGTACGCAATTCATGATTTCATACACTGATAGTCGGCAAGAGCACCGACATGGAAGTGAAAAAATGTGAAATCTTCTACATTGTTTCAATCTCAGAACGATTTCAGCCACAATGCAGTTGCTGGCATTATCCAGTTAATAGCATGCATTGCTTGGCATATTAAAGATGTCATCATGCAATTCTACGTGGATTGCAAAGAGGATATACAGGGAATAGTGATGTTCACTAAAGTACTGCTGTGAGAGTGGGATCTCACGGGTCCCACAGGACCCGGTGCCATATAGTGGGAGCAGGTAAAATGTACTTTGTTGCAGGCAGGATTGGGTGGGCAAAAAAACCAGACTGCGGTAATTTGCAGGAAAACACAATGCAAGTTTAGCTGCACCGGCTGTTTGAGTTGTCCTTATTATCAATCCCTTAGTTTGAGCCTCTTTTGAAAATGTACTCCTATCAAACACCTAGTGCTGTGAGCAGTTTTGCTGTTAAATATTTTTCAAAAAGCAGTAATAATCCTGACATATAAATAACTTGAATTATGTTTCCAAGTTCTAAAAACGGTGATGAAGTGATTTAAAAAAATTCCAATTTTTAAAACTTACTCTTTATAATCATTACAAAAAATCTGCACCTTTTAAGGCAAAACTGTGGTGCAATTTGTTTTGACATTCTGTGTGATAAACACATGACCGCAGTTTGTCATAAATAGAATTTCAGCAACAAAAGGCAATTTTTCTTTAAAAAAAAAGTTGTTACTTAAATTTAAGTGAGGAATTGAAAGAGATATGATGTCTTATAACAGTTAAAGTATTTTACATGGTTTAAGCAAGATGTATTCTTAGCGTAAAAATTATGTTTGAATTCCGATATATATATATATATTAACTGATTTTTATTTTTAGTAGCATGGGGGAATATGAATGTCTTGCAGGATTTGCGAGATCTAAGGTTTTTGTGAGTGGGAGAGGGATAAAAATGCAAGAAACGGTACACTATTACAAACAGTGGCAATATTACAGAGCAATATATCTATGGCAATAACTTGTATACAAGCACAAAAACTAATAATGTGGTAAAAGATGTAAGGGATGGAATGAATGGGATCCTCCCTTTAGAAATAAGAAGTGTATGTAATGTGAAAGCATACCACTATTTTTGAGCAAAAGTTGTATTCTTGGTGGAAAAATGGTAAATTTTACATATAATTTACAATTAAATCAAATTATCACCTACATAGTAGTACTGTCTGATGCTCAAATAGAATGGATATCCCCTATTGTAGCACTAGTTTTCATGAGGATTATGTGTTATATTAAACAAATGATTAACTTCAAACAATTTACACCAACTTCTAATACATACACATTTGTTCCCCATATACACAACTACAGATCCATTAAACGGAAAAGGATCTAGTTGGTAGTGACACTCTTTTCTGAATTTAAACATATCATATGTTTAAACACTTAATATGAACCATCATCAGTTTTCACCAATAAAAAACTGAGAGTATATTCCTTTTTTAAAAGAATTACATTTTCCATGAGCTCATGGGCTCATTTACACAGTCCTGGCACAATCAAGGAATTATGATGTGATTGGAATAACAGAGACTTGGTGAGATAACTCACATGACTGGAGTACTGTCATGGATGGGTATAAACTGTTCAGGAAGGATAGGCAGGACAGAAAAGGTGGGAGGAGTTGCACTGTATGTAAAAGAGCAGTATGACTGCTCAGAGCTCCGGTATGAAACTGCAGAAAAACCTGAGTGTCTCTGGATTAAGTTTAGAAGCATGAGCAACAAGGGTGATGTCATGGTGGGAGTCTGCTATAGACCACCGGACCAGGGGGATGAGGTGGACAAGGCTTTCTTCCAGTAACTCACGGAAATTACTAGATCGCAGACCCTGGTACTCATGGGAGACTTCAATCATTCTGATATCTGCTGGGAGAGCAATACAGCGGTGCACAGACAATCCAAGAAGTTTTTGGAAAGTGTAGAGGACAATTTCCTGGTGCAAGTGCTGGAGGAACCTAATAGGGGCAGAGCTCTTCTTGACCTGCTGCTCACAAACCAGGAAGAATTAGTCGGGGAAGCAAAAGTGGATGGGAACATGGGAGGCAGTGACCATGAGATGGTCGAGTTCAGTATCCTGACACAAGGAAGAAAGAAGAGCAGCAAAATACGGACCCTGGACTTCAGAAAAGCAGACTTTGACTCCCTCAGGGAACTGATGGGCAGGATCCCCTGGGAGAATAACATGAGGGGGAAAGGAGTCCAGGAGAGCTGGCTGTATTTTAAAGAATCCTGCTTGAGGTTACAGGAACAAACATTCTGATATGTAGAAAGAATAGTAAATATGGCAGGCAACCAGCTTGGCTTAACAGTGAAATCCTTGCTGATCTTAAACACAAAAAAGAAGCTTACAAGAAGTGGAAGAAGTTTGGATAAATGACCAGGGAAGAGTATAAAAATATTGCTCAGGCATGCAGGAGTGAAATCAAGAAAGCCAAATCACACTTGGAGTTGCAGCTAGCAAGAGATGTTCAGAGTAACAAGAAGGGTTTCTTCAGGGACGTTAGCAACAAGAAGAATGTCAAGGAAAGTGTGGGCCCCTTACTGAATGAGGGAGGCAATCTAGTGACAGAGGATGTGGAAAAAGCTAATGTACTCAATGCTTTATTTGCCTCTGTCTTCACAAACAGGGTCAGCTCCCAGACTACTGCACTGGGCAGCATAGCATGGGGAGGAGGTGACCAGCACTCTGTGGAGAAAGAAGTGGTTTGGGACTATTTAGAAAAGCTGGATGAGCACAAGTCCATGGGGCCAGATGTCCTGCATCCGAGAGTGCTAAAGGAGTTGGCGGATGTGATTGCAAAGCCATTGTCCATTGTCTTTGAAAACTCATAGCGATCGGGGGATGTCATAAATATAAAGGGAGGGTAAACACCTTTAAATCCCTCCTGGCCAGAGGAAAAATCCTTTCACCTGTAAAGGGTTAAGAAGCTAGGATAACCTCGCTGGCACCTGACCAAAATGATCAATGAGGAGACTAGATACTTTCAAAACTGGGGGCGGGGGGGAACAAAGGGTTCTCTCTGTGTGTTGCTTTTGCTGAGACCAGAGCAGGAATGCAGGTCAGAACTCCTGTATAGGGTTAATAAGGAATCTAGTTAGATATGCATTAGATTCTGTTTTGTTTAAATAGCTGATAAAATAAGTTGTGCTGAATGGAATGTATATTCCTGTTCTTGTGTCTTTTTGTAACTTAAGGTTTTGCCTAGAGGGATTCTCTGTTTTGAATCTGATTACCCTGTAAAGTATTTACCATCCTGATTTTACAGAGGTGATTCTTTCACTTTTTCTTCAATTAAAATTCTTCTTTTAAGAACCTGATTGCTTTTTCATTGTTCTTAAGATCCAAGGGTTTGGGTCTGTGTTCACCTATGCAAATTGGTGAGGATTTTTATCAAGCCTTCCCCAGGAAAGGGGGTGTAGGGTTTGGGAGGATTTTTGGGGGAAAGACATTTCCAAGCAGGCGCTTTCCCTGTTATATATTTGTTAGACGCTTGGTGGTGGCAGCAATAAAGTCCAGGGGCAAAAGGTAAAATAGTTTCTACCTTGGGGAAATTTTAACCTAAACTGGTAAAAATAAGCTTAGGGGGTTTTTCATGCAGGTCCCCACATCTGTACCCTAGAGTTCAGGGTGGGGAAACAACCTTGAGAGGGGAGGTCCCGGACGAATGGAAAAAGGCTAATGTAGTGCCCATCTTTAAAAAAGGGAAGAAGGAGGATCCTGGGAACTACAGGCCAGTCAGCCTCACCTCAGTCCCTGGAAAAATCATGGAGCAGGTCCTCAAGGAATCAATTATGAAGCACTTAGAGGAGAGCAAAGTGATCAGGAACAGTCAGCATGGATTCACCAAGGGTAAATCATTCCTGACTAATCTTATTGCCTTCTATGACGAGATTACTGGCTCTGTGGATGAGGGGAAAGCAGTGGACATGTTATTCCTTGACTTTAGCAAAGCTTTTGACACGGTCTCCCACAGTATTCTTGCCAGAAAGTTAAAGAAGTATGGGCTGGATGAATGGACTATAAGGTGGATAGAAAGCTGGCTAGATCATCGGATTCAACAGGCAGTGATCAATGGCTCCATGTCTAGTTGGCAGCCGGTATCAAGTGGAGTGCCCCAAGAGTCGGTCCTGGGGCTGGTTTTGTTCAATATCTTCATTAATGATCTGGAGGATGCGTGGACTGCACCCTCAGGAAGTTTGCAGATGACACTAAACTGGGAGGAGTGGTAGATATGCTGGAGGGTTGGGATAGGATACAGAGGGACACATACAATTTAGAAGATTGGGCCAAAAGAAATCTGATGAGGTTCAACAAGGACAAGTGCAAAGTCCTGCACTTAGGATGGAAGAGTCCCATGCACTGCTACAGACTAGGGACCGAATGGCTAGGCAGCAGTTCTGCAGAAAAGGACCTAGGGCTTACAGTGTATGAGAAGCTGGATATGAGTCAACAATGTGCCCTTGTTGCCAAGACGGCTAACAGCACTTTGGGCTGTATAAGTAGGGGTATTGCCAGCAGATCAAGGGACATGATCGTTCCCCTCTATTCAACATTGGTGAGGCCTCATCTGGAGGGATAGGACACAGAGGGACCTAGACAAAATAGAGGATTGAGCCAAAAGAAATCTGTGTACAGTGTCCAGTTTTGGGCCCCACACTACAAGGAGGATGTGGAAAAATTGGAAAGCATCCAGCAGAGGGCAACAAAAATGATTAGGGGACTGGAATACATGACTTATGAGGAGAGGCTGAGGGAACTGGGATTGTTTAGCCTGCAGAAGAGAAAAATATGGGGGGATTTGATAGCTGCTTTCGACTACCTGAAAGGGGGTTCCAAAGAGGATGGATCTAGACTGTTCTCAGTGGTAGGAGATGACAGAACAAGGAGTAATGGTCTCAAGTTGCAGTGGGGGAGGTTTAGGTTGGATATTAGGAAAAAAATTTTCACTAGGAGGGTGGTGAAGCACTGGAATGCGTTACCTAGGGAGGTGGTGGAATCTCCTTCCTTTGAGGTTTTTAAGGTCACGCTTGACAAAGCCCTGGCTGGGATGATTTACTTGGGGATTGGTCCTGCTTTGAGAAGGGGGTTGGACTAGATGACCTCCTGAGGTCCCTTCCTACCCTGATATTTTATGATACACTGTTGAAAGCTATAGTCCATCCATTTCCCGATGCTGCTAAGCTGCAGGGACACTGCAGACGTGAATCAGATGGCATCATCTCTGAACAGGCTTCTTCAAAACTTCCAGAAGAGGTTCCAAAAATTTAAAAGTGTTAAAGACATCTTCCTGTTTGTAAGGAACCCATTCATGGTACAAGCAAATGGCACTTGGTGCGATCAAGCAAAAGCATCTTTTCCCGATCCTGAAAAAGCAAAACTACAGCTGGAGATTACTGATTTACAAGTGGATGAAGTGCTTAAGATGCGGCACACTAAAGCCATATCTGAAACTTTCTTGACAACCCTTGTGCTGGACTTCAAGTATTCACATTTGAGGAAGGTGGCATTTAACATCTTGACTATGTTTGAATCGACAAACGTGTGAGTCAGCATTCTCATAAATGAGCATTACATCACATAATCACTCAGTTTTGACTAATAATCATCTATGCAATTGCCTCTGTCTTGCCTTGACTGAACTCTCCAAACTTCAAGGCCCTTCTTGATACAAAAGGTATTTAGCTGCTATATGCTGTGTAAGAAAAGCAGCACCAAGAACAGCACCCAGCCATGCAGCTGAAAGGACACAGAGAGGGACAGAAAACATAAAATTTACCTACCCCAATTAGCATAACAAAAGTGGTGATAGTATCATAATGCCTAAACATGCAGTTTTAAGGCTTTTGATAAGTAATAAATAGTGATAGTTTAGGGCGGGTTTTCCAAAATGATGGCCACAATTTTATATCAGAAAAATTAAAATGGAGGACTCAGGCTGAACTGATCAATAGCAAACAGGTACCTGGCGTGAAATAAAGTTCAGCAGGATGAGGCTAAGTTCACTCCAAAATACCTGAAGAGAGGGGTCAGTCACATGAGGAGGAGGTTCTCAGTCAGGTCCGGCTCAAATGACAGGTAAAGCTGCTTGGCTGAATAAGTATCACACAGGGAAACCAACTGATCATAGGGTTACCATACGTCTGTATTTTTCCAGACACCTCCAGCTTTTTGGTTCTTAAATCGCCGTCTGGGAGGAATTTTTAAATATCTAAAAACCATTATTGCCATTATTATTTTTCCCCAAAGAAGAGTTGAACATTCAAGAAAGACAGTGATAAAGAACCAACCTTCCACACAAACTTCCTTGTGGCTGGACTTTACAAAAACTAGACAAGCCATTTACAACACACACTTTGCTTCTCTACAAAAGAAAAAAGACACTAAGCTATCTAAACTATTACATACCACAAGGGGCCACAACAGTGGTTCCCGTAACCCACCCAGCAATATTGTTAATCTATCCAACTATACTCTTAGCCCAGCAGAAGAATCTGTCCTATCTCGGGGCCTCTCCTTTTGCCCCTCCACCCCCACGAACATGATACAGTTCTGTGGTGACCTAGAATCCTATTTTTAACATCTCCGACTCAAGGAATATTTCCAACACACCTCTGACCAACATATTAACCCACAGAGACCTTCCTACCAATGCTACAAAAAGAAGGATTCTGGGTGGACTCCTCCTGAAGGTCGAAACAGCAACCTGGACTTCTACATAGAGTGCTTCCGCCGACGTGCACGAGCTGAAATTGTGGAAAAGTAGCATCGCTTGTCCCATAACCTCAGCCATGCAGAACACAATGCCATCCACAGCCTCAGAAACAACTCTGACATCATAATCAAAAAGTCTGACAAAGGAGGTGCTGTCGTCATCATGAATAGGTCGGATTATGAACAAGAGGCTACTAGAAAGCTTTCCAACACCACTTTCTACAAGCCATTATCCTCTGATCCCACTGAGAGTTACCGAAAGAAACTACAGCATTTGCTCAAGAAACTCCCTGAAAAAGCACAAGAACAAATCCGCACAGACACACCCCTAGAACCTCGACCTGGGGTATTCTATCTGCTACCCAAGATCCATAAACCTGGAAATCCTGGATGCCCCATCATCTCAGGCATTGGCACCCTGACAGCAGGATTGTCTGGCTATGTAGACTCCCTCCTCAGGCCCTACGTTACCAGCCCTCCCAGCTATCTTCGAGACACCACTGACTTCCTGAGGAAACTACAATCCATTGGTGATCTTCCTAAAAACACCATCCTGGCCACTATGGATGTAGAAGCCCTCTACACCGACATTCCACACAAAGATGGACTACAAGCCGTCAGGAACACTATCCCCGATAATGTCACGGCTAACCTGGTGGCTGAACTTTGTGACTTTGTCCTCACCCATAACTATTTCACATTTGGGGACAATGTATACCTTCAAATCAGCGGCACTGCGATGGGTACCCACATGGCCCCACAATATGCCAACATTTTTATGGCTGACTTAGAACAACGCTTCCTCAGCTCTCGTCTCCTAATGCCCCTACTCTATTTGTGCTACATTGATGACATCTTCATCATCTGGACCCATGGAAAAGAAGCCCTTGAGGAATTCCACCAGGATTTCAACAATTTCCATCCCACCATCAACCTCAGCCTGGACCAGTCGACACAAGAGATCCACTTCCTGGACATTACGGTGCTAATACGCGATGGTCACATAAACACCACCCTATATCAGAAATCTACTGACCGCTATTCCTACCTACATGCCTCTAGCTTTCATCCAGATCATACCACATGATCCATTGTCTACAGCCAAGCTCTATGATATAACCGCATTTACTCCAACCCCTCAGACAGAGACAAACACCTACAAGATCTCTATCATGCATTCCTACAACTACAATACCCACCTGCTGAAGTGAAGAAACAGATTGACAGAGCCAGAAGAGTACCCAGAAGTCACCTACTACAGGACAGGCCCAACAAAGAAAATAACAGAATGCCACTAGCCATCCCCTTCAGCCCCCAACTAAAACCTCTCCAACGCATCATCAAGGATCTACAACCTATCCTGAAGGACGACCCATCACTATCACAGATCTTGGGAAACAGGCCAGTCCTTGCCTACAGACAGCCCCCCAATCTGAAGCAAATACCAGCAACCACACACTACACAACAGAACCACTAACCCAGGAACCTATCCTTGCAACAAAGCCCGTTGCCAACTCTGTCCACATATCTATTCAGGGGACACCATCATAGGGCCTAATCACATCAGCCACACTATCAGAGGTTCGTTCATCTGCGCATCTACCAATGTGATATATGCCATCATGTGCCAGCAATGCCCCTCTGCCATGTACACTGGTCAAACTGGACAGTCTCTACGTAAAAGAATGAATGGACACAAATCAGACGTCAAGAATTATAACATTCAAAAACCAGTTGGAGAACACTTCAATCTCTCTGGTCACTCAATTACAGACCTAAAAGTTGCAATATTACAACAAAAAAACTTCACAAACAGACTCCAACGAGAGACTGCTGAATTGGAATTAATTTGCAAACTGGACACCATTAACTTAGGCTTGAATAGAGACTGGGAATGGATGAGTCATTACACAAAGTAAAACTATTTCCCCATGTTATTTCTCCCCCCCACCCCACCCCCCACTGTTCCTCAGATGTTCTTGTTAACTGCTGGAAATGGCCTACCTTGCTTGTCACCATGAAAGGTTTTCCTCCTTTCCCCCCCCCCCCCGCTGCTGGTGATGGCTTATCTTAAGTGATCACTCTCCTTACAGTGTGTATGATAAACCCATTGTTTCATGTTCTCTGTGTGCGTATATCAATCTCCCGTTTTTTCCACCAAATGCATCCAATGAAGTGAGCTGTAGCTCACGAAAGCTTATGCTCTAATAAATTTGTTAGTCTCTAAGGTGCCACAAGTACTCCTTTTCTTTTTGCGAATACAGACTAACACGGCTGCTACTCTGAAACCTGTTGATCACTCGAGAGAGTGCCCGCTTTTTCCCCCTAGCTCCCAGCGCTTGCGCCATGAAGCAGCTGGGAGGGAGGGGGGAGGAGGGGAAACGCGGCACGCTCAGGGAAGGAGGCAGGGCCGGGATTTGGGGAAGGGGTCCAATGGGGCAGAGAGGAGGCAGAGTTGGAGCAGGGCCGGAAGTGGGGGGGCGCGAGCAGCCACCGGCACCGGGGAAAGTTGGTGCCTAGCCCTATGGTTCCAGACAGGTGTGATCATTTTTCCATATTGGTGAGAATGCAACGTCAACAATTTCAGTGTCTTTTCTGAGTTTGTACCGTGTACTGTAGTGTTTCCTCAAGAGCTCTTTATTTGATATTTTATTTTACTACCCCCAAACCCAATGAGAAAACGAAAGTGTAAATTCACTGCAGAACGAACGACGAAATTCCCATGTTTTCAAAGTGGTGGTGAAGAATGGGAAGCTGAGTTCTTGGTATGTACACCTGGTACTTACGTCTCTATGAAAAATAAAGGCGCTAATGATTTACAAACTCAGGTGGACTCAGACAAGGAGAAAAAAGCAGTTTGAGGAGAGAGCTCGTCAACAAAATTGACAGATTAGTTTGTAAAACCAGGCAGCAAACCAGAGGATGCTGTTACTGCAGCAGAGGGTGCTTCTGCATTTCACACAGTTAAGCACCATGATTGCTTTAAGTCAATGGATTGCACATCTGTCTTGTTGAAGAAGACATTTCCTGATTCTGAAGTAGCACGGAAATTTTCAAATGCCAGAACCAAGACAGAAGCAATTGTTACCTCTGTGCTTGCACATTCTGTTGATGGTGTTCTGAAAACGTTTGAAGAAAATGACATAGCTTACTGTGGAGTTGCTACAGATGGAAGCAATCACGGTTCAGTGAAAATATTTCCAGTAATTATTCAGTATTTCGACGGGAAGAATGGCAGTTTGCAGTCAAAATTGATTGAGGGCCAGAACACACCTAATGAGACTGCCAACACGATTGCTCATTACATAAAAGAAACGCTTGAAAAAAATGGTTTGTTTGAGAACTGTATTGCATTTACAGGTGACAACTGCAATACAATGTTTGGAGTACTCCAGCATGATGAAGATGGAAAGAATGTGTTTGCAAACTTAAAGAAGTTGTTGCAGAAGAGAACATTAATTGGTGTTGGTTGCCCAGCACACATTTTGAACAACTGTGTTCACCATGCAGCAGAAAGAATAAACGTTGACATTGAGAACATTATTTTTAAAATGTACCAGTACTTTCATATCTACACTGTCCGAACTGAGCGGCTGAAGGAGTACTGTGAGTTTGTTGATGGTGAATACAGAAAGCTGCTTTCTCATAGCAAGACACGATGGCTGTCATTATTTCCAGGCATTACAAGGCTGATACAGATGTTTCCGGCCTTGAAGTCATTCTTTCTGTCACAGGACAAACCACCCACAATGCTTAAGACATTTTTTGAGCATGAATTAAGTGAGATTTACCTCTGGCACATGCATTCACTCATGAGTGTATTCCAAACTTACATCCAAGAAATCGAAAGGGAAAGCAATTCTGTTGTGAAAGTGGTGAAAAGTTTGAACTCGGTTCACACTATCCTTCTTGAACGCAAGACTCACAACTTTATGTCCCTGAAATTTAAGGGACTACTGGCACAAAAGTGCATGGAAGAAACTGATGAAGAGTGTGACAAAATCTGTGCTGAATTAGATAATATGTACAGCAGATGCTTAGAATATTTGGAGAAGTGGCTTAGACCCCTTGAAGACTTCTCTTGTTTCAGGTGAATTACCCTGAGACACCAAATTGGAGTGATGTGGAAACTTGTATCAAGTACCTGATGGATAAGAGGGTGCAAACTGATGACGTGAAGTGTTTTGATCAGGTCAGCAACCTGAAGAAGTTTACGGAAAGTTGCAACAGTGATGAAGAGTTCAGTAATTTGCTAGCACACCAGAAGTGGACCAATATTTTGAGAAATCCAAAAACACTGTCATTCAGAACTGTTAAAGATTGCACAGTTCTTCTTTGCTATTCCTTCTCACAATACATGTAGAGTGAATTTTTTCACTGATGCAAAGCCAGTGGACAAAGGAAAGGAACAACTTGAATGTTGAGTCGTTGAAAGGAATTCTACTTGTACAGTACAACTTCAGACAAACTTCTTGTAAAGACTTTCATGCCTTCTTAAAGAGCAATCAACCACTGCTGAGAAAAATGTGATCTACAGAGAAGTATGTGTGGGTACACGAGGAGAAAGAAAACTGAAGAACCAGTGAAAGGAAAGGACTCACTACATATAAAGAAGTACAGTAAACTTTAAATAATTAAACTTCACTTTTGAGGCCATATCACTTTTTCTTATATATACTCAATATAGACATGTAGCGCACAGCATATATAGCAGTATAACAACACATTCATATAACGTGAGTTGGTAGATACTGGTGCAAATACCCACCCCCAGGAGTGTCCTCTTTTTTGAACGTTCAAATATGGTAACCTTAACTGATCAGAAAGGATCAAAAATCTAATATAAGGCAGAGAACTAACAGGCTTGGGTGTGGATATGTGAGCGAAGCAGGAGAAGAACAGCAGAGCAAAGGACCAGCAGGAGCACGGATGGGGAACAGACAGAGGAGCATTTGACAGAACAAAAGGACCCACAAGACAAATCAGAGAAATTTTAAGGAGAGTAAATATAACCATTTTAAAATCTAGAGGATGTCTGTGTAGGATTGTAAATAAAGTTAGATGTATGCATCTCAATGGATTTTTACCCGACCTATTCTATGATTGCCTGATCACCACTCATAGAATGTTTAGTCATGTATTTTAATATGCAATATTTTAATGCTATCTTATACATATATATATAAGGGTTCTGTATGTTATATTGTAATAGGTTTGGTACTATATTGTAACATTGTATTAAGGCTTTATATATGCTTTTATTTCATTTGACCAAATTCAACTTGTTGCGCTTTGACTTATAATCACTTAAAATCTATCTTTTGTAGTTAATACATTTGTTTGTTTATTCTACCTGAAGCAGTGCATTTGGTTTGAAGCATGTCAGACTCTCCCCTGGGATAAGAACCATGGTACATATCAATTTCTTTGTTAAATTGACAAACTCATATAAGCTTGCAGCATCCAGCGGGCATAACTGGACACTTCAAGACAGACGTTCCAAAGGTTGTGTTTGGGACCAGAGATATTGGCTAGTGTCATTCAGTTGCACAATCCAAGCAGCGGCTGGCCAAAAGTGCTTGCTCACGGAGATGGGAGCAGCTTACATGCTAGAGGCTGTGCGTGAATAGCCCAGTAGTGGGGGTTCTCACAGCAGAGCAGGGTAAGGCTCGTTCTCAGAGTCGAGGATTGGAGTGACCTAGCAGATCACTGGTCCAGATAACACCAGAGGAACGACACACCGTTCTGAAGAGATTTTGCTTTACTTTCTTGTACAGATAGCGACCACCAACTTCTCTCTCTAATGAACGATAATCTCCCTTTTTGAGAATTTTATTTCTGATGGGTGAGGATTACCTGTTTGGAACAACATGGTTGTAAGACTAAAATGGACCCCAGACATTCGTGACACATTAGGAGATTGGAAGACTCTTAGATTTTTCAGAGATGTAATAATTATGTCCGAGAATTCCTCTCAAATTTGTGAGTGATATAAGTTGCTGGTAAAGTCCTTACAATTGCTTGTCTCTAAACAAATTGATTTTGGTTTTAATTATCCCAAAAATGCTTTCAAAGATAAGCATACTTGGTTTGATGAGGACTGTGTGAGGAAAAGTCTACTCTAGCACATAAAGCTAATAGGGTAAGATGCAGTCCCTCTTCTAACTTTTAGTTCCTAATTTAGTAGCCACCAGAAGAGGATATAAAAAATTGTATCCTAAAGATCAAGAATATTTTAGATCCTAGTGGAAGGAATTTGAAGCAGCAGCTAAAGTAAAACATTTTTCCACATTTTGGAAGATGGTGGCCTCGAGCTCTGGTAGATCCAGCTGAGATTCCCCATACTAATGACTGAGCCCAGAAGCACATTTTGGCCAGGTCTTTAATGATTCTCCCTGCCCAATGTTTTAAATCCAATTCTACTATACTTGATGTAATGAGGAATCCTCTCTTTGATTTACCACTCTGTCTTCCAGTAATGTACAATAAAATTCAGTCATTTATTTTAGCCCAACAACAGAAAAAAGCTCCAAAGGAGGATTTCCCCTTTCTGAAGTTTTCTGGAAGAATCTTGATTGGTGGTCCACATTCATGGCTAAATTATTTACTATCATGAATCACACTGGATGGATTCAATCTGGCTGGAAGTCTAGTATCATAGTTCTTATTTTTAAAAAGGGGGACAAAGAATCCTGCTTCATAGAGACCTACGAGTCTGGTAGATGTGGCACAGAAAATTTATTTCAGATTTTTACTATCTAAACTTTAAATATGGATTTTAGACACTAATTTACTACATATAGGGTAGTCCAGCTTCAGGGCTGGTAGAGCCACAATTGACAAGAGTTTTATCTTATATGATTTATAAATATAATCTAGTGCTCTTAACCACAGTATACAGTGTATGCTGTTTCCATAGATCTAAAGATGGCATTTCATGCTATTAACCGAGAAACTTTGGGCAGGACTAAGAAGGATGCGTATTGATATAAGACTTTGTATATTCTAGAGGCTATACATCAGGGCAATATGACAAATGTAAGAATTAAAGTCAATGGAAACTGTAGTAACGTTTTCCTCTACTTTTCTAACATGTCTTTTTAATTCATGTATTAATGATATGGTGGGTATTTTAAAGATAGATAATTTCCTGATGGTCTGACATGAAAGTCCTTTACCACTGCATAGGTTGCCTCTGCACTGAACTGATCCAGACCTATCAAACTAAAACTAGTGAGGGAGATTTCAGTGAAGGATGAGATTAAGTTTCCCATAGAATCAATATAAAAAAAAAACCTTTTGTAAGAGAAAATTACTTTAAAAGTCACATTCTAATTAATGTCAAGTGGGGGAACTGGCCTCCCACTAAGAATTTGCAGATCTAAGGATCATCAGGCCAAGTACAAAAATGGGGTGGGGGCACATGAGAAACTGCTTCACTTCTAAGTGCTACTACAAATTAATTATGCAAGTATCAATAAAAACAAATGTTACGTGCTTCCCTAGAGGAAAGAATAATCAGACAGTTCCAGAATGAGAGAACACTGACTAATTGATAGGAACACAGACATTCAGTTGAGGTGCATAGTGGGTAGTCAATGGAATTTGCTTAAAGCAAAAATTCTCTAGTTGGTTGATTAAATGGGAGGTGTTTATGCAGAACAGTAGTTATTCTGCTTATTAAGCCCAGCTGTCAAGATTTTCTAGCACCAGGAAAAGGTATAAAATTAACACCCCTAAATGGAAAATAAACAAGAACTTCAAAAAACAAAAGGGAAATAGCAAGTGGTACCGATTGGTTTGCTTGAATGTTGAACCCTCTGATCACCCTTCATCTATTTTGAATCTTTAGATTGTAAACTCTTCTGAGTAAGGAAAATGTTATCCTAATTGTTTGTCAGCACAAAGGGGCCCCCAATGTGGATTTGCACCATTGGCTGCTACTGCTACATAAATAAGCAAACGTGCAAATGATAGCAGACCAGCAGCATGCAAGCAGTGTGTAAAATACTTGTAACATAGCAGCTGGTACTTATATGCACTACTGCTGTCTATAAGTTAGAATCAGCCCCATTCAGCATTTATCAGACATGTTCCTTGACAGAAGCCTGAAAACAGGATATTAAATTCTATTACTCCTAACAGCTAGTAATGAACACAGAGTAACAGAAGTTATAGATGAAAGGCTCTTACTGTTGCCAACCCTCATGATTTTGTCATGAGTCTCAATAATTATTTTCCTTCAAGCCCCAGCTCCTACAGTCGAGTAGGATATGATAATTCCAACCTCTGTTCTTAAATAAAAATATCTAACCCTCATGGCCACGGAGAAAACTTCAAAATGTGATCCCAGTACCTCCTAGAGGCTCAAAAAGCAGAAGGCAAATTAAAAGCACACCAAATCTATTTTTTAAATATAATCTCATGCCTTAAAAGCCAATCTGACCATTGGTTTCAGAGCGGTAGCCGTGTTAGTCCGCAGCAGCAAAAAGAACAAGGAGGAAGCCTCTAAGGTGCCACAAGTACTCCTCGTATTAATCTTAGGGTTGTGAGCCTGACATGAGGACTGAGCATTTGGGGTTAGAATCATAGAATCATAGAATATCAGGGTTGGAAGGGACCCCAGAAGGTCATCTAGTCCAACCCCCTGCTCAAAGCAGGACCAAGTCCCAGTTAAATCATCCCAGCCAGGGCTTTGTCAAGCCTGACCTTAAAAACCTCTAAGGAAGGAGATTCTACCACCTCCCTAGGTAACGCATTCCAGTGTTTCACCACCCTCTTAGTGAAAAAGTTTTTCCTAATATCCAATCTAAACCTCCCCCATTGCAACTTGAGACCATTACTCCTCGTTCTGTCATCTGCTACCATTGAGAACAGTCTAGAGCCATCCTCTTTGAAACCCCCTTTCAGGTAGTTGAAAGCAGCTATCAAATCCCCCCTCATTCTTCTCTTCTGCAGACTAAACAATCCCAGCTCCCTCAGCCTCTCCTCGTAAGTCATGTGCTCTAGACCCCTAATCATTTTTGGCAATCATTTTGCCATTTGGTTGGCAATCCTGGGAACATTTAAGAAAAAATGGACCTCCACCTAGCCAGCAAAATCACCAGCTTCCCCTAGTGTCCCACCCCAAATCCCAGCAGAAGGTGGCGGGGCCTATCCCTCGCCTTTGAACGTCTATAACCTGAGCGGCTGCTCAGACCCGACAGGGACAGGAGTGGGGCAGGCGGCCAGGCCTTAGCTACACCCTTCGCTGAGGCGCCTCCCCTCCCCTTGACGGGGGCCAAGCGCCCCTCTCCAGGGCTGCGCCCAGGGGGCTGGCACGGGCCCTGCACCGGGCCTACGGCGTGCCAGAGCTCTGGGGCCGCCCGAATTGGACACTCGCCCCGCTCCTTCCCCGAGAGAGGGACGGGAGCGGCCCCCAGCAGCCCGGCCACGCAGAAGCGGCCCTGGCAACCCACTCGGCAGAAGCCACCGGGCGCAGCCCGCGAGAGGCGCTTCCCCGAGGCGCCCCCGGCGCCATCTGAGGGGGGGGGGGGCAGGCTGCTGCCCCTGCCTCCACCCCGCCCAAAATGGCGCCCGAGCAGCGCGACGCGCCTCCGCCCACGCCCAGGCGGCGCCCGGAAATACCCTCGCCCGCTTCCGCCCTCAGTGAAGATGGCGCCCGTGGCGTGGCCTGTCTTCTCCCCCCCCCCCGCACCGGCAGCCAATGGGCGCTGCGGAGGAGCGTCGCGGGGGTAGTGACGCGGCTGGCCCGCGCCGCTCACGCGCGTTCCTTCTCTCTCCCCGGGCGCGCGCGAGCGGGCGAGCGAGGTCAGCTCGCGGGGCCGGCGTTTGCTGAGGCGGGGCGGTGAGTGGCTCGCGGCCGGGCCCTGGAGGCCTCCCTGGCTCTGGGGGAGGGGCGCCGGACCGGACCGGACCGGACCGGACCAGTCACGGCGCCGGGAAGAGGGGCGCCCCCCCCCCTCCGTGTCCCGCCGCGCCAGGGGCTGCTCCGGCTCCCGGCCGGGGTGTATCCGGGCCGCACGGGGGCCTGGCCTGGAAGTCGGGCTGCGGCCGAGCCGGTTCCCCTCTCCGCCCGGTGGGAGCGGGCGGCCGTTCCACGCCCCGCGCCCGCCCTGTGTGCCGGGTCCTGGGCCTCGCCCCGGTGACATTCACCGGCCCCCGGCTCCCTCCCGGGTGGGGCCTGGCTCGTCCTTAGCGGCTCCTCTCGGGCTGCGTCTGCCCGACTGACTCCCCGTCGCGCAGCTGGGCCACTCCGGGGTGCGATCCTGTGCCGGGAGGAGCCCCGAGGGTGGGCTCCCGTTATGCGGGGCAAAGCAGAGCTGCTCCCCTGGAGCTGGGTCTGGTCTGTGGCTAAATAGCATCTAGGGCTTCCTGCGCTGGCAAAGTGGCCCCTAGTGTAGATGTGGCCTCGGCCTGACACTTGTCAGTAGGAGCCGGGAAGCGGGCGAGCCAGTGCAGACGAGGGTCGGGGGCTGGGGGGGTCCCTCCATGTGCTGTTGCTGCCCCACAGGAGCTGGCCTGTGGGTCAGGGGAGAAGAGGGCGGTTCTCGGTGATTTCACAACTGGCTTCAGCAGGGCGGGGGGTAGCTCAGTGGTTTGAGCATCGGCCTGCTAAACCCAGGGTTGTGAGTTCGATCCTTCAGGGGGCCATTTAGGGATCTGGGGCAAAAATGGGGGGATTGGTCCTGCTTTGAGCAGGGGGTTGGACTAGGTACCTCCTGAGCTCCCTTCCGACCCTGATAGTCTATGATTCTCGTAGGCAGTACCTAGAAGTACCATCCGCGCTTTCAGAGTAGCAGCCGTGTTAGTCTGTATTCGCAAAAAGAAAAGGAGGACTTGTGGCACCTTAGAGACGAACAAATTTATTAGAGCATAAGCTTTCGTGAGCATTCGAAATGCATCCGATGAAGTGAGCTGTAGCTCACGAAAGCTTATGCTCTAATAAATTTGTTAGTCTCTAAGGTGCCACAAGTCCTCCTTTTCCATCCGCGCTTTGTGTCTGCAGTGTGCATGTGACGGAACAAGGTACTTAAATGAGCATGCTCAGAGCCAAACCGTACAGCACTACTGTGGCAGTGTTCAGGTATTGCAGTGATTGATAGGAAGTAGAGACAATCTATGATGGATGTCAGTGGTCGCAAATGGGAGTTAATACCAACCTTTGATTTTCATTGTAACTTCTAAGGGGCACTTTTACATTTTCATGGGTTCCCCCTCCCCACCATTGCTCTCGATTTAGACTAAGTTACTGATAATGTGTCTAAGACTTAGACTGACTGTTGTGAATAAATGAGTGAAAGTGGAAGTGTTTCTTGCGGGCCCAGACCTTGGTGATGCCATATAAATATCATGAATAAATGTAAACCAAACACGGCTGAAATTCATTGACAGTTCCCAACATGAGACTACACTTTATCTTCTAGAGCAGTTGAGTGTCCGTAAGGCCTTGTCTATGCTTACGGCAGCACGTGGGGTAGACATAGCTACAGGCCATAGTGAAAAATGGGCTGCCTCCCCACTGTGGTGTGTAGCTACACGTGGCTGCAAAAGGCTTTGGCTGAGGGGAGGCAGCAGGGAAAGGCTCTGGCAGCAAGGATGCTACACTGCTAAAAAGAGCCAAGTAGAGGTGGGAGGCACTGCTTGGACATGTAGAGAGCCATATAGGGTACAGACCCTAAGGTTCTGGCGTGTCTGTACTCTACTTATCTAAGCAGTGCTTCACTGTCTACACTGCTGTTTATACCCATGCTAGCTGGGTGTGTAATGTGTCTACACTACACACCACTACAAATGTAGGCATAGCCCATGTGACACACAGATTTTCAGTCACTCCCGGCCTGGGCTAGATTCAAACCTGGCTATTGATGGGAAACTCTATGCCCTAGAGTCATCCAGTTCCCTCTTCTTTTTTAACTTTCAAATATGCTTTTGTTAAAGTGTTTTGTTTTTTCCTTTTGTAGGACCTCTAAAATGTGGAGTTGACCCCAATTCAGTTTTGTCCCCCTCCTCTTCCCTCCCAATAGATCTAGCTGTGTCATGGCAGCCAGACTGGTGCAACGCTGTTGTCTTCGGCTCTTTGGTGGCTCCATCTTCGCACCCCTGGCCACCCCAGCTTCTCTGTTAGCACCAGCATCCAAGACAGTGATAGCAAGAGCTCTACCTCAGGCAGCTCTTGCTTCATTACACACTTCAAGCCTCTCCAGGCAAACAGACAAACTCTCAGTCAAGGAGCAAGTGTACAGCCGACATCCAGAGCACAGAGAGATTGACGAACTCATTGAATCAGCTTCTAGCCCTGAAGATCTTTTGCGTGTGGGTGAACATCACTCTCTAAATGGGAACCAGGCCTCCGCAGTGGTCATCCAACTCTCCCGACTCGTGGTGGACAAGAAACTAGAAACGGAGAGCATCTTGCAGGACAGTCGCTTCCAGCAGGTGCTCAGTATTCTAAATAGCCAGGTACATTCCCATGATGCCACGGATGGGTGCTCTTGGAGGGAGGAGTGTGACGGGAGAACAAGCAGTGAAAGTGCCCTTTTCCCTGCCACTTTTAACCACACTTGCTGAGGCATAATTTCCCAAAGATCCCTAGCTGGAGGCCTGTGCAGAGTTGTCTGGTCACATGATATTGGTTCTCCTAACTTCCAGCTGAGAGAGACGGAGCCCATGGAAGGGAGAGAGAGAGACTGACTGCTTTCACAAAAGGCAGAATATTTAGTGCACTAGAAAAATGCAACACTACTTGGGTATTCCATTTCTGTGTGTTCAATGGCTGTAGTGGCTGTGGGGTGCTGTGTCCCCCAGTGGGTGGGCATGGGCAGGGATTGGGCTGATAGCCTAGCAGACACAACATTGCCTTCCCAATTTGCAGTCTCTTTTGAGATTATGCTGCTGCCTCCCCTATCGGTGACACGAGGCAATGGTGCTTCAGAGAGCCTTGCTAAGTTCTGTTGTCTTCACAGGGGCTGCGGTAAACAGCAGCACAAGGATTAATAAAGTTTGAATTGGACGGATCATTGGTGAATTCTGCCAGCAGCAGTGTTGTACCTATGTTAAGAACTTTAGTTTCCCCCTTTGGGCACGTCACTGAATCCACACCCAGCTCTCAACAACTACGTGGAACCCTGGATTAGCCCAATGAAATCTCAGTAAAATGATAAGAATGAGAGTGGGTTTCACACGTTACATTATGTTCTCCACTACCTATTCTTAAACTACAGCAGCCATGTCAAATTCAGTACTGTCCTTGTCTGTGGTTGGTACTGGCCCAGCTGGCTGCCACAGCAATATCTGTAGTTCATGGGCCCCATGTCTCTATTACTGGACCCTGGGGATAAAAGAATGCTACAGACACCTGGTATAGATCAGTAGAAATACTGAAGCATCTCACCCTAAGAGCATGCCTACACGGGGATGTTAAATTGGATTCGTTTGTTTGCTCTAAGTGCACCAATTTGGTGCACTTAGATCTGGAAAAAGGGGTAAACAGTGAGATGGCAAAATTTGCAGACAATACAAAACTACTCAAGATAGTTAAATCCCAGGCAGACTGCGAAGAGCTACAAAAGGATCTCTCAAAACTGGGTGACTGGGCAACAAAATGGCAGATGAAATTCAGTGTTGATAAATGCAAAGTAATGCACATTGGAAAAGATAATCCCAACTATACGTATAAAATGATGGGGTCTAAATTAGTTGTTACCACTCAAGAAAGAGATCATGGAGTCATTCTGGATAGTTCTCTGAAAATATTCACTCAATGGGCAGCAACAGTCAAAAAAGTTAACAGAATGTTGGAATCATTAAGAAAGGGATAGATAATAAGACAGAAAATACAATATTGTCTCGATATAAATCCATGGTACATCCACATCCTGAATACTGTGTGCAGATGTGGTCATCCCATCTCAAAAAAGATATATTGGAATTGGGAAAGGTTGAGAAAGGGGCAACAGAAATGATTTGGGGTATGGAACGGCTGCCATATGAGGTGAGATGAATAAGACTGGGACTTTTCAGCTTGGAAAAGAGACAACTAAGGAGTGATATGATAGAGATCTATAAAATCATGACTGGTGTGGAGAAAATAAATATGGAAGTGTTATTTACGCCTCATAACACAAGAACTAGGGGTCACCAAATGACATTAATAGGCAGCAGGTTTAAAACAAAAGGAAGTATTTTTTCCACACAACGCACAGTCAATCTGTGGAACTCCTTGCCAGAGGATGTTGTGAAGGGCAAAACTATAACAGGGTTCAAAAAAGAACTAGATAAATTCATGGAGGATATGTCCATCAATAGCTATTAGCCAGGTGTCCCTAGCCTCTGTTTGCCAGAAGCTGGGGATGGGTGAGGGATGGATCGTTTGACAATTATCTCTTCTGTTTGTTTCCTCTGGAGCACGTGGCATTGGCCACTGTCGGAAGACAGGATACTGGGCTATATGGACCTTTGGTCTGACCCAGTATGGCCATTCTTATGTAAATTAACTGAGTGGCATTCACGCTACTTTGTTATGCCACACAGCTCTGTACTACCCAATACTGGTATCAGAAAGTGCCAAACCTAGCTGTGTGCTAGCATTTAAATGGGGATCTGGTCGAGATGACCATGGAGCAGTGGAAGGTGCACAGACAGGATGATCCAGGTGTGAAGCAGTGCACTGTGGGATGGCAGTGGGAGGATTGTCAGAAGCGGAATAGTTAAGGATTTGTCCACACGAACCTTAAAGCAAATAAACTCATTGCAATGAGGAGTTTCTTCTCTTCCAAAGAGGATTAATTGCCTCCATCTAAGATACTAAATAACCTGATTTTAAAAAAAAAAGTTGAGTGTGGGCACAAGACATTCTAATTCAAACAAACTAAAGTTAAGCTGATGTAAGACTCTGTGTAGACAAGCCCTGAAATATCAAAAGACAGGCAGGGGTGGACTAGGCCAGCAGTTGGACAGAAGTGTCTCAATAGAATTTGGTATCAAAGTGCTGCAGGAAATGGTGTTGGTGATTTGTATTGAAAGACTGAATGGGGCACAAGACTGAGAGTAGGAATACTGGGGATCTGTTCCTGGCTTGCCAATGACCTGTGTGATCTTTGGTAGGCCATGATATGTTTCTTCAGCTACCTAATGGGTGATACTTGTTTACAGAATGTTTGCAATCCACTCTGAGATCTCTAAGAATTACTAAAAAAGAAAAGGAGTACTTGTGGCACCTTAGAGACTAACAAATTTATTAGAGCATAAGCTTTCGTGAGCTACAGCCTAAATTTGTTAGTCTCTAAGGTGCCACAAGTACTCCTTTTCTTTTTGCGAATACAGACTAACACGGCTGCTACTCTGAAACCTAAGAATTACTGTTTTACAGTGAAATGAAAAGGAGTACTTGTGGCACCTTAGAGACTAACAAATTTATTTGAGCATAAGCTTTTGTGAGCTACAGCTTACTTCATTGGATGCATTCTCTGAAGTAAGCTGTAGCTCACGAAAGCTTATGCTCAAATAAATTTGTTAGTCTCTAGGGTGCCACAAGTCCTCCTTTTCTTTTTGCGAATATAGACTAACACAGCTGCTACTCTGAAACCTGTTCTACAGTGGTGATCATCAGCCTGAATCAGTGTCCAAGCGTGGCTCTGAAAGGCTCCTGTGCTACTTGAAGTGCCAAGTTTCTGACAAGTCATAAGACTGAAGTCTTGATTATTACAATGTCTGTGGTACCATTTGCCAGAGCACTGGTAGAGCACTCTGGCCATATTCTATCTGAGCCATTACGTTCTACTTCCCTCAATACCTTCTGCAGCTTCAAGTTGAGAAGTGATTCTTCCGTTTCCTTAAACTGTTTTGTCATGTTGTTAAATAGCTGTCATGTTCCACCCCAGAGGTGACTGCAATTTGGTGATATTTCCTTTGTTTTCTGCACAACCCGTGGGGATTCTTCAGCATGAAAGGTGCTTTAGAAGCTAGATTATCATCCATGGAACTTTGGGCTTCTGATTTTTTTTTTTTTTTTTCCCAGCTGCCCATTAGCTTTTCTGACTGGAACTGCCAAGTTGACCCCATTGCCCAGCAGTGATAGCTCTACTCTGCCCTGTGGGTGACCTGGGTCATTGGATCTTGAACATATAGTCAAGATCTGGAAGCATAAGAATGATGGCCTTTCAGCTGCTTCATCATCAGTTTCTCCTTGGAGAAGAGCCGCAAGTGCCCTGTGCCTTTGGAGTCATGAGGCAGTTGTGGAATGTACACGGGGGAGGGAAGGGAGTTTGGTCTGAACATAGAGAAAAAAGAGAGAGAAATGTTGACTGACTCTAAAGGCGATGAAAGCTCAGCCCTGGGAAAACTAGTGCGCCACTGCTCTGTCTCCAGACCAGGGCCGGACATAGCAGCTGCTCATGCTGCTGGGTAAGCTGCAGGCTGTGACTGCTGTTAAAGGGGCACTGAATGTGGAGTGGAGTGTAGACACGGGAGCACTAAAACCACTTTTTCGGGGGTGCCTTCCTCTGGAGCATCTGGCATTTGCCAATGCTGGATGACTGATCCCATCTGATAAATCCTCTAGTCTCTAACTCCACTTCTTGCTCTGTTACAGCCTCCTTTGTGCCTAACAACATTCCCATATTTCCTCTTTGCTGCCTAGCTTTCCCAGGTCTGGAATAGCTCTTTGTTGCCCCTCTTGAAGAGCCTCTACCTTCTGGGGCTGGAGAGGAATAAAAGGGAGCTGAGATCGGTGAAGCAGGAGGTGCGTTGGCGGTTAAGACGCTTGAACTTCAGGCAGATTGCTTCCCTGGCAGAGTACATGGCAGCCAGCGAGCACACGGAGGATCAGAGTGAGCTGCTGAGCGACGTGGTGAAGCACTTGGAGCTGCGCTGGACGGAGATTGGGGACACCAGAGCTGTGGTGGCACTGATGATGAAGGTCGGGCACCTCTCGCAGACCCTGATGGACCGGCTGGAGGACAAGGTATAGGCAGCAGCTCAGACATGTGAGAGTCTCCTGCAGGGTGGATTGATTTAAATAAATCCTTTTAAATCTCCCATTTGAATCGTGATTTAAATCAGCAAGCAGGTAGCCTTGATTTAAATCAGTAATTTTAATTGTGCTTTCCATTTGTACTTCCTAGTTATTTTCATTGGCTAGTAATCATTGAAACATGTTGATTTGCAACTAAATACGGCCTCTATGCCAAATTTGGTGCTGCTTTTTGCTAACCAGGAAGATAAACTGTATCTATACACAGATATTGAACCAGTGATATAGCTTAACTTACATTTATTTAGATTCTTAATTTTTACATTTATTACATGAGAATGATGAATGATGCATTTCTCACTTCCTAGATGATTAATTTTTTACTTGCAGTTTGTGTCAAGCTGTATTTGGATGGAAATTCACATTTAATTGCAATTGCACGGAAACAACTTTACATGTTTTATTTAAATAAACTACCTTAAATGTGCTGGATACATAAGGAAAAAATGTTTAGCAAAATTAGGGCTGTCAAGTGATTAAAAAAAATCTGTTCACAAATAAGCACTCGTGGGCATTTATACAGCACATCAGGCATGCATGGCAGCATGTTCCCTCAGGGGCCTCCTGGGTCTTTTCTGATCTGGAATGTTTTCCCACCACCACCCAATAATGTTGTTGTTGTTTTTTTAAAGCAGCGATCCTGAATCTGGCAAGCCAAACGACCCACAGATCTGGTCTGAGGTTATTAACTATTGTGGTTTACTTTACACTTTACTGAAATGGCTCCATAGTAAGACTCTGTAGAGAGCCTGCCTCACCCCCAGGGCCAAGCTCCACTGAGATCTGAGCACAGAGTTGTAGAATCTGCTCATTGTGGGGGCAGGCTGCCTTGAGACTCCCCCGTTTAAATCATCACAGATGGGGAGAAAAGGAATGTTACCTTAGTTCTCTTTCCATTCCTCTCTCCTTCCAGTTCAGCCTGGTTCTGAATCGGATGGCTTGTGAATCACAGCTCTGCAGGCCTGTGCCCGTGGATTAGCTCATTGCTTACTAGACATCCTTCAGGCACGTGATCTGGGCTGAGGAAATGCTCCCCAGATTGAAACCACCAGTGAGGTCTCTAAGTGGTTGTTTGACTGCAGCTATGTCAAATTCAGTACTCACCTTCTCCATGGTGGGTACTGGCCCAAAGAGCTGCCACAGAAACACCTGTAGTTCATGGGCCCCATGTCTCTCTCTTTCTGGACCCTGGGGATAAATATTTGCTACAGACATTGGTACATGCTAATAAAAATACCACAGTTTAGACTGGTTGGCTTGGGGTTTTGCCAGGTAGCAAATTAAATACAGTGGGGTAAGGTTAGTAATAGGTGAGATGCCAAGGGAAACACCAGGAAATGGTGTTAGTGATTCAGTAGGGGGCACTCTTTCCCCTCTGTCAGTACTCACCTTGCTGGTGCATTGGTTTAGAAGCTCAGATCCCATGGAGCTGAGCCCGGCATAAACCCTTAAAGTTAGAGCGCTGTAATCTTTTGGATGAAATGTAAACTGAGATGCTCGGAGTTTAAGGCCAGAAGGAACCATTCGATCACCTAGTCTCCTCTCCTGCATAGGACAGGTCACTTATTTTTTTAAAAAAGGCTCCAGAGGCAATCTGAGTAACTACAGGCCCATAAGCCTAACCTCAGTACCAGGCAAATTGGTTGAAACTGTTCTAAAGAACAGAATTATCAGACACGTAGATGAACACAATTTGTTGGGGAGGAGTCAAAATGGCTTTTGTAAAGGGAAATCATGCCTCACCCATCTATTAGAATTGTTTGAGGGGGATCAACAAACATGGACAAGAGGATCCAATGGATATAGTTTACTTAAACTTTCAGAAAGCCTTTGACAAGGTCCCTCACAAAAGGCTCTTAAGCAAACTAAGTAGTCCTGGGATAAGAGGGAAGGTCTTCTCACGGGTCACTAACTGGCTAAAAGACAGAAAACAGAGTAGAAATAAATGGTCAGTGTCTCCCAGGGATTAGCCAAGATGGTCAGGGATGCAACACCATGCCCTGGGTGTCCCTAAGCCTCTGACTGCTAGATGCTGGGGCTGGGCAACGGGACAGATCATTAGATAATTGACTTGTTCTGTTCATTCCCTCGGAAGCATCTGGCATCGGCCGCAGTCGGAAGAGAGGATACCAGGCTAAAGGGGCCATTCGTCTGATCCAGTATGGCCATTCTTATGTTCTGAAATTTCACCCAGTTACTCCTGTATTGAGCCCATACTGGCCACTTGTGGTTGTAATAGATCCCACGGTATTTTTTTGCAATAGTATTCAGTGTAGCACTGATATCCTGACCAAATTCAGTCAGAAGTAATTACATCCTGCCTCCTTTAATTCTCCCCTCTGGATACAATGGTTTTGACATCATATCTTATACTGTTTATTACTGTGATCTGCTATGTTCTGCTCAGAGGTGGCTGCATTTCAGTGCTGGATGATCTTTGAGGGGGTGTGTTTTGTAAGATGCTTTGAAATGTCAGATATGTAAGCAGTTAATCGTGTAAATTGCTTTATCCCACCTTTACTCTCTGTGCTTAATATCTGTTGGCAGGCTTTGGAATTAGCCGAGCAATTCACTGCTGAGGACATTCGGAAAGTGGCATTGGCTTTAGCACTCCAGAACCGGCGCTCTGTCCCCCTGCTCCGGGCCATTTCCTACCATCTGGTTCAGAAGCACTTTACCCTCAGCACTAGTGTTCTTGTGGACTTGGCCTTTGCATATGGTGAGTGAGTCCAGTCGTCCCCTGAACTACTCAGTCAAGTATCACACCAGTAGAATCCAGTGCAGCACAGTCTTTACATTGAACTAGGACTTTAGAGCATCAGTACTGTGATGATGCAGTCCTGGCGGAGGAAGAGGAGGGTTCTAAGCTCATACATTCATTACAAATAACTTTACCCAGCAGGTTGAAGTCTCTCTTGACCCTGCTGTGGAGAGTTAACTGTCGAGTTATTTGGTACCTCTAATACACGCCCACAGTGGAATTGATTTTCTCAGTTACAATGCAGACCTTACAGTGCCCTCAGCTTTTGCATTCTGTTCTATTTATCAAAACACCTTCCAAAAGTACATTAAGTGCCACCATCCACATCTACCACAGACTTCTAGCAGCAAAGGCTTTCAAAGAAAACTACTTAAACCCGCACAGTTTGAAAGAGACCTTCTCTGAGCACACAGCAGAGTGGCAGAAATTCCCAAATTCTAATCCCAACTCTGCAGCGGATTCCCTCTGTCACCAAAGGCAAGTCATTTAACCTATGTGCCTCAGTTTCCCCACCTGCAAAAGGTAGGTGTTACTACCTGCCTGTTTCAACAGGCCAGAAGTGCTTTGATTGTGAGATTGGCAATGAACTGGATTGCCCAGATGGAATTAGGCTTAAAGGGGTGATGTTACAAAATTATCTGATCTCTCTCCATCGGAGTATTAGTTGAGGAATATTTGTAAAGTGATACTATTTTATCCAGTGGCTAATGTACTACATAGTACAGTAGGTTTCCGTGCTCTTGGATGTGGCGGGCCAATGTATTTCAGTCTTAACTTGGAGATATCTCTGTTTGCAAGCTACAGAGTAGATCAGAGTTTTCTGATCCATCACAATAATGAACCTAGTCATAGCATGCTTAGGTATAAACAACATTAATTTGAGCAGAAAGTAACACACCCATTGGTATAATAATGGGTTTCTTAGTTCTCTGACCCCTCCTTGCTGGTTTCTGCAGACATTTTGCCTCTCATCCTCTGCAGGACATCACAAACGCTGCTTTCTTGTTGGTAACAGTCCAGACAAATGGGCAGTGTATCCTCCTACCAGGTAAAACAATGACACAAGCCCCTCTATAAACTGGCTGATTCCAGCTGAGCAGTCCACTTCATTGTCTGTCTTGCACATGACCAACTGGCTGAACTACGACTACCTAGATGGGGTGGTTATACTCTAAAAAGCGACAGTAGAAATGGCATTCAGAGCATTCCCTGCTTCTCTCGGTGAGTCTAGACTAGATCATCTCTCCTGTAATTTAGTGATGAACCGTTGGAACAAACTACCAAGGGAAGTGGTGGAGTCTCCATCTCTTGATATCTTCAGAGCTACATTGGATGCATTTCTGGAAGATGCTTTAGTCTAACACAAGTTACTGGGCTCAGTACAGGGGGAATGGGTTGAAATTCTCTGGCCTGTGTTATACTGGAGGTCAGACTGGGTGATTGATTAGCCCCTTCTGACCTTAACATCTATGAGGAATTGAACAAATGTGATACCTCTATTGACTGCCAGCCCCAGAACTCCTATAGTCTTAGTGTCTTACTGGGCTCTTGCTGGTTCGTGCATCGCCACAGAAATTCTGCCAATAGACAAGATTCTGTTGGCGTGAGCCAAAAGAGAGTCCTGCTCACCCTCCCAGAGCTGCGGTGGTTCTGCAGCGATAAAATGTAGCTTACGTACGACTCAAACTCCTGGAGCAGATCTAATTGGGTACCAGTTTGCCACAGGTTTGTTACCCTGACCATAACTGAACTTAAGATCTTTTCCAAACTTTTAAACTGGGCAGAATTTGGTGGTTCAGTATTACTCTGATGGACTTTCACAGGTTTTTCTTCTCCCCTCCCTGTCTTCTGGAGAGCTCTCCTGGCCCATCTGACACTGTTTCACTTCTCTTGGTATTGTCTGTTTCTGGGGATTTTTGCCCACAACACTCCTCACCTATGACGATGGTTCTTTAGTTCCCTGTTTTCTGTAGCATCCATCACCCTAAATCCTAATTTTGTTTTCAGATACAATTTAGTATTAACTTCAAGCTTGTAGCGAATTTATTCCTCAGCCAAAACAAGCTCCTTTGTGTGTTGAAGAAAGTTATTCAGATTTAATGAAGAATTTAAAATAAGTACCATCCCTAGGTGCAGAGCTGTGGGGACACGCACCCACTGGAATGGGAATATCTGGAGCTCTGCATTCTGAAATGGTGCACATGGGTTTGTTTATATGATTAGGAAGGCAAATGAACATGCTAGCGCTTTGCTCTCAAATTATTTTCATCTTGCAGACACTTTAAGTACATTGACAACCAGCCTTGGGGGAAATAGAATATTATCTCCATTATGCAGTTGGTGCAACTGTGGCCCCAAAAGGTTAAGTGACATGCCAGAGAGGGAATCGGAGAAAGCTGAGCTAACAACTACAAAGTTCCTGCCTCCTGGCCCTTGTCACCACACCTCTTCCCACTAGTACTTTGATTTGATTATGTCGACATCAGTGTAACGGTGCTGCTTGATCATTTCAAACACAGGGGCCCCCATGCGCCTATCTGGGGCTGTCTGTTTGACTCTCCCCTTGGAAGTTTCACCTGGTGGGCTGGCTCAGCATTAATGTGGATATCATGAGTACTCCTACAGGATTTACTCTGCCCCTTGGTATTAGTTAATGAGCCTACAGTCAGGCTAGCATCAGGTGTGAAGCACTCTACAGCCTTGTCAAATGCAGTGCTCTCTTCCTCAGTGATGGGTGCTGACCCAAATAGCTGCCACAGAAGCACCTGTAGTTCATGCCATGTCTGTCTAGAGACAAGAGATAAAAATCTTCCACAGACACCCAGCACAGGCCAGCATCATTAGTCTGAATCCCTTCTCAGCACCGCCAAGTGATCGAGAGAGGCTGATGGGCTTGGGGCAGAGGCCTGGCCTGGTTCTCTGTAGTTGCAAGAGTATGGTTGTGGCTAAGATCTGATTTCGAGGTAGGGAGGGAACAGCATTCACCCAGAGCCTCTACCTCTCCAGGAATACAGCTTGATGCTTTTGCTTGTCTCCCCCCTGTGCCTTACCCCCCAGATGTCCCACTCCCCCCTTGCACTGCTCCCACTGGTGCTTCGGAGCTCCCGGCTGACTTCTTCTACCTCTTTAAGGAAAGCTGAATTTCCACCAGACCCAGGTCTTCCAGAAGATGGCATCAGACCTGCACGCCCGCGTGCCCGAGATGGCTCATGGTGATGTGGGGCGCTGCATCAAGTCCTTCGCTTACCTCAAGTGGCTCAACCTGCCCCTCTTCGAGGCCTTCGCTCAGGTGAGGAGACTTGAGTGGGGAAGGAAAGGGGGAAAACAGCCATTGTTGGGGCCCCTCTGCCTCAGTTTCCCCAGCTGTAAGATGGGGTAACGATGCTGAGATGTATTTGTAAAGTCTAGAAAGTCTAAGCACTATGGTATCAAGATGATACCTTGCTCAGTGGTAGCACATTCAACTCTTTGACTTGGCTAAGTGCAAGACAGCATGTGTCAGTAAAAATGGCTTAAATGTCTCTTCTCTGCTGGGGGTTACAGTATGGGGCACATCATAGCTGGCTTGCGGCAGATGGCTGCCTGGTGTGGCAGCAGCTAACGCTGAAAGGGGATAAATGGGGGGAGCCCCGAACTGCTTGGCAACTAATCCCAGCTCAGCCCCATCTATCCTGTCTGTGCCTCCGTTTCTCATTGGACAGCTGGGGTATTCTGCCTATCTTGGTTTATACTTACACCCCCATATCTTTGTGCTCCTTGAATATAGTGCTGGATGCTAATACAACATCCTTGACAGGTCCATAGGGGCCATTTGGCTTATTTCCTCCCTGCATCATCGGGGCAGCGCTGTCCGTGGATTGGATTTTGTAAGCGTCAATGTTTGCTTTGGAGCAGTTCGGGTCTACGCTTACCGCTTTCCCTCTCTGGTTTCCAGTACACCCTGGACAATGCCGACAGATTCACCATGCTGCAGCTGTGCAATGTCATCCTGTCTTTTGCCCGCCTGAACTTCCAGCCCAGCAGAAGCGAGAACTTCTTTAACATGGTAACGTTCCTTGCCCCTCCCGTCCCCATCATGCCCTCAGGCTACATGAGAACCAAAGCCAGGTCTGCCAAGGCAGCAGATCTCCTGAAGACATCTGAGCTTGCAGACTTAGGGGTGTCCAGAATATCTCCAGCTCTGACTTCTGTAGGAAAAGGACAGCCATGCCATAGCCTCGCAGTTACACACCCATCTCCCGGAACACATGCATGATCTACAGTCTGTTCAAACCCAGGGGGCAGCGCAGGTCATCTCGAGTAAGTGCTCATGTTTGCTCAGTGAAGTCCTTGGATTTGAATTCTTGAGAACAGGAAGCAGGGCATCCCAGCAGGGCCCTGGCACTCACTCCATCCTGCTGCATGTGGCAAAATGCCAGGCTCAGTGTTTTCAGTCAAGCATTGACTTGGAGGCCCTCCACTATGGATGATGTGATAGGTTAAAACAGTTGTCAGGAAAGGGTGACGGGCAACCTGCCTGTCAGGACTGGGCCGGGGATTTAAAGGAAGGGTGTGTCTGTCTGGAGACTGAGAGAGGCAAGGAAAAAGCCCCCCCAGAAAGACTCTCCCTTCCCTTAAATTGCCTGCTGAGACGTGACAGGCAGGTAGGCCGTAACCCTCTCCTGGCTATGTCATCCTGACACAGGTGGCTGGGAAGGAGAATGGCTCTTCTTGCTGCCTGTAATGGTGACCAGTGTATGTAATAAACCCAGAGACAATAGGCACATAATCACTTAGCCCCATTGCATTATGACAGACCTCCAGAGGGGCACATCTGGGTTGAGGGGACTGGAGCTTTTAGACCAGGCCTCAGTGCCTGTGCACTCAACCTGCCGGTCTCTGGCATGCCATGCTTTGCCTGTTATGCCTGCCTGTGCCCTTCAGAGCTGGGACAGTCGCACACCTCAAGCCAGGCAGCGAGGGCAGCACGGTGCTCGCAATTCATTTGCTAGGTAGGCATGGATGATCATAGTAGCATTCTGAGCAAGAGCTAATCTAGCCCCGAGCTGATCTAGCCCAGCTCTCTGGCTAATCTAGCCCCGAGCTGATCTAGCCCAGCTCTCTGGCTAATCTAGCCCCGAGCTGATCTAGCCCAGCTCCCAGGTGCACCACGAGAGCTAGTTAGACGCAGACAGAAGTATAGGTTTTAGGCCACATGTTCTCTATCTGTTCACACAGAGCAGGCAGGAGCTCAGCTTACCTCATAGTCCCATCACCTCTGCAGCAACCGGCCTGATGTGTAGCTCCTCATCCCAGAGGGTGCAGATCTGAGTTGACTCTGCTGGGGCTCGAGCCAGAGGCTTCAGTGAGTCTTGGCATTTCTGACCTGATGCTTAGATCATTAAGCCACCCTGTAGTAAAGCTGCTGCCTCAACTCAGCCCCTCTTGGCTGTATGTGGCATTGCTGCACCTTCACCTCAGTTTCCCCCACTGTCCTTTGGTCTGCTCTGGCCATAGGCTTAACTGTCTCTGAACCCTCTGTTGAGCTGCCAGATGCCAAAGTGCAGGGATGGTCTGAGGTCTGTAGTTCCAGGAGTCCTCCTCTGGTCTGTTCCACTCCCCACTTCCATATTCACGTACCAGCCTCTGGGGCCTCTGCCTGGTCTCCATGGGGCCACTCACCCTTATGGGGTCTCTCTCCAGGGCAAGGGGGAGACACAGCAGCAGGGCAGTGGCTGGGGCAGCTTGCCTTGTCGCCCCATGCCTGTTGTGTGCATTGATCGAGGGCCCTGGTCTGCAGGGTTGTCACAGACACCAGAATTAGAAATCTTCTCAAAAGGGAGGGTTTGTTAAGCCATAAACTACCAGCTTTGGCTTATCAAAAATATGTTAAGGTCTGTTAAAAAGAGGATGCTGACCACCAAAGGCAGGAAAAAGATGTAAATGGGCTTAATCTGCAGCAAGGCAGATACTTTCTAGCTCTAAAGATAGTTCAGCTCTCGATCAGGTTTCCAAGGGAGGTTGTGGAATCCCTGTCAGTAGAGGTTTTGAGAACAGGCTGGACAAATGCCTGTCAGGGGTGATCTAGGTTTATTTGGTCCTGCCTCAGTGCAGAGGGCTGGACTAGATGACCTCTCAAGGCCCCTTCCAGCCCGTCATTTCTGTGAGGCCATGAAAGCCTCTGTCTACAAAGCCTCTGTATAATGGTAAGAGGCCCTGCGGTGGTGAAGCTGCCCAGCAGCCTGCTGCGGACCCAGAGGGACCAGTGCCAGCACACACTGATCCAGGTGTTCTCAGGATGATAATGACGCTTGGCATCCCACTGTGGCCGGCGAGGGCATGCAATGCTTCTCATCCTGTTCATTCCTGGGCAAAGGCCGTGTTCTTTACGCGTGTGGCTTTGAAGCAGTCCCACAGCCCTCGGTGCTGTCTGGCCCACGAAAAACAGAGTGATCTGGTTGTTAGTGAGTTCGTGGCCCTTCAGAGAGCAGCAAGCGTACAATGAGCATGGTGTGTGCTGCGTCTGTAGTATCAACCCTGCAATAACAAACCCTAGAGAGAACGTACCATTCAGAGAGAGTCTTGCTGGGCAGCCCACTTTCACATTTCTGAAGAACCAAAATGAGAAAAATCCCTTGACTGCAAATACCCCTCTGCTGGGAGAAGCGTTTCTCTAGCTAAGATGTCTCACGCTAGCTGTGCTCAGGCCAAGCCACCCAGGTATCGGTCCAGTGGCCTCTGAATTCCTGGCAGAGCTAGGAAGACCCAGCCCAGGAAACCCATCTGACTGCTTGTGACTTTCCTTCCCCAGGTCCACGAGAAGCTTGGTGACCAGCTGGACAGCCTGGACCTGCACCTGCTGACAGATCTGGTGTGGTCACTGTGTGTGCTGCAGCAGGCAAAGACTCCCTACCTGCAAAGGGTGCTGGCCCCACAGCTGTATAGCCAGCTTCTGGGTAAATGTAGATGTGTCAAGGACTTGGGATGTGCCTGTATCTGCCAGTGGGGATGGAGAGAGCGGGAGCCTTTTAAGACATAGGGGAACCTGACAGCTCAAGGGATTGGGAATGGGAGTATTGCACCTTTGTCCTCCAGGTTGTCAGTTCCTGTCTGGCCCAGGTGACGGTCGTTGCCTATCCCACCATGGGTGAGATGAATGTAGTCTCAGTTCCATTGCCAACAGATGTCATGTCAGAAATCCACCACCAGGTGGCCCCGTTGTAACAGTCTCAGCAGAGAGGTGAAGGATTGAATGAGTGATGGCATCAGTCCGTCCAGGCCACGGTGGAGGCACACAGGCTGGGCCACGTATGGGGAGCTGGCCTTGCTGCTGTCTGTTACAACCCCCAGGACAGTCCTAAAGTGGCTGGAAGAGAGTTCTGGGGATTCCACTTCTTTGGGAAGCACAGCAATAATTCAGCAGCCAGGCCGTGGTGCATGGGGGCTGTGGCTAACTCAGCAGCACTAGCTCCTAATCTCTGCTGGGCATTCGCGTTTGGGTTTGTGGGCGTGATGGAGAGGGCCCCAGGTGGAAGTGAGTGTAATGCTCATGAAAATGAAGTGCCAATAGCATTGACTTAAGTGTGTCCTCCCCCACAATGTTCTTCCAGAGGGCATCGCTGCTGATCTACAGCCCTGAGCTACTCCAGTCCTGGCCCCACATAGCCCTTCTGATGCACTTTAACTGCCCCCCGTTGCTCTCCCAGCCTTGGGCATGCTGGCGCTGTGTATTTCTTGATGTGGGTAACTCTTCACCAAGGAGTGGTTTGATGCCACCAGCCTTGGATTTTTGACTTGTCCTGGAAGCTGGAGTCTGAGCACAGCTCTGTAATGTGAAAAGGCTAGTTTGCTGCTCTGTTTCTCACTCACCCACCCATTCCTGCTGAATCCTAAAGTCTGGGAAGCAAGTATGTGAACAGCAGCTGTCAGGTCCACCCAAGAACTCTGCAGCTTCCCCTTCCCCCTCCCCCTGCAGCCATGTCAAATTCAGTACTTGTCTTCTCCCTGGTGGGTACTGGCCCATCTGGCTGCCACAGCAATACCTGTAGTTCATGGGCCTCGTGTCCCGCTCATGGACCCTGGGGATAAAACAGTGCTACAGACACCCAGCCTCTGTGAGATTTGCAAAGCTGCTCTAGTGGGGAGGGAATGAGATTTGTTCTGCCGGCTCAGCAATCTGAAAGGCAGTGAGCCCTTCTCAGCATGAGTATACCACAGAGGGGGTTGGCAACAGCCTCCAGTTAGAACAGCCACTTCCGGAGTCTGCCACAGGGGACATCTGTCTTGCCGAGTGACGTCCTTTGTGTGGTGCTGCCCGTGGGGGTTCCTGTATCGTGCTGGCTCTGCTGTTAGTGATGACGTGAAACACTGGGCACGCTCCTTCCTGGAGTAACTATGGCCGGTACGCTTGGGTCTTTGTGCTCACGTCTCTGTAGCACAGAGCTTCTCCTGACATGGAGACTCGCGGGGCAGTGATAAAGCTTGTGCCATGTCAGTGCCACTGAATCGCAGCTGGGCACGGGGATCTTTCCCCACACACCTCAAGGACCCTGTGCCGGGCAGAGCGCATGTCCCTTCCTCGTGCTCCTGGGGGTTCTCTCTCAAAGCCCGCCTCACAGGCTTGGTGCTGCCAAAGTTGCAACTGCCCAGTCCCTGGAGATCAGACGCTAGATGCAACAGGGGGTAGGTGCCCCCCTGCAATCAGTGGGAAGTTGTTCAGCACCTATGTCTAACAGGACATAGCGTTGGATGGGACCTGCTGGGTCACTGAGTGCAGTCCCTGCTGTCACGGGCAAGCCCTAGGGTATAATCCCACTCGTCACTGTGGGCCCTGCAGGACCAGGTCCTGAGTGGCAGATGCGGGGCTAGAGCCCACAAGCCCCGAGTTCTGCTTTGAAGTGGACTGAGTTGAACTTTTAGAAGATCTGAGTGGCTGAGCCCTCGGTCCAGGCCCCTCCCTTGGGCCGGGTCTTCATTGCTGCCCTTCTTACCCAATAGTTGACCAGACGCCCAGAGGACAGAACTACAGGCTCAAACTGATGCATATCAATGCTGCTGCCAGGCTGGAGTGCCCGGGCTACCAGGGGCCCTTCCTTCCGCCAGAGGCCCTGAGTGCCCCGAAGCCGACCAAGGACATGAAGGCCTCTCCGCTACAGAGCAGCCTGCAGGAGGTGCTGAACGGGGTGGCCAAAGACGAGGTTAACAGGCGGTTCAACATGCACACCATTTATGGTTGGCAGCTTGGTGAGTGAGTTCTTGCAGCCCGAGCCCAGGGCTGCAGTGACTTCAGTGTGAATGAACTGGGGAGCTGCTGCATTGTCCAGAGGGCACATGGCGTGTAAACTCCTCCCTCCTGACATTCACCCACTGCGTGGCAGTCCTGATGCAGCCCTCCCGTTTGCCCACTGATCCATCACCTGGGTCCCATTGCAGTTGTGCCAGTGCACCTCCGTCCTGACCCCTCTGCTATTCCAGTCCTGAGCAGAGACAGCTAATGGGACCACATGGTTTTGGCTTTGTGAGCCCAGTTCACCTGACCTTTCTACCCCTCTGGCTACAGGGGTGACAGGCTCTGTCCTGCCTTGCTCCCCAGCTCCAGGGCTCTGGATCACTGGTGGTTAGTTAGCATGGGGTGGAACACGCTGTTTCTCAGCCATGTGTCTGACTGTCTCAGGGAAGTGACAAGACAGATGGAAAATTGTCTCCCCTTTGGGTTGGCCAGACCAGTCCCTACATCCCAGCATGCAGAGCTGCTAGGCAGACCTCGGGGAGGAAACGCCCCGTCCTCCCATACCACTGTGTGAACAGCAGCTGTCGGGTCCACCCAAGAACTCTGCAGTTTCCCCCTCCCCCTGCAGCCATGTCAAATTCAGTACTTGTCTTCTCCATGGTGGGTACTGGCCCAGCCGGCTGCCACAGCAAGACCTGTAGTTCATGGGCCCCATGTCCCTCTCCTTGGACCCTGGGGATAAAAACATGCTACAGACACCTGCCATGAGCTAGGAGAGGTGGCTGCTGTGTGTAACTGCAGCTCCCCACCATCCACACAGAGTGTAAGACACACTGGAATGGCCCTGCTGGACCCACTGCCATTGGCTAGCAAATGCAAAGCCAAAATGCAATTCTGTCCAGGGGTAGGTTGGTAGCAGGGCAGGAGCTCGATGGCGGGCACTACCCCGGCTGGCCAGTTAGTGTCACCCTCTCACTGGTGAGCCGGTGGCCTAGGCAAGGCTTTGTGCATCATCAGATCTCCCTGGGGATGTGGCCCAGTAGAACAACTGATGCTAATCAGGAGCCAGCCAGGCCTCAGGAGTCCCTGTGGTTTCCCCTCTCTCCTGTGTAGATGCCGAGATGATGCTGAACAGCAACAACCAGCCTCTCCCCATAAAGGACTTTGCTGCCCCCTACCTGCTCCAGTCAGAAGGGACAGAACCCCCACCTCGCGGCACCAGGAGGTGAGTGCCTAGCCACACCAGAGATCAGGCCCTGCTGCTGCTATGTAGGCCAGGATGAAGGGTCTAAGTCCGCCCCAGCCCTGTGGGAGTGAGGGGAGGAAGGCTGCCGTGTGTGTACATGCTCAGGATGAGGTGAGATGTTTCTGCTCTTGCAGTAGTGAAAGCAGAACAGGTGCATTAACTCCCTGGCAGCCAGGCCTGGCAGCCAGGGCACAGACCCGCTGCCAGCAATGCCACGGCTGCATCATGACCACTGAAACTTGGGCAAAGGAAGATGGGCGCTGTGAGCAGACTCTGGGGAATGGTAACCTCAAGCTGCCTAGCTCCTGTGAGTCCCCTCCCTACCTCTCCCACCTCCCTAGAAGCCCCCACAAACACACAGGATACAAGCTGATCGGGATAACCAGCATCTTCATCTAAAAGTTCCCTTAGCCAGCCGCTGGAGATCATGGGGGGACCCATACCCCTGCCCCCTGCTCAGGCTGGAATGAGTGAGCCCCCAGCTCATGTCCACACTCAGCCCAAGCAGCTGTGATTAGAACTACTAGTTAGGGAAGGGGGTGGGGGGTGTAGAGGGCAGGGGCTGTACGGGAAGATGCTGATGCTAATTGGGCAGGGCAGGCTCCCTAGCGAGCAAGGCCCCTTTCTTCTTTTAACCTGCTTGGGCCTTCAAGGTTTAGCGCCCCATTGCTCGGCAACAGCATGGATGCTGAGACTGAAACCTACGAAGCACTACTCTAGTCAGTAGTGGCTGGCTCGATCTCGGTCTAGTGCTGGGTAGAGCAGTGTCCACATCAATCTGCCACTGTAACTGGCCCCTCATCAGGGGCCGTGGGGACTAAACTGCCCTCTCACATTGTTACCTGACTTATTCTGTGGTTAAATTGTTCTCGCATCTTTCCCCAGCATTCATATTCACACACACATCAAACAAATCGCAGGGCTGAGTAATCTCTGGGCATAGTACTTGTGCCTATAAATGCTCAGACAGGGGCCCTCTGATCTCTTGCCTCAGGACCTGAACTAATCTCCCGGCCCCTGGCATTGCTGCTCCTGACCCCAAATGTGCAGCCCTGCACAATTGAACAGGCTATGGTGCTCCTGTTACTGCCCTCTGAAGCATTGGGTATTGGTGATCGCTGCATGCAGGATAATGGACGCCAGTCAGTGGGTCGGAGGTCTGATCCAGCATGCCAGCGCTCGTGCCCTGTCCAATCCAGAGCAGTCGGCAATCGCAGCTGGGTAGAGCGGCGCCTCTTAGCATTGCCAAGTGCTTGTTCCTTTGGAGCTTTGGCAGCTGCTCAGAGCAGCAAAGTGTCCTGCCTGCAGAGCCCAGGGTGCGCAGCGCTCTCAATTGTAATAGGTTTGAGCGTGTGCCTGCTCCTGAGTCATTCTGCCCCGTTCCCTCTGTGTGCGTCTCCGTCACAGGATCGCTTTCCTGAGGTGGGAGTTCCCAAACTTCAGCAGCAGAAGCAATGACCTGCTGGGCCGCTTTGCCATGGCCCGACGACACTTGCAAGCCGCTGGGTTCTTGATCGTGGATGTGAGTAGCCAGCGAGGGCCACTGCCTTCTCCCCCTGCTCCCAATACTAGAATGAATTGGGGCTCAACCTCCCTTACCCGACAGCTGGCAAACAGCACAGCGTGCACCTTAGTGGTGTAAGTTAGCCCAATAAACATGGCCAGGAGCCCTTTCAGTCTCCCTCTCCCCTTGGGAGGAATGTGGCCTCTCTCAGTGATCCAAATTCATTGCATGAGTTACCTGAAAGACAGCAGCCGAAACCATCACTGGGACGGAGGGACTGATCTGAAGGGGGACTGTGAGCTGGATACAGAAGAGACCTGGCCTCAGAGCTGACTATGGGGACAAAGGTTGGCAGAATGAGCATGAAGGGAGGGGGATTATTTAGGTTGGTGCAGGAGAGGGGGTCGGTCTAATGCAGTGACATGAGATGAAGGAGAGAACTTCCTGCCAGGGAGAGCTGGGGACTAGTTTTCCCAGGCAAACAGGGAGGAGCTGCAAACTGGACTAGCCAGAGCCCAGTGACTGGGCTGTAGGGAGTCGTCCTGCACATGGTGACTAAGGAAGGGGCCTAGTGGGTCTCTTCCTGTAACTGATATTAAAGTGGTCCCCAGATCAGCAGTAGGGGCCAATATCCAAAGGTTGATTGTCTCTTCTGCATCTCTGGGGAGATGTGACTGTCCCTAGCTCAGTCTAACGCTTTGCCAAGGTGATTGGCCAGGTTTTTTTCAAATGTCCAATTTAAGGGGCCTTTTCCCAGGAAGTCCTGAGTACCCGCCCTTGAAGAATGAAGTCCCTGCAGAGGGTCTCCAGTTGGGCACCCAAAAATCACCGTCACTTGAAAGTTACCCTCCACCCCCACGTACAAGTGGTTGTGGATCTTGGGGACCCCCTGTTCTGAGCAGGTTCAAGGAGGTGCTTTGTCTTAGCTTGGGGGGCCAGTTGTTAAAGGGTCCTGCATTGTGACTAGAAGACTCTGCTGTGGAGGTCCAGCGTGCATCTTAGGTGCTGTGTGTTCTGCAGCTGCTGTTGGTTCGAAGAAACTTTAATAGCCATAATCAAGGGTAAGGCTGCCTCTGGCCCCAGCAGCTGGGACTCCCGTACATTTCAGTGTAGCGAGAGCGTACGGAGGAGGGGCAGAGCTCTGAGCATACAGCCTAAGCATAGCCTGTCAAGGCAACCGGAGGGATGGGTGGGGCACCCAGTGTTGTCTCTGCCCCTGCATGTCCAGAGAGATGGTCTGTAGGTCACCTGGGCTCCAACCTCCTGGGATCAGCAAACAATCCTCTCGGGGCCACCCGTTGATCTATACCCCAAAGGTGGGGGAGTAGAGGGGATGACAGCCCTGCCTCTTCCTGCATGTTGATCCATCCGGCAGGAGGCCTGCCTGCGGACCAGTCGTTCATTATTTAACCTCCTGTGGGTAATAGCTCAGGCTTGTACTGAAGGAAGGTGGATGGTAGCACCCCTCTCTGGAGAGGCAGGTGTAAACTTCCCAGCAAAGGGGTTGGAAGCAGAGGGGCGACACTGCATGCCGTGTTCAAATGAGGCTGAATGCTGGGGCGTTGTCTTTTTAACTCTGGCCAGCAGAGGTTGCTGGGCATCACCCATGGGCCTGTGCATGAGGAAGCTGTTAGGAGATTTGTTTATTGATCGGGCACAGCAGAGGTGCCAGGTGCCGTAGAAATGGGGTCCTGGTCCTTGTCTAGAAAATCTAGTCTATAAACCACACTTACCTGAGAGCCCATCAAAGTAGCTGGCCATAGCTTGTCTGGGAGCCAGAAACACCAAGGGTCTAACCCTGGATCTGACCTCTCCCTCGGGGCTGCTGGGCAAGTCACTGGCTCTCTCTGCTTTGGGCCTTGTCTCCACGGGTGTTTTCAGTCTCCAATGCAACTGCACTACTAGTGCAAAGCCCTAGTGCAGACACACCGCGCGGCTGTCAGCCATGGCCTGATCCAGGACACTGCATCTGCTCAAGGGGCCTATGCCTCTTACACACAATGGTGGCTGATAACCCCCAGGAATCAGTGGGACTGCTCCTGGCTCCCTGGGCTGTTGTGTGACTTAGGTAGCGCGGGGTTTACCATCCTCCAGTGCTATCTGAATACAAAGTGTTACTGTTTCTGTGGACCAGACATTAGCCTGTTTCCTCTTCTCTGCAGACTCGTTCCTGCCCAACACCACCTCCTCCTCCTTTCCCCCTCCCCCGCATTTGTCAAAGCTCCCCAGTTTCTAGGCATTGCATCAGCACCTGCATTCGGTGCGACACTTACGCCAAGTATCTGAGGAGCAAGACGACGCTCACAACGGAGCTCCCTCTGCTATTTCTCCACAGCCTGTTCTGTTCTCTTCGCCCTGCCCACGCGCTGTCACTGTGGGTCCTTGGAGGGCTTTCCAGCTCCTTGCAGCTTTTGGCTCCCCTGAGCTATATATAGAGGGGGAATCCTACCAAGCTGTAATGTTTTCTCCCGGTGTAAATGACTAGATCCCTTTCCCAGGGATGGCTCTAGTCCCACACTTCCAGTGCAGCTGGAGGGGAAAGCTGCTGATCCAAAGGCAGAGACGATAGGATTCTGTTTTTTCAGTACCTTTCTAGCTGCCTGTCTGGGCCCGGTGTGCTGGTGCTCCTCAGTCATTGTTTATTCTCTCAGCCCCTGGGGAGCAGCAAAGCATCGTCCCCCATCTTAGAGAGACAGTGATTTAAGCCCAGAAGGGACCATACCGATCGGGGAGTCTGAGCTGCTGCAGAGCCCAGGCCAGGGAGTCTCGCCCCGGTGGGCATCTGAGGCACATGGACTAAGAGACTTGTGGCAGAACCAGGAACTGGAGTCCCAGCCCAGTGCGTTTCCCCGCCACTGCTCCATGGACCGCAATCCGCAGCCCACACTTGGGAAAGCGGTAGGCCCTGCGGAAGCCTTCGCTCTGTGGCTTATTGGTAACTGCAGCGACGTTGGCTCAGGAAAGCAAGACACGGAGTTCCCCTCGTCCACCCTCCCTAGGTCCGCCAGCCACCTTCTCTTGTTACTAAAGCCAGCTCAATAGACCGTATCCCAGAGCAAGCAAGTGCAGAGTCAGCTTCCTTCCAGTTTGTGGCCAATATCGACAGCCTGAGGCAGCCTGAGGCAGGACCTGATCTGAAACTAGCGCCAAAATTCCCACTGCCTCTAGCTGTGCTGCCTTGGGGCCCTGGTTTCCTTGATAGATATATAGACCAGTGACTTACGTTCTGCATAGTGTGGGTCTTCCCCACCTGGCCTAGCTGCCTTTTCATTGGCTACACATTGCACCCTCTCCACGCTGCTGCAAGCTTAAATATCCCTCGTTGCCTAGCATCTCCTCTTTCCTCATTTCTAAATCAGTGTCTTGTCTGCCTTTCATGCCGTGGTAGTGAGAAGGGATAATAAAGTGGGTGGGTGAAGAGAAGGAACTAGACCGTGTAACATTTGAAATGCTGTGTGTCCAATAAAAAATTAATCAGAAGCTAATCCTATGCTCCTTAAAGCTCCCCTGATTCTTCCTGGAGAGTCAACATCTTGACTCCTTTGCTTTAGATAGTTGCCTCTCTGATGTTAATTTGGGTGGGGTGTTGTATTCATCGCTACTAGCTTTGTAGTGTTGCTGTGCTCCATTGAACAGCTGCTGTGCTCCACCCCAGAAGTGGCTGCAGTGATTCCCTATTACAGTTTGCCTATCCATTTAATAATAATAGTTGGTATTTGGTCGTAGCAATTTGTGCCTCTAAAGCACTGAAGCTTTATAAAGGCCTCCTGCAAGTTACCGTTTATACAAACTACTTCAGAGCCTTCAATAGATACAACCTTCAAACGTCAGTGTAAGACGCTGCCCCCACCTGGCGTGGAGAGGTATGTGAAAGGCTCCAGCGTGTCTGATTTGGCAGAGGCTGGCAGCTTTTTAATGTGCATCAGAGCCACTGGCAACCCCAGAGGCCCTGCTACCAAAGTACTCCGTTAATAATAGCGGGCAGCCAGCTGCCATCAACATTGGTGGAGCTGCCAGTGAACTGCCTGCTTGCTCTGCACACTTCCCAAGCTTCTCTTCCACCTTTCTGGTGTGGACCCCCCCCCCAGCAGTAGGCAATGCACCCATGCTACAGTGAACGGTAACATAGTACCTACACAAGGGTAGCCAAGAAATGTCACTTTCCTGCAGCCCTGTCAAATTCAGTACTCGCTTCTGTCCTGGTGGGTAGCGACCCGGTCGGCTGCCACAGCAACATCTGTAGTTCATGGGCCCTGCATCTCTATCACTGTGTGCTAGGAATAAAAATCTGCTACAGCCACCTAGTGCGGGTTACGAGACAGTATTGGTCTTTGAAATAAGGAAATGTTCCTTCAGCTGCCAGAACAGCTGTGGACTGCGTCACATGGCAGCTGTTACGGCTGTGTGGTGGCCTGCATGAAAGGAGTTTGGGTGTCTGAGTCCCTTTCCAAGCAAACCCACGTCCGCGTTGTAGAAACTCCCCGCCGCAGCAGCTCTTGGCAGAAGGGCCAAGGACTGCCTGCAGACTGCTCCCTGATGGCTGGCGCAGAGCGGAGCGGCTACCAGCGTAGTACATTCTACGCATATGCACCAGGGTTCCAGCATCTCCATCCAGCACTACCCTTGTATTTATTTCTAAGCATTTTTAAAAGCATGTGCTGATCTAAGTGTGTTGCAGTCACGGGGCATGAGTTTAGCTGGTGCGGCTGCCACCAATTGGAGGGGTCAGATGTGAGGTCACTAGTCCTCCGTGCACTGTCTAGTTGCGTGACCGCTTTTGGGATAGGAGATTTTGCAGAGCTGCGGGGTGCTGAGTGCTCTAGATACTGTCCACCGTTAGCCCAGGCCAGCCACACACAACCTGGTTCCCATCAGGCATTTTGCAGCGAGGTGGCCAGAGAGCTCTCCCTCCCTAGAGAGGGCTGGAGACGCCAGCTGATTGTAACTGCCTCTCCAGGCAGGTTAGGCTCTGCTGGAGTCGTCTCGTGGTGAGACTCCCAAGGGCTGTATCTTTGCTCCACTTGGTTCTTGAGGCAGCTAGGGAGAGGGAATCTGTTTCCAAGCTGAGGCTGTCTGCTGTAGCCCCCCCACACACACACACACCCCACCTGTGGTCTGTGCTAATACCACGCTCCTGGAGGAGAGCCAGGCAGTCTCATGCCAGTGGGATTGGGCATGATGGAAGAGTTGTCCAGAGGGTCACTCTGCATCCCTGGCAGTGTCTGGAGGATTATGTGGCAGTCTTGGGTCTGTGATCCCTTAGACACCCCATCGCAGGGACCACCTCTCTTTTGGGGGCTGGTCAATATCACCTGGCTGATTGCTGATCACTCCTGCCTCTCTCCACCAGGGCTGAGCAAGCTGGCTCCACAGCACTGCCCAGCCCCAAGAAAGATAAGCCCAGCCACCCCATTGTTAGTCCTGACCCTGCTCCCTGCCCTCTTCCGCTGCAGGTTCCCTACTATGAGTTTCTGGAGCTGAAATCGGAGTGGCAGAAGGCAGCCTACCTCAAGGACAAAATGAACAAAGCCGTGGGGGCAGAGATGGCTAAATGAACCCCGAACCCGTTGAAGGACGGACTCTAGTGTTTGCATCCAGCGTGAGAGAGAGAGAGGATTGCCTCAACTGACTGGAGTGCAGCTGCTGTGAATGGGCCTTGTGCTCCCCGGGGGTGGGGAGGAGGAAGGCAGAGGTGTGGGTAGCGTTGTGTATATAAATATGTATTGAAATAAATTCCCTCTTGTAGAGGCCAGCTTGCACGGGGCACTGCTGCCCCACTGCACATTGACCAATGAGGGGGGCACATGTAACAGCCTGCATACCCGGCTAGCCCTCGAGCTGCTCCCCATGCATGCAGTGTGCTCGTGCAGGGGGTGGATGGGGGGTCGCTGTCCAGTCCCTGCACACCAGCAGAGCACTATGGGACCTGGAAGAGCTGTTCAGTGAGCTTGCAGGAAGGGCCTGGTGCCATGCAAGCTCCCGAGGCTGGTGTGGGTGCTCGTCCCTGGCAGGAGGAGGTGAACGGGGTTGGTGTGAGCAGAGGCCAGGGGGAGGGGCATGCGGACATTGAAGAGCTCCTCTCTCTACCTTCTGCCCGGAGGCTGGCTTGTTTGTTCCCGTCCCGCTGGCTTGCTGGAGGAGGCTGCCAGGAACCATCTGCCCTCTCAGCGCTGTCTGGCGACGGTGCAGAATGGAAGTAGAAGCTGCTTGTGGCCTGAGAGCAATTCCACTGGTAGCTTCCTTCTACAGCTGGGCTCTCTCCCTTGCTGCTCTCCAGCGCGGGAGGGTTTGGGGGAAGGGGAGGGAACACGAGGTCCTACGCAGGCTCTCAGAAGAAGTGAATTTACCTCCTGGGCTGCTGTTAGTGGCTTATCCCAGACACTGAGTGTATTACAAGGAGACCTAGAAGCCCCTGGCTGGATTGGAGCCCTATAGCTCTGTGGCACTTTTCATGTTACGATCTCACAGCTTTATGTACATTAACTGAGCCTCATTTCCTCTGAGGTAAACTGCAGCACAGAGCAGTGAAGTGACTTGCCACGGGTCACAGCAAGTCACGGGCAGGAGCTAGGATTAGAACCGAGGGTTCCTAGCCCATTAGCTGCTCCAGTTGCTAACCAGTGCTCTCCTCCTCCTGCTCACTAGTAGGGGAAGGCCCTGAAGACCATGAACTGAGCAGGGCGGGCTTCCAGGTGGTATTTTCCCTCCCTGGAATCTCTTTTTAGCCAAGACTGTAGTATCACGCTGACTTGGGTCATCTTAACACAGCTGTGACAAGGTCTCTACCTACACAGCAGCAGCAGCCATGTGTTTGTGAGCACTGCGGCGGGGATAGAGCTATCTACACTCGGTGTCAGCGTGGCCTAACCCAGTCCACCAAAGGGGAGGGAGGCGCTCTTCTCAGCAACCTGAGGGTCAGGAGCTTTCACTGAACCAGCGTGCCTCAGAAGAATCAGTGCGGCTTTGATACCCCTGCAGGAATGTGTATCGTGGGCTGGCAGATCTCATGCACTGAGCAGGATCTGGGCTCGTTATTAGTGGGAGATCAGATCTCTGAGGAGGATCCTGGCCTGTTTCCGGCAGTAGCCCGGCACACGTGGCATTCATCCCTCTGAGGTGAATCCAGAGGCAGGTTCTGTCTTGTGGATTAAGTGCAAAACCAAGCTCAGGTAGTTGCTCAGATTCCCCTGGCCCTTTCCACCAGATGAGAGCTGTGGCCCCCAGTGACCTGGCCAAATCCTGTGCTCCCAGGAGCCTTGGGGGATATATGTAACAATAAATCTGAGCTGGATCTGAAAATGAACCAGGGAGCCAGTGGAGTTGTGTGTGATTGTGAGGGGGAAAAAGGGGTCACATTTTAGTGTAGGAGGTAGGGAGCAGCAGCCAGGGGGGTGGTTTCTCCCCAGTCTCACGCATCACAGTTGCTGTGGATTGTGTCCTGAGCTGTGGGCTCTTCTGAATCCTCATGCTCCCAAGAAATACCAAACCAGCTGCTCTCTTTGTAAGGGCTTATATAACCTAGCGTGCTTCCTGTGGGCTGCTGAGCATCACTGCCCGGGGCTGTCACTTTCCAGCTGACTGCCCAGCAGCACATCTCTATCCCCCCTCCCCTGCGTTCAGATCCAGGATCTTTTCCATGCTGTAGTGTTGGTTTTGGGTTGGATCAGCGCTGAGTGCAGGCTGCACGTTTGCTCCTGTGTGCCCGGAGCACAATAAACCCCCGTGCTGTCGCAAAGAGGCCTCGGTGCTGAATGCAGAGCTCCGCACCAATATCCCACTGCCAGCCTGCAGCTGCCTCATATCCCTGGGGAGCTGTCGGTGCCATGAGAGGAGCCCAGTTTACCAGGCCGCAGTGACATGGGAGAGTTTGCAGGGACCTTGGGCTCCTGTGGAGGTGTGGGTTGGAAACATTTCCAATGTGCTCAGATCAGCTGAGCCGAGAGGGATTTGTCCATCTGGACTTGGACAAGCTAATAGTTTTTGTCCGAGCATTTCACCCTTTGAATCGCTATAGACACCTGCCCCCACTACCGTGAGTTGGGAGCCAGTTAGTGGCATGGGTGGCTCTAAGCATCCTTCGTGTCCAGTTGCAGCGTTGCTGATAGTAACCTCAGCTGCAGACCATGCTCCATGCCTGCCATTGTGCCGGGCTGCCCCATGGGTGTCTCTCTGGGACCAGTCCCACACGTAATTTGCAGTAGACACAGGGCCAGTATAATCAGCCCCGGCTGGACCTCCTGGCATCCGGCTCTCTGCTGTGTGCATTGCTCTGTCTGTATGTCAGTCACACACCACATCCCCTGCTGAGACGCTCTGGGGCACCCAGGTTTTCCCAGCATGCACTGGCACAGATACGGCACATGGTAGGTGCGGATGCACAAACGTGGTCCAAAAGTTGCTAAGATGGAGGCAGTGGGGCTGAGGAGTGATGCACAAACTAGTGTGGTGGTGGCAGCCTCGGCTTTGGAGGTGGGTGTTGTCCATCCCTCAGGGGTCAGTGCAGGGCTGTCCCCAGCAGTCTCCCCCTCCAGGCTTCCTCCAAAATGCCTCAGGCAGTGAGGCCATTGGGATGTGCCTGCCCCGGGGTTGGAAAGTGGATTCAACGAGGAGAGACCATTAAAGGCCAGTGCCCCCCAGCGCTGCATTCCAGAAGGAAAGTGCTTAGCCTGCCATAGCACCCTGGTAGCTACTGGGGGAGTAGCCCTCTTGTTTTGAGGGGTAGGGTAGCAAGTAGGGGGTGGGGGGCTGCTCTGAGGCAATAAGCAGAAAGATGGAGGAACCACAGGAAGGAGATGGACACAGCAGGCCCCAAGGGGCTGGCGTGATTCAGGGACATGGGGAGCTGCAACGCTGCTCCAGCCTGGCTGGCTCGCTAAGGGCTGACCTCGTTTAAGAACGCTGAAGGGAAGAGACGAGAGACGCTAGCGTGAGTGAGTGTTTGAACACAGGGAGCCAGGCACAACTGCAGCTAAGAAAGGGGTGAGCCCAGACAAGGAATCTACCTAGCAAGTCAAACCAGACTGGCCACCCATTTTCCTATAGGCTTATATGGGTCTCTATGGGTCTAGACTTCAGGCCAGCCTGCTGAGCTCAGGGGGAATTGACACCCGCTGAGATCAATTAAAGGGACGTTGGTCCGGTTAGATTTGGCTCAGAACTTCCCATTTGTAAATGACCCCTCTGCTCAGTACAAATTTCACCCTGGGTTTCTTTTAAAGCCCACAGGAAATGGGGCTTTTTGAAATTAAAACAAGCAAACATGCCGCTGACCCTTTTGCCCCCCCCCCAATACCACAGCATGGGAGGTGAACACCAGGCCAAAATTCAGCAGAGGGTGCCAACCTTCCTCCCCAATGCACAATCGCACCTACACAACACCAGCAAATGGGAACCACCACCGATCCGGTCACCGCATTCCACCGGGGTGCTAAAGATCATCATCCATGGCGCTCCCCATCATCCAACTCCACTCTGTGCCCACTACCCAGGGCTCGGCCCCATCCCTCTTCAGGGACCCTTCTCACAAGAGCCCATTACAAACAGAAATAGCCTAATTGCTTCAGCTAGAGTCACAGAGGCGGGTCCAACAGCCTGTGCTACTTAGTGGCATCAACTGCTGGCCTGGATTCTGCAGGTCTGGCATGGAAGCAACAACACCCTGGGGCTATTTGGCGCCAATCCTGCATTGCAGGGGCCCTGTGTTGTGAAAGGGCCTAAGAATGATGGCTGGAGCTTTGGGTCCCGCCAGCCTCACTCCAGGGAAGCAGGCAAGTGTGCACAACAGAGCTCCGTTTCCTGCAGTTCCAGCGTGGGTACAATTCACTGCACTTCCAAAATGACCGAGGCTACTGCCAGCCCTAGTGGGAGTCAGGAGCCTCGATCCTTAGCTAGATACAACGGTGTAAAATAGACTCGTCATCTGTGCTCCCTGCCAACGCTTACACAGAAGAGGCAGCCGGCCAAGTGCAGTGGGTCCACGTGCCTGGTAAAGTTGCCCCCTTTCCTTGCAACTGAGTCTCCCGCTTGCGTTGGTAGCAGCTGGCCCTGCACTTTTCTCAAATGAAAGGCCTGCTAGAAGGAGCAGGGAGTGGGTGGCTGCTCATTCCCAGCGCAAATTGTCTTTGAAAGAGGGTGGGAGGCAGAAATTCAGTTAAAAACCAACCCTTTTGTGCCAGCTGTCTGTATCCTAAAGACACTACCAAGGGCCCAGACCTGCATCTCTTCCTGTCCAGCTCACCTTTCGCTAGAGAGTGCACAAGGGGGAACACGTAGCTCCTGTTTATTAAGGCTTTTGATGCAGCCCTTCCCCAGAGGCAATTCAAATGCTGTTCTTCTCTGACAAGGGGCCCTCCAAAAAGCCAGGCACTTCCAGAGGAAAAAACGGGGCCAGTCCTGGAGGCTCGAGCTGGGCTGAGCCTGTCTCGTGGCTGGAAATAAAAATTCTGCAGCATCAATTCCACCCCCAATCACACCTGTTCAGCCCCATTGTCTTGGGATTCTGCCCCTTGCTTTCAGTATAAGGGGATGACTGAGGATGCAACTCAGCCGTGCATCTGGCCTTCCCTCCGACTGCCAGAAGCTGGGCTGGGACAACAGGGAATGGCCCACTCAATAATTGCCCTGTTCAGTTTGTTCCCTCTGAAGCACCTGGCATTGGCCACTCTCAGAAGACAGGATGCTGGGCTAGATGGACCATTGGTCTGACCCACTCCGGCCATCCTTATGTTCGCTCGAATGCTCTGTGGATGCTGCCTGAGCCAGAACAGAATCTGGCCCCATCTCCTAGCTGGGCGGCTCTGCAGTGTGAGGCCAATCCGCTGAGCAGGGAGGGGGCAGCAGGGTGACAATGGCTGCTCAGGGGGACAAGAGTAGCCAGCAGGAAGCCACAAGGGCTGGGTGGCCGGGTTACCCTGGGAGGAGATGCACAGCACTGAACCCAGTTGGGGCGTGCATACTGCCACTCACCAGCGCTAGTCCCGAGGGCCAGTCGTGTTTGCCTCAGCCACGGTGCATCTGCAATGATCCCAAGGGCTACAGCAGATGAGGGGGCCAGAATCCCCACAGGAGACCCACCATGTATCTCTGCCCAACACTCAGCAGATGGGACTGAGTGCGCCCACAGGGCTGTTCTGTGCATGGAAGACATTTTTCAGTATATCCCCATAGTAATGATGGGGCAAAGACGCCCAGCCATGGATTAAACTTGGCTATAGGATCTGGGGCAGCGATGAATAAACAGCCACTCTCTGCATGCAAAGAGGCCAGCCATGTGGTGCCTGGGGGATCTGGACCAGGCTTAGCCTTCAGCATAGGTGGATTGCAGATGGGGAAACCAAGGCATAGGATGGCATAATGAGAAAGGTTTGGGGGGGGCCCCATGAGGCTCTTGGGGATGGGGACACAGACAATTCTACAAACCTAGTCAACTGGAAGATAAATGAGGGCGAGATGGGCCCCCCGCTCTGAGACAGCTGGGTTGCAATCCTGAGCTGGGGGGGGGGGGTGCAGTGGGATCTTAGACTCCTCACTTGCCTCAGTAACAGCTTGCTGCAGTGAGTTCCACAGAAGAACACAGAGAGACGAAGCCCTTTCCATGACACAGGATGAATTTAGTCACATGCCCTCTTGTTCTTGTGCAACAGGATAATCCACCGGCCTTTGCTGCATCTTAATTTCTAATGCACCCGGCCAGATGCTCAGCTGGTGTAAATGAGCATAGCTCCAAGCTCTGGCTCGAGCCACTCTCCTCTCTATGTGCACACTTGACCGACTGATCTGGGGCAAGTCAGGTTCCTCAGGCTCCTCGTGTGTAGCTAGGATGGCTGAGCTCTGTGGCATCCAACTTTTTCCATGCAAACAGAAGCCAAGCTGGGGAGCTGGCTGTAGTTGGGGGCCAGGGACCCCACTGGGGGTGGGGTGGCTGGAGTTGGGGTGTCAGACGCCCAGCTGGGAGCAGGCTGGTTGGAGTTGGGGGGCCAGGGACCCAACTTGGGGGGATGGCTGGAGTTGGGGGGGGCAGGGACCCAGCTGGGGGGGCTGGCTTGAGCTGGGGGGTCAGGGGCCCTGCTGGGGAGGGAGCTGGCTGAAGTTGGGGGGCAAGTGGCCCATCTGAGGGGGTCTAGCTGGAGTGAGGAGGGCAAGGGGCCAGCTTGGTGGGGAACTGGCTGGGGGAGCAAGGGGCCCTGTTGGGATGGGGGTGTCTCCCCAAAGAGTGCACCCTCTAACTTACCTAGTGCTTGCTCCCTTCAGAGGGCTTGTCTGGGGGAAGGCTTATCTCCCTCCTCATGATCCCCGGCTGGGTCAGGATCCCCAGCACGCAGACAGGGAAACTGAGTCGCAGAGCAGTGAGGTGACTTGCCATAGCCCCATGGGGCTCACTCTCAGAGCTGGGATTCGACACCAGGACCTCCTGGCTCCCAGTCCTGTGCTCAGCCCGCTAGTCACCTCTGCCTTGTGAAAGACCCACGAGCCAGGCCACAGCCAGGGACCCCAAAAGCACCGTCCTCGGCAGGGAGCTGTGCTGGGGAGGGACCGGAGCCCACGCAGCTGGAGCAGTCGTGACCTCACATGGCCCAGGGAAAGCTCCAGGCTGGACAGCGCCGGGGGCCTTCCCTTTCCAGGCTGCAGAGGAGAAATCCAGCCCATTTGCCTCCCCTCTGCTGAGCTTTGGGCCAGGCGAGGGAAGGGACCCGAGACAGAGCGTAACTGTGCACAGGGGCTAGCCCCAGCCTCGCCCTGGCCCTTTGCAGAGCAGGAGCAGTTGACAGGTGCTGGGACAGGCACCCCGGAGACAGACCAGCTGGTTTCCAAGTGGTGGGGAAACCCCCGGCTGGTGCAACAGCCTCCTGTGGGCTCCAGAGGACATGCTTGATCTATACGTGTGTGTGTCCCCTGGTGCCAGCCACATGGTTCGGACCTCCACCCCCGCCCCCCGGAGCCCCTTTTGATGGGAGGAAGGGCGGGGGCCGGGGGGGGAGAAAATCATAAAGATTTCCCATCTTCCCCTCGTTGCTATGTAATCGGCCTGTTGGAAGCCTGATTTCACTTGCTGTCACCATGGAGACCAGGAAAGGAAGGTTTCTATGGTTACAGGCTGGGTTGACATTGGGAAGAGCCAGTTGTTTCTTTTCCCTGCTCGTGTTACACGCCCACTCCCGGCTGCGATGGACACCTCGGACTGGGGTCGGCCTGTCAAAATTCACCACCCCACAGGCAGGTCGTGCAAGGCCCCTAAGCATCAGTCCAGAGCCAGCGAGGGCTTTGTGGTGGCACTAGGGCTTGAACTTCTGTCCCTGTGCTCCCAAAGCTCGGGGCCCAGCCCCTTGAGCTAAAGGAGGATCTCCATTAGCCCTGCAGCCAGCAAGGAAGGCGACTGGGGGCCGAGGAGAAGGGTTGTGATGTAGGCACCTGTGCAACAGACACTGGACTGACACCCACCAGACTCATGGTCCACTAGGGCCATCAAGCTGCTGTCAGACAGCAGCTCCCGCCATGCGCTGGGGGGGGCCGGGGCTTGGAGGCTAAGGGGACGGGCGTGGTACCAATAGCTAGAGCAGTGGTTCTCAACCTTTTCCCTCGCCAGAGCCCCTCCCTACTTGGCAATATGGGACGGGCAGAGTGGTTGCCCCTGACACCTGTTTGCCATCCCCAGGTCCTAGGGGGATGCGGGTAGGTGGACCCAGTGGCCTAGCGCTGAAAGGCTGCCCGCTCCCTGCGTCCTCGGGGCTGGGTGCAGGGCTGATGGGGGAGCTGGCGGCCAGTGCTCTGCATTGCCTAGCGCAACCCCAGGGTCCATCCCTGTCTATCAGTCACTGGAGCTCGTCCCCGTTCGTAGCCAGCAGGTGCTTTGGGAAGCACTCCAGGCGCTCAGCCCTGACGCCTCTACTGATCCCAGCCACACGCTGGCACCGCTCCCCTCACTCGGAGCTGCTCCCATGACAGCAGGGGCTGGCGGCACTCAGGCGAACTGATAAGGGCCTCCCAGGGAGGTGGAAAATGCCAAGCATCCAGCAGGCCCCAGGGGATCGGAGACTTGCCACGGCGGGGAGGTGGCAGTCTCCAGCCCTGGGCGAGGTGGTGAGTACCCCAGCCACCAAAGCGCTAAAGAATGCTCAAGCGCGCAGCTGGAGGCGATCTATAAATAAATGAGAAGGGCTCATGCTTCCATATAGGGCAGAAAAAGGGCTTCTCGCACCCTGATAACACAGCCCCCGGTGCCTCCAACCCCGCCTGCCGAGGAAGACAGAAGGAACCCACTTCTAATCACACATGGAGCCCACCTTAGCTTGTGGGTGCCAAACCGATCATAACAAATCCTGCACACCAGGTATGTAGCACAACCCAGGAGACTCCAGGTTGGGCAGGAGGGGGGTGTTACGCCCTACATTGATTATCTGGGCATGGGCATTATCCAGACCACAGCGATCAAAGGGTTTAGGAGTGGGGGGGAGCGAGGGGAAGGTGCCTTTGGAAAGGATCATAGGGCCCGGGTGGACCCCAGGCTGGGTAGTTTCTCTTTCCTTTCCTGCATACTTTAACTGATTTGCTTCCTTGTTATGAACATCATCCCCCACTGGCTGCAGCTGCTGACTCATCACCCTGGCCTCCATTGTTATGAACCAGCATTATTACCGTGAGGCTGCCCCGGAGATTGGTACACACAGCGCCCCAGGGAACAACCCAAAGCGCAGGCTAGACCCGGGGTCCGATGCTGCACCCACCCACTGTCCATGAGATTTGGCCAGTCACTTCAACAGGAGCCAGATTCGGATGGAAAAAGAACTGGAAGCTCCTCGTGGTACATAAACCAGAGAACAAGGAGTAATGGTCTCAAGTTGCAGTGAGGGAGGTTTAGGTTGTTAGGAAAAACTTTTTCACTAGGAGGATGGTGAAGCACTGGAATGCGTTACCTAGGGAGGTGGTGGAATCTCCTTTCTTAGAAGTTTTTAAGGTCAGGCTTGACAAAGCCCTGGCTGGGATGATTTAGTTGGGGATTGGTCCTGCTTTGAGCAGGGGCTGCACTAAATACCTCCTGAGTCCCTTCCAGCCCTGATATTCTTTGATTCTAAGTGGCCCATGTGCAGGAACCGGGCTGTGTTAAGAGAATCGTTACATTTCCCACCCTGTTCAGATCCTGACCCGCTCCTGCTTAAACTGCGAACCAACAGCAGAGCTCTCCCGGACGACACCAAGCAGTACAGGAGCATCTCTGCCAGGGCCCAAGCGCCCCATGCTCCCAATGAAATCAGTGGGAGCTGAGCAAGGATACATGTTGCTTCTCAGGGCACATGCCACACCTCCCAGGAGGAGCCACAAAGGCAGGGCTGACACCAGGATCTGGGTCAGGGGGTGACGCAGGCTTCTGGATCTGTGAGGAGGGACAGGTTCAGTTTCAGCAGCTGATCTAGCAGGTTTTCGGCCCGGTGATTCAGTCTGCAAAATCAGCTAAGCAGGCAAGAAACTGAGCCCCCCACCGGACCCAGAGCCAAAGCCAGGTTCAGATCTAGGATTCAGTCCAAAAAGGGCCTCGGGTCTGAGGCTTCTGCCTGAGTCCATCTGTCCAACAAACTGCACGTGCGTGTGTGTGTGTGTGTATGTCACACCAGTGAAATGCGGCTCCCTGCACAGCATAGCTCAAGAGCAGACCAGTCAGTGTCAGACACTTTAGTCAGCTACACCAGGGCCAATGGCTGGTCTTTCATGGGCTGTGATGGAGACTTTCATGGCTGTGCAGAATACACAGAACCCAGGGGTTTCAGGTTTAATTTGAAGAACGCTCACACTCCCTTGGCCACGTGGATTTCAGGGCTTGAAGGACGCTCACCTCGCTCAGCCTCCCCAGGAGGAAGGGCTGAGAGGAGGATCTGAACCTACGGCTCTGGAGGCAAACCTGGTGCAGTGTGGGGAGGAGACACCCGAGAGGCTAACGAGCTGAAGGATGTTCTGAAGGGGGCAGGGACCAGGTATCCCCATGAGAGGAGGCAAAATGAGAAGTAACAGGCTTGGCTTGGGCCACAGGGTAGAGATTATGGGAAACGGTGTGGGCCGGAACGTCGAACAATGGGGCCACGTTTGTGCACACAAAATACAGTTCATTAACTGCACAACTGCACTGGTCTTGTTTCCCCAGCTGTAAAATGGAGCTGATGATATTGCCCTCCTTGGAGAACTCCTGTTGGCAAGTGCTAAAGAAGAGGGAGATGATTATTGTGGGGATGGAAGAGCCAGGCAGTCTGGAGAACTAGGTCCAAATCCCAACTCTGGTGGGCCTCAGGCAAGTCCTTTAGAAGCCTGAATACCTTTGGGGATCTGGGCCTAAGGTCTGGTCCCTGTGGTACCTTAGTTCACGTCAGAGGGACATGAATTCTAGGGTGCACTAGCGTGTTGCACTAACTGGGGCCCATGTGAATCCCACTGATGTGCATTAAAAGTTCCCTAGTGCATGTTGGTGCACACTAGAATTTATGCTGCCTCGATGCAGACTATGGCACTGTGTAGACAAGCTCTTACTCTCTCTGGGCCTCTGCTGCCCATCTGTAAATGGGGATGCTACTTCCTTTGTAGGCTCATCTGTTCAGACAGTAAGCTCGTTCCAGCAGGAACGGTCTCTTACTACGAGAATGTGCAGCGTGTAGCACCATGGGGCCCCTCTCTCATTGGAGGGTTGCGGGTGCTACTCTAACACCATTGCACCCTAGTCAAGGCCCTATGGCCTCCCACCACAGCAAGCTGCTCTTAACTGATGGGAGCTGGGTACTTCAAATATGTTCTAATCTGGTTTGCAGGCTCAGATGCACGTTTCACATTGGGTGCGTATCATTAGATGGCAACCGTCCATCTTGATAGACCATGGGGTAAGCGCCAAAGTGGGTCAGTTACTGTGGGTCACGTGGCAGCATCGCGAGTGGCTAAAAAGTCCAATTCTTGAGCAACCGTCCTCGCTTCCGATGGTGCAGGAGGACAGCGCAGGGCCAGAAGATGAAACCAGTACAGCACCGGCGCGCAGCGGCCCTCAAGCCGCTGCGCTTTCCCCTTCACTTCCCTTTCTCAACCACCTCTCTTCAGCCTCTTGGACTCCCTCCATTGTGGCCCATTGCCAGATGCCTCTTCCCAGCTTGCTGTGCTGATGTTGACAGTTTTCAGATCCCTCTTGCAAATGGCCTTGAACCTCGCCCAGTGGCCTTGGAGCACCCACAAGGTCTCCATACAGGAGATGCTTTGGAATGTAGCCACCCTCCATCCAGTGCCGACAACTGAGCCAATGGTGACATCAGTTTTGGAGAATAGTGAATAAGCAATTCTGTTGTCTCGAGAACTTTGTCTTCCCACTTGATATTTAAAATAAGGTGAAGACAATGGGTATGAAAGATATCCTCACAGAGCTGACTGAGGAGATATCTGAGCCATTAGCAATTATCTTTGAAAAGTCATGGAAGATGGAAGAGGCTCCAGAGGACTGGAAAAGGGCAAATATAGTGCCCACTTATAAGAAGGGAAATAAGGACAACCCGGGAAATTACAGACCAGTCAGCTTAACTTCTGTACCCAGAAAGATAATGGAGCAAATAATTAAGGAATCAATTTGCAAACACCTAGAAGGTAATGAGATAATAAGTAACAGTCAGTATGGATTTGTCAAGAACCAATCATGTCAAACCAACTTGACAGTTTTCTTTGAAGCCTTGTGGATGGGGGGAAGCAATAGATGTGGTATATTTTGCCTTTAGTAAAGCTTTTGATACTCCCTCTCATGACCTACTCATAAACAAACTAGGGAAATACAACCTAGTTGGAGCTACTATAAGGTTGGTGCATAACTGGTTGGAAAACTGTTCCCAGAGAGTAGTTATCAGCGGTTCACAGTCATGCTGGAAGGACATAACGAGTGGGGTCCCGCAGGGATTGGTTCTGGGTCCAATTTTGTTCAATATCTTCATCAATGATTGAGATAATGGCATAGAGAGTACACTTTATAAAGTTTGCAGACGATACGAAGCTGGGAGGGGTTGCAAGTGCTTTGGAGAATAGGATTAAAATTCAAAAAGATCAGGACAAGCTGGAGATATGGTCTGAAGTAAATAGGATGAAATTCAATAAGGACAAATGCAAAGTACTCTATTTAGGAAGGAAAAATCAGTTGCACACATACAAATTGGGAAATGACTGCCGAGGAAGGAGTACTGTCGAAAGGGATCTGGGGATAATAGCGGATCACAAGCTAAATATGAGTCAACCGTGTAACACTGTTGCAAAAAAAGCAAACATCATTCTGGGATGTATAAGCAGGAGTGTTGTAAGCAAGACACGAGAAGTAATTCTTCCGCTTTACTCCACACTGATTAGGCCTCAACTGGAGTATTGTGTCCAGTTCTGGGTGCCACATTTCACGAATGTTGTGGACAAATTGGAGAAACTCCAGCAAAGAGCAACTAAAATAATTAAAAGTCTAGAAAACATGACCTATGAGGGAAGATTGAAAAAATTGGATTTGTTTAGTCTGGAGAAGAGAAGACTGAGGGGGGACATGATAACAGTTTTCAAGTACATAAAAGGTAGTTACAAGGAGGAGGGAGAAGAATTGTTGTTCTTAACCTCTGAGGATAGGACAAGAAGCAATGGGCTTAAATTGCAGCAAGGGAGGTTTAGTTTGGACATTAGGAAAGACTTCCTATCTGTCAGGGTGGCTAAGCACTGGAATAAATTGCCTAGGAGGTTGTGGAATCTCCATCATTGGAGATTTTTAAGAGCAGGTTAGACAAACATCTGCCAGGGATGGTCTACATCGAGGTGGGCAATAATTTTTGCAGGGGGGCCACTCCACGAATTTTGGTAAGTCGTCACAGGCCACACATTTCTACTATATTAATGGAGGGGGTGGGAGGGATTTTTGGTTGCAGGAGGGGGCTCCAGGCTGGTGCAGAGTGTTGGGGTGCAGGAGAGGGTGAGGGTTGTGCGCTCTGGGAGGGAGTTTGTGTGCAGGAGGGGGTCCTGACCTGGGGCAGGGGGTTGGGGTGCAGGATGGGGTGTGAGGTGCAGGCTCTGGCTGGGAGGTGCTTACCACAGGTGGCTCCCGGCCAGCAGTGCAGCAGGGCTCAGGCAGGCTGCCTGCATACTGTGGCCCCATGCCGCTCCCGGAAGTGGCTGCCTGCTGGCATGTCTCTGCATGCCCCTTGGGAGGACAGGGGGCAGCGGGTTTCCGTGCGCTGCCCGCACCCACAAGCACCGCCCCTGCAGTGCCCATTGGCTGGTTTCTGGTCAATGGGAGCTGTGAGGATGGTGCTGGGGGCCGGGACAGCGCACAGACCCACCTTCCCCCCCGCCAGAGGCGCCCAGAGACGTGCCAGCAGCCAGCCGCTTCTGGGAGCAGTGTGGGGCCATGGCAGGCAGGCAGCCTGCCTGAGCCCTGCTGCGCTGCAGGACTTTTAGTGACCTGAACTCGGAGATTGCGAGGGGGCAGAGGAGGCCAGACGGAAATGTTAAATGGGCCAGATCCGGCTCACAGGCCATATTTTGCCCACCCCAGGTCTAGATCATACTTAGTCCTGCCATGAGTGCAGGGGACTGGACTAGACGACCCCTTCCAGTCCTACGATTCTATGATTTGCCGTCTGTCATGGTGCCATAGATGGATCAGCTGTCGCCACCACAGAGCTGTGAGCTCAAAATGCACGTCTGGGTAGACCCGTATCGCGGCATTCAATGTTCGTTTCCTGTTGTCCCACACGCGTTTGGTCAGTTGGCCGAATGCGGTAGCTGCCTTTCCAATGCAAGAATTAAGCTCGTCATCCAGCGATAAGTTATTCGATACAGTTGAGCCTCGATAGCAGAACTTGTGTAACCCTTCTAGTGGGGTGCAGCGTAGCCCTGTAACAACTCCCAGGCCAGTTTGACCATGGTGTGTACTGCCGGGGGAGGTGGTGGGCTTGCCTTCGGTGGAGCTCAGGGATCTCTGGCTCCATATACCAGGCCTTCTGTTGTCCCATTGATGTCACTGGAAGGAGGCTCCGGCCCTCGGTAAGGAATAACCTTCCCCTGCATTTTCTGCAACCCCAAGCTTGCAGCCTCCTGCCAGTGGGAGTGAACTGGCAGGTGAAACTGACTAGGAAGGAAATTGATGGTAACCCCTCAGAAAGATGAAACTGACCAGTCTCTTCACATGATCCCAAACTGGCTGACACTCAGAGTTAAGCTGCAGCAAAAACAGTGACAGTCAGATCAGATCCCTCCAATCCTTTATGCAGGACTAGCCCGAGGGTGTTAGTGACACAGGCTAGGGAGTTGGGGCTTGTAAAAAACATTCATTTTTCACCTGACACTGTCTCTTTAAGAAAAAGAAAAGGAGTACTTGTGGCACCTTAGAGACTAACAAATTTATTAGAGCATAGAATTTATTCCCATATGCTCTAATAAATTTGTTAGTCTCTAAGGTGCCACAAGTACTCCTTTTCTTTTTGCGAATACAGACTAACACGGCTGCTACTCTGAAACCTGTCTCTTTAAGGCTGCTTTTCCATCTGTTTCACTTGCCCAAAGAATGTACCTTTCTGTGTAAAGGAGAGAGACCAGCCTCAGGGAGCCGCTGGGCACCGAGCCTGCCCCTCCTCCACCCAAGGGAAATGTTTCCTCCACATTCTTCCTAAAGCTATTTCCCCCCTCTGCTGTGACAGGGGAGGGGCCCCATTGCTGATCCAGCAGGGTAAAAAGCACTGTGGTGCAATAGGACAGCATCAGCCAGAGGCAAAGGGAAAAGACAGGCCCTACGCTCTGGGGAATAGAGTGCAGAGAAACCCAAGCCGAGCTAGAGAGCCTACAGCAGCTGCAGGCCCTGGATGATGCAAAAGATGAGTGAGCTGGTGAAAGCCGGGGGAGAGCAATCCCACAGTCGCTGAGCTGGGGCCGCAGCGTGGGACCAGAGTGGGAGCAGATGCAGCATGTGCTGGTGAACTCCACCAGGTTAACAGCCCTGGAGAATAAAGCCCTAGACACAGCCACAGCCGCTGTGATGGAGGGACCCCTTTCTACAGCAAAGCTCTGACCCCAAGCCAGACCCATCCCGAGGCTGCTGCAGTGCTGCCGTGAGCATGGGTTGGAGCTGTGAGTACCTGCTCAGGCCAGGCCTGATCCGGTGGGCACCAGGCTTTGGATCAGGACTTTGGGTCTGGATGGAGACCCACCCACTCATTTAATAACAGCTGTGGCACAGCCAGTGACATGGTAACGACCTCTCCAGGGCTGGGTTGGAACCAATGCCCTAGAGCAGGGCTCGCACCCTGGGGGCATGAACTCGGAGGAGGGCCCTGGATAGATGGAAGGGAGCAGCAGGGCAGAGGTCCCAGTAAGGAAAAGGAAGCCACAGTCTGGAAATGGTGAAGACTCACAGTCCTGGAGGTACCACGACCAGTCTCCAGAGCCCTCCACCCCCTTTCAGCCCTGACGTTAAGATATGTACCACAGGCTGGGCAGATGTGGGGAGAGAAGGTTCCAGGCCCCACACGGAAACAGCCCTGGTGTGATTGTCTGGTGAGAATCTGCCCCGTCCAACTCTCCCCACCTGGGTTCCCTGATATCAGGGCAGGGCAGGCCCCCGGTGACCCCCATGATGGCATCAGCCCCTTAACTGCAGCAGACTCTGCTGGGCCTGGGAGGAGCGAAGAGGCAGAACCAATCCTCTCCCTGCTGGCAGAGCACTGAGCATGGACCCCGCCGGCCAGAGTGCATCGTGAGATCTCTGGTGGGATGGCAGCCTCCTTTGTGCAGCTTAACAGTGCCGTCCTCAGAGCAGCTCAGAGAACAGCCGCAGGGCAACGTGCTCTCGCCCCACCTCCTGAGGCCCCCCTCAACAGGGACTGGCAGCGCGGCCAGCAAAGAGCCCTCCCATGGGCTGAGAAACCACCTGCACAGGGGGTGTTAGCGGGGGGCCATTTGAAGGCTCCTTCTGCACAGCAGAAGACTATAAATGGGCCTTGGTGTAACTGCGAACCAGGCCCCCACCAACTCCCTCGGTCTATCAAGAATCAGCCGCCTTTCCTTGCCCACGGCAGGCGCAAGGTCCTTGCTCCTCTGCAGCCCACGCCACCTAGCACGGCCTCCCTCGCTCTCTGCTCCATCAGCTCCCCAGCTTTCTCCCAGCCTTGCCCGAACGCTGCCCTTGCCTCTGCATTTGCTCCTCGCGTGGCACGTTTTTTAAAGGGACCCCATCAACGTCAAACATCCCCCTCCTCTCTGGTTACCGCCCAGCATGCCCGGCAGCGCCGGAGAGGCCCAGAGCTCAAAGAGACGTGGGGATAGGGGGATGCATATTTTTCAGTTGTTTCTTTACTCTGTACATGTAGCAGCAGTTGGTGGTTTTGTTCCCCCTGCACAATCCTGTGGGTTGGGTGGGTCTTTGACCGTCTTTCGCACAGCAAGAGGGGAGGGGGAAAGTACTTCCAAAGGCGACTATAAAGCCACAAAAATTGGCCCTGAGCTGCCAGGGGCGGCGCGGCACCTGGGCTAGAGCGGGGCAGGGGTGTGGCTAATGTTTATTCATTTTTAATGAAGAGGGGGAAAGGTAAATGATCCAGGGCTTTGAAGTTGGGCCAATAAGCACTACCCAGCAGGGCAGCAATGTAGCCTACTGGGAAGCGCACTGGATTGGGACCCAGGAAAGCTGGGGTCTGATCCTAGCTCAGCTTCTAGCCTGCTGAGTGATGGCAAAGCTCTGTGCCTCAGTTTCCCCATCTGAAAAATGGGGATAATGGCATTTGGAGAGCTGCTGATGGAAAGCAGGGGGTAAAAGCTACATAGTATTATGTAATTACACACTTGTATTGCTCTTACCCTCAGCCTCCCTCCTCTACAACCCCCTGTTGTTGCCATATGCACTCCTTGCTTCTTGGCCTAGAATGAGATCTGTGAGCCCTTGCCTTGAATTGGCTTCCATCTGGGCTAAGCTCATTCCAGGCTCAGGGCTGTAGTAGCCATAAATTCTGTGGGGCAAGGACTGTGATTTCCTGGGTGTGGGCAACGCCCCGCATGCTGCAGGGCTCTGTTTGTAAAGGGACAGCTTAACACAACAAAAATCACCCTTTGCTCACAGGACTGCGGGCTGGGGAACCAGGGCCCAGATCCTCCACTAGCTCCAAGGGGAGACTGGGGCCTGACTCCCTTTGAGGAGCGAGGCCTTGCTGCTTTGGTCAATGGCATCCCAACAACTGACACACAGGCAGTGGGGAGGGGTGGCACAGGGCTCCATCCTCTAATACTGTGGCAACCCAACTAACCCCACAATGACCACGCTACTGCAGCCCCAGTCCTGATTGCGGGGCGCGCTTGTCAGAGAAACGCTAGCAATAAACTCGTGCTTGAAACTGACTAGATTTTGAGTTCACAGAACCCAAGTGTCACACAGACCAGGGGACGTCCCCACAATAATTCCTACAGCAGATCTTGCAGAAAATTGTCCAGTCTTGATTTAAAAATGGCCAGCGATGGAGAATCCACCCCCACCCTTGTTAATGGCGCAGGCCAGCTCCTTAACTGGTGTCAATCAGCATAGAAGTCAGTGAAGCGACATCAATTTACGCCAGATGGGAATTTGCCCCTGACGCGCTATTAAAGAAGGCAAGCTCTGTTTAGCAGTCAGAGCATGGCACGGGGAGTCAGGAGGCTGGGCCGCCGGAACAAGGGGGGGAAAGACCCCCACTTTTACCAGATGTAAGGGAGAGCGATGGGGAGGTGGCAGAGAGGAGCAAGCATGGGGTAGCGTCTGGGGGGGGAAGAGGCAGCGAAGGAGCAGGACCTTGAGGGAAGAAGCAGTACAGGAGCAGGGTCTTGGGGGGGCCAGCACAGAGGGTGGGGCCACAGTACAGACACCTGTGCCCGCCCCCCACTTTGGGGGCACCTCTGCCACTCCTGCAGGAGGCCTGAGGTCTCTTTCAAGTTGTGCCATTGACCTGCTGTGTGACCGTGGCCACATCTCTTTGACGCTGTGTGCCTCAGTTTCCCTTCCCCCCCAGTAAAATGAGAATACTGACCCACTTTTGGGAAGCATTTTGAACGGTGCCGTATGGTGTAAGTGCCAAGTTTCATTATTAATCATTGAGTCATGACCTTTAGGAATGCTGTGATGGCAGGCAGCAGGTTAGCAAACGAGCGCGTGCGGTTTGGTGAGGAGCGGCTCATACCGCACACGACATGATCACAGTGCGAAAGAGCCCAAACGGTCACTGTGAAGTGGAGGCCATGTCATTGTTATTTCAGCCGCCGGCGTCACTGCTCTGTACAGGGGCGGCTGTTGCATTGCAACCTCTGGGTGAGCTGCCAAAGGAAAGAGCCGAATGAAGGTACGGCTGCGCCACCAGAATTGGGTCATAAATATCACACCGCGCCTTCGAATGTCTGGCTTCCAGCTCTGGATTGCAGGAGTGGCTGCTGCAGAGGTGGCTAGCTGGGCTGCAGGAGCCAGAGCAAGGCAGAGTCTAGCGCAGTGGGAATTACAGTGCTAACGGCTTTATTGAATGCCTCCAGCCCACAGGCAGCGTGGGACCCTGCCCGCCTGGGTGGGTTGTCAGCAGAGGAGATTGAACCTGGGACCACTCAGCGTCCCTTGTCAGAAAGTCCTATGGAGTTGAACAGGGATGAACCCCAGCAGGGCCCCATCAAAGCTGAAGAATTTGCTCTACACAGTGGCGGATTAACGCACAGGCCCACGGGCCCCAGCCAATCTGGCCACCCTCCCCGGGATGTGGGAGGCCCAAATGTGCTTCATGCCCACGGACCCAATAAATCTTAATTCACCTCTGTACAAACCTAGCAGGTGAAAGTCCCTGTTGAAGTCAGTGGGACTTTTGCCATTGATTTCAAACAGGGCTAGGATTCCACCTGCAGTGTTTAGCAGCCAGCGATCTCCTCACTCTCAAGTTCTGTTCGCTGGTTTGTCCCCTTCTCAATTCAGTTCTATGGGGCTTTTCAACAAGGGGCGGCTGGAAGTTGGTCCAGTGTCCGCTGAAGAAGCCATTGAGGATTTGCACTGTTGAAGATGAAGAGTTGTTCAAATAACATGATGAGTTCACCGGGGTGGCAAAGCCTATGCCAGGGGTAAGCTTATGGGTAAGGAGCTGGACTGGAACGCACAAAATCTGGGTTGAGTTCCTGTCTTGGCCACCAGTGTGACCTTAGACAAGTCTCTCTGGGCATTATATGTCTCTTCCCCCCAAGGGGAGTTGGAGACACTATCCTACAATGCGCTAGATAAGTAGAAAAGCCATTGCGAACACACAAAGTGAGAGAGGATTGTGGGAAAGACATCACTGATATGGTCTTGGAAAAGCTATGGAGTAATAAGGCATTTTCAGTGACAAGTGACGTGTGAAACCAGGGAAATGGAGAATCATTCCCTTTAACAATAAGGGATTATTGCGTGTAGACCAGTAGCATCTAGAGCATCTGCATTATACTATGAGAACACCATGCACATGGGGCAGTGACAACACAGCGTACAGATACATAGCAAGGGCCCGCCTCCACCCTGATGCTTGGAATAGACAAAGACTGTCAAAGGAAGATTTATTAGCCCCATTTTACAGGTGGGAAAGCGAGGAGGGATCTAGGTGCCTAACTCTCATTGAAATCATTGGGAGTTAGGCACCTAAATACCTTTGGATCTGGGGCCGACTGACTTGTCCAAGGTCAGGTGGAAACTCTGTGGCAGAATCAGGAATTGAATCCAGGCCCCCTGAGGTCTAGCCCAGTGCTTTACCCCAAGAGCACCCTTCCACACACAGGCGATACCTCCTTCAGGGGATGAAAGCACCCGTTCTGTTCTAGTGTAGCTGTGCAGGGTCAATGAGAATGGAAGAGGACTCCTTGAAGGGCTGGTGCGAGTGAGAGCACCAGTGAATGCCCCATCAGGATGACTCTCCGCTCTTGTGAGCTGCCCAGCCTTTGGCAAACCAACAGGAATTGTCTTGTCCTGAACAACATAGCCAAGGCTAGATGCAAGATTCCCATCTCTGATCAAAGTGTCACCAAAGAGCTGATTCAGTGAGTTTCCCACCTCACCAAGGTGGGTTCAAGAAATGAATGGTGCTTTGGTTCTTGTGGACCTACAATAGCCTGTGGCATCACGTTCCCATCCAATGGTCATTGGCTCTTCTAGCCATTAACCAGTTTCTCTAGAAGTGGAAGGTTTCCACGTCCTCCAGCAAAGAAGAAACATACCAAATGATCTAGAAAATCGTCCCTGTCCAGGAACACAGACATGCTGGTGACAAGTGTAGTGTACCAAAAACTATGTTAAAATTACAAGCTATTGTATTGTATTACTTTGTTTCCTGGTCCTGCTTGAAGGCTACAGGGCTCTGTAGGGAAGCTTGAGATCTGGGTCATCTGCAAGCAGTCTGCAGAGCCAGCCTAGAGTAAGGAGGGGTGAGTTGTTCCTCGCTGCTTTAGGGAGCAGCCTGCTTTGTCTCTCTCTGGTTTGGGATCTTGTGTGTTAGGGTTCTGGATTCTAAGAAATAAAGTTGTGCTATGTTGCAACCTTCCAACAAGAGTATTTTATGTTTTTACCTAATGTCTCTGAGTGTGAACATGCCGTGAACATAACAAGAAGGGTCTCACTCTACCATTGGTGTTTAAAGTTTTTCTGGCATAGCTACAGGAAGCTAGTAACCATAGCGATTGACATATGAAAGGGAAGCCACACACTGCGGTAAGAAGTATTGCAGGGTGCTGATGCTAAGAAAGACCAACCTCCTGGTTGGATGACAAGGCTCTTGGTCGTCAAGCTGGCCACCGTTTAGTGACACTATGGGCTTCTGACCAGAAAGGAACCTCTCTGAAGCAACTAAAATCTACTAGAGGAGCCTGGAGAAGTCTAAGAGCTCACCTCTCAAGCCCTGCTCAGCTCAGATGACCCATCCCACTTGTACTGGGAGCTGCAAGCAGCCAAAGGACACCTCAGTGGGCCCGAGTCAGTGGAAAATACCGTAAACCATGCTGGGGAGCAGCTCTGAGGAGAGTTTTTTCTAATGAAGAGCCTTTGGGTGTATCAGAGCAAGAGGTAGCTGGGTATCAGAGTGCTGGGTTAAAGTCAGCCACCAAATACTGGGTTGTGACGTGTACAAGTTGATACCAAAACAAAGTCTCCTGTAAGCCGTGTGATAGCACCACCATCACTCCCTTTACAGCGAAGGGACGGCTTTGGGTGGGTTCTTGGCCATTCGCGTTTCCTGCTCAAGGAAGCTGGACGCAGCAGAGTCTGGAGCCCAAGTGAGCTTCCAGACGCATTTCCCACCACATCTGAACTGCACCTGCGAGCTGCGTTCAGACTGGTGTAAATTGAGGTAGCACGATTGCAGTCAATAATACTACACTGATTGACACCAGCGGAGGATCTGGCCTCACTGGAGCCTTGCTGACTGTTACCAGCGGAGGATCTGGCCCAATTGACTGTTTGCTTGTGATTGCGATAATAACAGTGTCTGGAATGTTTACTGTCAGCTCCAGTGCGTTTTGTCTGTGGCTTTTAGTTTTATATCCGATGTCTCCAAACTGTGGGGCGTGCCCTCCTAAGGGGGCATGGAGGAACATTCGCAGGGGGCACAATGGGGCCTGGGCCAGCCCTCACAGGGGCGGGAAGGGAGAGCCACCGACCCCACTCCACTCTCAGCTCTGCTCTGGCCTCACCCCCAGCCCTGGCACCAGCTCCTGGCCCTGCCCCCAGCTGCGGCCCCAGTTTCGGCCCCCTTTCCCCTGTCCACATAACCCCCTCCCTCCGGGAGCTGTGGCCCCACTCCTGGCCCTGGCTCCAGGGAGGAAGGGGAGGCAAGAACAGGGGTAAGGAGTGGGGTGTGATCCTGAAAAGTTTGGGGACCACTGTTTGATATGAATGTCGCTGTGAGTGGATTGAAAATGGGTCTATCAGAAAGTTTAGCCTCGGCACAGTGTGGGTCATAGACTTTAAGGGCAGAAGGGCCCATCTTGAGCATCTAGCCGAGTTACTCCAATGCAGAGACAGACTCCTCTGGTCATGAACAAACTACCTGGCAATACTGTGTAAAGGGCTTTGACTAGGTCCCCACTTCTTCTCTGTGGGCCAGATCTGAAATCTGTGGGTGGCTTCCCACTGCCTTCCCCTGGAGTGCACCTGCTCCTGGCACGGCAGACGAAGCTGGGCTAATGACTACGGTTGGCTTATGGCACACAGACCCCAGCGTGCTGGTTGCGTCTGCTTGGCTGGGATGGCCACGCACCAGAATCATGCACTACCTTGCAATGCGCCCTGCATGTTACCACAGCCCTGCCACAAACCAGAGCCCCACCAAGGGGCTTCAGAAAGGAAGAAACCCACTAACTGAGCCAATGGGAATCATGCTTGCCTGGTATAACTCTCCAGTTGACCTGCTCCACCTAGCCTCGCACTGCGACACAGGGGGAAAAAGAGGCTCTGGGTTTGATACCCCAAACATCTTACAGTGCCCCTCCTCTGCCAAGTTAACCCATGTGTACTTAGCACTCCCCAGGCATTGATTTGGCCTCACAGCCACTGTGTTAAATAAACCGATGTTATTATTCCCATCACACTGATGGGGAAACTGAGGCATCGTGGTCCCCAACTTCCCCAGTGTCGCACAGTGCAATACCCAGGGTCAGACCGTGGGTGTTGGTGATGCCCAGGCCTGTACACAGCCAACGCCCCTCCCCACAACATTAGCTAACCCTGGAGCCAGGCAGGGATTCCCACTCCATCCCCCACGGTTAATGGAGGGGTCAGCAATGGGAAGAGTTTCACAGAGGATGGGACCCCGGCAGGATGATTGGTGCCAGGGAGGGCCTCTCTGCTGCTACCACCGGCCTGGCATTTGTGATGGCCAGGCCCCCTCAGAGTGCCCCTGAGAATAGGGCTATTGCTCCACGCCTGGCTGGAGGAACCTCCCGCATTTGGTCCACCATTGCCCTTCTCCTGGAGTGGGCCTAGGCCCGGGGGTGTCGGTGTGCAGGCCCGTGGCCCTGTGCCTGCGTGTGTGTGTCTGAGCGGGTCCCCAGCGATGTGACAGGGTAGCCAGCGCGGGCCCACGCAGGTGTGAGCCTCGGGGCTGGCGCGTGGCCTTTCCACAGCTCCTTGCCGCACAGCTCTCTCGCCTCCGCCGGGCCACCTGCCCAGACCTAGGGCAGCCACCGGGCCCCGGCCTGCCACCGAGCCCTCCTGCGCTCCAAGGAGGGGGCAGCATCAGGGAGCTGCTGTGGCCCCGGCTGATGCAATTACCCTGGAGGGAGGCCATGGCTTTGCATGGTGCAGCCAGCGCGCTCAGTCGCTTTCTCCTCCGTCTCTCCCTCCTTCCCCCCGCCCGGCTCTGCAGTGCCTGGCACACACCCTGCCTCTCTACAGAGAGGAGAGGGAAAGAGAGAGAAAAAATCCTGCTGACATCATCCAGCATGACAGGGCTCTTCGAGCAGCAGCAGCCCCGTCCCCCCCCTCCCGCGCGGCACTAATGCACTGGCTCTCGAGGACCGCTACAGCGCAGCCTCCAGCCACATCTTGGGGCTGTGGGGGGAGGAGGGGGCAGGTCACAGAGCCCATTCTGGGCTGCCGAGCGACCGACGCACTGTCCTCGCTGATTAGCCGTGGGATTCCTGCCTGGCCCGGAGAGCGAGAGCGCTGGCTGCAGCCGGAGACGTGCACGGGGCCTTCCCTCTGGATGACAGATCATGCCTGGAGAATCCGCCAAGGCTGAAGGGGCTCTGCTGCAGACGGACCCCGGCGGCCTGTGCCCGGCAGAGGCAGGTGAGTGCGGAGGGAAGCCCTGGCATCTCTCCTGGCGCCGGGAGTTGGCGAAGTGAAAGCGCGCCCCGCTGAGGAACGGCCGAGAGGTCTGGGGGGCCGGGGGTCCCTGACCTGGGTGTGGAAGCAGCTCCCCACCCCCAATACCCAGAGCAGACAGAATGGCCAAGAGAAAAGGAGGGTAGGAGGGAGGGAGGAGGGTTTGGGTGTAGAAAGGGTGGAGGAGAAGGGCTGGGTAGATGGGGGAAGATGGTGTGGGGCTGAACCCCAGCAGTGAGGGGCTGGGAGAAGGCAGTGAGCAAACTGGAGAGTGGCAGAGGAGAGAACCTACCTAGCAGGATGATAACAGAGGGGCTTGTGTTTGTCTTGGGGGAGATCAGAGGGGCTTTAACGTGGCGGGGACCTGGGGCCTTAACACCAACATTAGCAGCCGGCTTGGGGCTGGGGGGGCAGCAGAGTTTGCATTCTGGGGGGATCTCTGCTGAGCCCGGTTATGAGGCAGGGGAGGTGGCTGTCATACACATCCTTTCTGGGGACACGGGTAACAATCGGGGCCCAGCCCCTTCCCCATCTGCTGGGGGAGCTCACCAGGGACCCAAAGCGCCCTGTGAAGTTAGATCAGATCACGCTGCTCAGCTGTTTGACGTGATGCTCCCCCCTCCCGCCCCAAGCCCGACCGAGCTGTGGGCTGCACTGACCTTCCTGCTGGGCTGAGAACATGGGGGCAAGTATCTCACAGGGCAGCCCTCCGCACCCACGCTCCCTCCTTAGATCTCCAGGCCCTCGGTATGCCTGTCCTCATTGTGCAAAGAGGGAAACTGAGGCACAGGGCGATGGCAAAGTCTGGTCGGCGACAGGGCTGGGTCTCGCCCGACTCCCAGGCCAGCGCCTGCCCACTACACTCCCTTGCCTCCCTGGCGCAGTGTAGGCCTGAGGTCAGTATTTGAAGCAAACATGGGGTGGGGCTGGAGGGCGTTCCCTATCCTGCGGGGGTGAGGGGGATTCAGCCTCCATCAGATGCTTTCCAGGAGCCAGTGTCCAGCCCCTGGACTACACCAAAGGAATATGCCAGACCCCCGGGTTCCCTCTTGCCTCTCCCACCCGTTCCCATCTTGTTCACCAGCGCCCAGGCCTGGCTTCCTGCTGCATCCAAGCGTTCATGACAGCCGCTGAATGGGGTCAGTCAGTGGGTTTTCCTGTTCGAGCCCTTCGCAGTCCCGTAAGCCTGAAAGTCATTCCCAGCCCCGCTGACTCAGCTGGCATTTCCAGGGCACCTTCCACCCACTGATCTCAGAACCCTGTAGTGGACCCAGGCACTCAGCTCCATCCTGGCTGCTCAGTCAAGATCACTAGCCCCATTTTATAGATGGGAAAACTGAGGCACCAGGCAGTGTAGTGACATGCCCACAGTCAGTGACAAGGGACAGGACAAGAACCCAGGAGCTCTAGCTTAGTCTGAGGCCAAGGCTTGAACCGCTAGACTATGCTCCCTTGTGACAGGGCAGTTGTGGGACAAGCTGTGCACTGTGATCCCTCCCTACGCCTTTCCCTGCCCTGATCCCGGTGCTAATAGTATCCGCCCCATCATGGACCTGCAGCCCCTGAGCTCTCACTCACGCAAAGCACGCAGGTCACTGCTGCCAGGCCTGGCCCACATCCTAGAGCAGCAAGGGGCCAGAAGCGGGTGGGGAGGGGAGGGCCTGGGGCTGCGTGACAGAGCTGAGGACAGGGGAGAGGTGTTACAGAACTGTGCCAGGGGCCTCCTGAAGCCACAGCCCCATGCAGAGCTGACAGGAGGGGATTCCCTTCCCAGACACATCCCCTCTTGTCAGAGGCTTGGATAAGAGTCTCCAGCAGTGCCTGCTCCTCAGCTCTCTCTGGTCTCCTTGGAAAGGCCAGCGGCACCGGATCTCTCTCCTGCCCTGCACGTGGGCCTGGGGGGCGTTTCCTCACCCCCCCACAACGTCCTCGCTGAGCAGGGCTGGGCAGAGGCAGCCCTGGAGGCCTGAGCAGTGCAGTTGTACCTGGATCTGGCAGCTCCCTCCCCTTCCTCCAGGGACCCAACACCATGATATGTTTGCTCTGGGCCTTGCCCTGAATGGGGCACACACACACGCATGTCCCAGCCATGTCCAGGCTGCCAGGACAACTCCTCCAGTGACAGAGAGGTCAGGACCCACCAGATCAGCCTGTCCCATACCGTAAGGGCTACATACCCGCTGTATGTGAGGGGGGATTTTTCCCCATTAGCAGGCAGGCAAAGATCAAACCACTGGGTATAGCCTTGTATGCCCCCGTGTGGAGCTATGCTCACTGCTCCCTGATGGGATGGCTCAGGGGAGTGTCATCTAGTGGTGAAAGCAGGGGCTCTGGCCCGAGGCTACCTATTGTGTGTTTGGCGTGTACAGCACTGTGTGGAACACAAAAGGCCATACGATCCCTGCCCCGAGGAGCTCCGGGTCTAAACTGGACAGGCAGAGCCCAAAACCCAGCACGGACCTGGACTTTCTATCCCCAGCTCTATCATCGAGGCTCTGTGGGACTATAGACACATCTCTCTCTGTGCCTCAATTTCCCCATCTGTAAAAGGGACAGCACTGACCTGCAACATGGGGTGGGGGAGGAGTGAGAGTTAACTAATGTATGTTTGTAAACCCCTGGCAGAAAGGGACTAGAGACAGGCACTGGGTTATTATTAGTAAAGTGTGTGTGTGTGTGTGTACACACCAGGATGTGCGTCTCCTGCTGTGTAATGGGTGTGTATAGATGTGCATGTATCTGTGTATGCCTGTTTCTCTGCCCTTGTGGTTGGTGTGTACACAGATCTGTGTGTTTGTGTGTGTGTGTTTGTCTCTGGTTGTGTGGTAGGTGTGTATAGAGCTGTGTGTGCATGTATTTCTCTGCCCTTGTGTTGGGTGTGTATAGAAGTGTGTGTGTGTGTGTGGTGCGTATGTGTGTGTGTATGGTGGGTGTGTACGGCTCTGTGTGTGTGTGGTGTGTGTGTGTTTGTCTCTGCCTGTCTGATGGGTATGTACAGATCTGTGTGTGTGTGTGTTTGTCTCTGCCTGTCAGATGAGTATGAACAGATGTGTGTGTGTGTGCGTGTTTGTCTCTGCCTGTCTAATGGGTATGTACAGAGGTGTGTGTGTGTGCGTGTGCGTGTGTGTCTCTGCCTGTCTGATGGGTATGTGTGTGTTTGTCTCTGTTGGTGTGGTAGGTGTGTACAGATCTCTGTGTGTGTGTGTGTGTGCTTTCTGGGGAGGAGTGTGTGCGTGCGTGCATGTTTCAGCAGGGGATGGTTTGGAGGTACCTGTGTGTTTATTTCAGTTATCTGGGTTATCTGAGTATCTGACACAGCATTTAAAATGTCTACAAACCCACCACTGAAAAAAGCCTGACGGACCAATTATTGCCAGGGTGGGCGCTGGGAGGGAGAGAGAGATGGAGAAAACCCGCTCCTGGCGAGAAAGGCAAGCAGCCACCTTGCAACAAAAGCAGCTAAGAGAAGACAACATTAAAAAGCCAGGGGCTCTGGACTGAGAAGCCCCATCTCCCATCCTCTGGGACAGCAGCTTCTACGCCCCCTCACACTTGCCATGATGGAACATAAGGCAGAGAGGGGCCCGTCAGGTGGACCAGAGAACTTCAGGCTTTAAATCCCCACTAGGCCTTGAAGTAAGCTAGCTTAGAACTAAGTCAGTGTCCTTTTCCTCTCCTGGAAACCTTTCCCCAGCGTGCTGTGGGGGCAGCCTGGCTCTGTGTATTGGTCACAGACAGGGCCTACAAGGGTTTAAGCCCTGAGCCAAAACCCACTGAAATCAACTGAAAGGCTGGCTTAGACTTCAGTGGGCTTTGGATCAGGCCCTTAGTGAGTTCATCGGTAACATGTGTGTCAATGAATGTGTGCAAGTGCGTTGTTCAGCACTGAAGGGGTTAATTTGAAATACATCCTGAAAAGGACTCTGGAGATTTTAGGCCCCACTTGTCCTGCTCTAAAATGATTCTAAGCAGACATATGTGAGGGGGGGTTCACTGGGTTTGATATGTCTAGTTGAAAGGGACATTGTCAGGTCTGCCTAGGCTCACAGTGTACATATGGGGACAGTTCCCGAGCTGGAGAAAGATCCTGATATGTAAGAAAGTGATAAAGGGAAGAGCTATAATAACATAAACCTCCTCTTAACTGGGACAAGGCACCAGAGCCTGAATGTGAAACTGACAAGAAACAAACATGAAACTGACTAGCCTAGTTTCATTGTCCCAGCTGGGAGAAATTCCTTTTTGCTTCAACAATCTCATGTTATTTGCAACATAGATAAGAAAATGGGCTTTTAACTATGTGGAGCCCAATGCTGCAACCTTTTCTCACCTGATTAATACCCACGCAAATAGTGCCTTGGCCTCAGCAGGGCCAAGCACATAAGGATTACTTGCAAGAGAAAGTGTTTGCAGGGCCCGGAGTTTTAACCTGACAATGCCTCTTTAAAAGAGAAAAAACAAACCTGCTGCTTTTTCTGCTGAAAAACAATCATCATTTTAAACAACCAGCAACATAATAGCTTGTATTTTTTGTGGATCCTTAAAAAAAAAAAAAAAGGTGTTTTCTTTGCTGGATTTGCCACAAAAGCAACTAACTAAAATCACAACCCCCATCCCAGAGCAGTGCTGACTCCAACATCAGGCGATATGGCTGGTGCTGCATAGACAAAGAGGGGCCATTGCATAGAGTCACAGATTTTAAGGCCAGCGGGGCTGATTCTGATAATCTAGCCTAATCTTCTGTATCCCACAGGCCACAGACCTTCACGCTGTCCTGCATCAAGCCCAATCCCTTGGGGTTGAATTAGAGCATGTCTTTTGAAGATACCCACTCTTGATTTAAAGACCTTAATGCATGCCACGATGCCATTGAAGGGGGAAATGTTGTTAAACCCCAACAGCTGTGTTAAATGTTAAATGATCTCAAACCAGGAGCGATCTTTGTCCCACCCCCTTTCCAGCCTCATAGGTAAAAAACCCTGAGTTTGCCCAAGATTAAAGCATAACCCACTGGCCTGAGTGTGTTACATGTCGCCCACTCTCTGCCTGAGCCACACAGAATGTGAGGATGTTTTATCTCTCAGCCGGAGAGCTCAGTTCTTTAGCAAGCAACCCATGGTCCCTAGCTTTGCAGCAGGTTCCCATTTCAATCCCCAATGGTGGCCCGCCTCTAAAATCAGCACGGTTAAGGTTGTCGCTAAGTTGGACAAAAATCCACAGAAGAATTTGCAAAACAAATGGCCTCTAAAAACTTCTGGGATATTGTTGTTTTCCCCTTGGCGGAGGATGCTCGAAGGTCATGGGGCACTCAAAATAGATACATGGATCGCTCTTCATTCCCACATACTGCATATACAATAGAATCATAGAATCATAGAATATCAGGGTTGGAAGGGACCCCAGAAGGTCATACAATAGGTTGCATTTCACTCCCCACTGAGATGCAGCCACCTCTAAGGAGGAGGACACCATTCCAAACAGGATGTGGGAGACTAGAGGGGGAGCTAACTGGCCAGGGAATTACTCCCTTTGCTCAGGCAGTAGCAGTTCACCTGTTCAGCCTTGACAAGCCCAGCTTCTAGCCCCTCTGATGGCTGAAGTAGGATCAGCGATATTTATAGTTACAGCAAATCCCTCTTGTGTTGTGACAGGCATTGAGAGCTTGGCAATGACCAGGCATAGCATGGGGATCGTGGTTGTAAGGTCTCAGCTGAAAGATCTAGTAACCATTCCATGGCTGGAGAAGAGTTTATGGCCGTGATCAGGAGCAGAACTCAGAACCTTCTGCTCCAGACCCACAGGCATAGGCACCGACTCCGTGGGTGCTCTGGGGCTCCAGAAAAAAAATAGAGGGTGCTCAGCACCCACCAGCCACAGCTGTTGGGTGGGGCTGCAGATCAGCTTGCGGGAGGCGCTTGGGGAAGGGTGGAGAGCAGTGAACGGTGGGCAGGTGGGGGGGGTCTTGGGAGAGGGGGCAGCATGAGGGCAGGAAGAGGCGGCATGAGGGCGGGACCTCAGGGGAAGCGGGGGTTGAGGGTGGGGCCTCGGGGTGGAGCATCCACAGGGAAAAATAAATGTCAGTGCCCGCGCCCGCAGGCCCCGAGCGATTAATCTGAGCTAAAAGAGAACCCCTGAGAGCTGCCACAGCATCATGATTTGTGGGGCCTGCAGAGGGCTGCCTGCTCATTGGCCCGCTAGTGAGCCTGCCTCTCCAGCTAGGAGAGAGGGCACTGGTACACTTACACCCAGCGGGAACACCTACCTCTCTCTCGGCCAGAGGGGCGAAGGCATGAGTGCATCCTCCCAGGATTTGGGTCTCCCGCGCACACTCCTGGGAGGGAGTCCCTTTCCGCTGGCCTTGCGCTGGGCAAATCCTCACTTACGCCCCAGATGGTGCTAGTGATGGCACAAAGCAGGCCTCTGGATCGGCGCCCCCCTTGGGAGAATTCAGAGCTGCCCCCAATTTGCAGCGCAGGCCCGTCGCTCCTGGCTGCCGGTGGCGGGGAGAGGATCCCGAGCAGGCCTGGCGGTGCCTATGCAGCAAGGGAACGGCTGGGCGGGAGCAAGGAGAGAGTGCTCCAGTTCTGCTCAGAGCTAGGCGCATTCATTAGTCAGGGCCTGCTTTTCACCGCAGACAGGAAGGGCAGGGGAAGTGCTGAGGGGACGGGCAATTTTGGGGGGTAGAGGGGCGAAATCTCCTCCGCCGTCCCCAAACCGCCCCGAGAGCCTACTGTGGGATTCTTGTACCCTAGCCTGGGAGCCAGGCATTGGACATATCGACTCGGCGGCTTCCAGAGAGCTCAGATCAATAACGAACCTACCCGGGCTTCCCACACGCTCAGCCAATGCAGCGGTGTCTGACTGGCGGCCCCCCGGCTAGCCCACAGCTGGGTTTCACCGCGTCTTCCCCAGCGAGCGGCCAGCAGATGGGAAAAGGCCGAAGGAGCAGCTCGTCTTCTCTTCCGCTCCAGCCTTTTCGCTTTGCATCTGGGGGCAGCTTGAAGGGGGCCCGGGCTCCGCTGAGCCTTGGCCTCTTTTCGAGATACCCTCCTTTTTCCCTAACATCCCCGGGGGCTGAATTCAGGGCGGGTGGAGGTGCCTGGCTGCCCTGGGGCAGCACAGGCAGCAGCCGGGCTCGCTTCCCCCACACGCCACCCCCGGTCAAGGGGTCTCAATCCAGGGACCCATCTCCGGGGAGAGTGGGGTTCAGTCTCCATGGCCCAGCCAGTCCGTGGCCTCTCTGCCAGCAAGGGGGCTGGTTTGGGGGTATCACAAGGGCTCAGGCGAATAGGGAGGTTTTTCTAAAGCTGCTCACAAGGTAAAGCCCTTTCCCAGGTTGAGGCCTTTCCCTGTCATGGTTTTGCCCTTATTAAAAATGGCCTTCATTTCCCACTGTTCCCAACAGGACTGAAGCAACACATTGCCCTCAGCCAAGATGGCCACCATTCTTTCCTCTCCCCCTCCCCCCCATGGAAAGATGGCTGCCATCTCCTGTTGTCCTCAGTGGGCAGGAAGCCAAGCTGCCCTCAGAGGAGATGGCCACTGCCCATGGCCTTGTGTGAGAAGCAGGAGGCAATGAGGGGCCAGAGCAATGTGGAGGTGCAGGAACTGAGTGAGGGAAATGGGGGCACTGAAGAAAGGGTGGGAAGACAACTGATGGGCAGGGGAATGCGGGGCAGAGACAGGAGACAGAGCGGGCATCGGGGAATGTGGGGAGCAGGATGGAGGCTGGGGTGAGGCGCCATGGAGTGTGGGAGGAGATCACCAGATCTATGCCCTGGCACAGGAAAATGGCGAGCAGCCCAGAGGAGAGAGATGGGCAGTCCCTTTAACGAGGATCCAGCCCAGAGCCCGCTGGGTCTGCCACCGCTGCACTGATTCTGCAGGGCGCCGTCTGGGATGGACCTGGTTGTTCCCCCCAACAACTCGAGTGAAGGCAGCCCAAACCCGGCAGGAGCTAGGTGGGGAGCACAGGCAGGAGCCGCACCTCCCGAGCATGTCGCCCTGGTTCCCTGGAAACCTCTCCCGGGAACAGCAGAGGGGCTGAGCCAGCTGTGGATGGGCCCAGAGTCTAGGACCAGGGCACAATCCCCTCCTACCAGCCAGGCTTCGGCTATGCAAGCTGATAAGTGCAGTGGGCAGCCGTACGCCCCCCTCACTCCGCGAGGAACTCTGTCCTCCTCTGCGGGTGGCTGGTTCGCAGACAGAGGATGGGCCTTGGAGCTCAGGCACCAGCAGCTCACTCGTCAAGATCCAGAGGCCCCACGTTCGAGCCCCAGTGACCCAGCCGGGGACACAGCCTTCGGTGGGGTCAGTAGAGTTCCAAGCAGCGTTAACTCCTGCATTGGGCTGGAGGACAGGGGTGGCAAGCCCCCCACAGCAGCTCCTCTGCCAGGCTACCCCAGTGTCTGCAGGGTTCATGCCCCCTCAAAAGCTGAGCGCATTGGTGAACCTGACAGGGCTCCCCACACCCTCCATCCCTGCTGCTGGCCCTTGGTTCCTAAAGTCAAGGCAACTGTTCCCACAGAGCCCTCACAACCTAGGGGAAGGGAGCAAGAAGATGGCATGTTGGTACCCCAGATTATAGTTGCACAGGGGGCCTCAGGGATGGTGAATGGGAGTAAGGCCAGGCTCTTCCAGCTTTTACACCACTGAAGGCTGCAGAGTTACACCAGAGGGGGATTTGACCCGCAGACTGACTCATGAGATAAGCAGCTGCAAACAGTCTAGGGTGTGATCCCTCTAACAAAGCAGGCTGATGGGTCCAAAGATAGGCTGGTTGTGTGGTTATGACACCAGGCTGGGACACAGGCAACTGGGGGTCACATCCAGGCTGCCCTTTCCAGGGGTGCTGGAACAGGGGGAGCCATGGCCCCATCACTTTTAAAAGGGGGAAGGCTAGGCTGTTTACTGGCCGTAAGGGCGAGCCACGGCGGGAGGGGGTGGAGAGGAGCAAGTGGAGGGCAGGGTCTTAGGGGAGAGAGGTGGCGTGGGAATGGGGTCTTAGGGGAAGGGGCAGTGCGAGGGCTTGGGGGAAAGGGGCATGGGGGGGCAGTGCCTCAGGGAGAGGGGCAGCGCAGGGGGGCAAGACCATGGTTTGGGCTACTTTTAGGGTGCTGCCACTGCTCCTGGCCCTGTCTCTCCCCATCTTCCAGGGGCCATGTCAGCAGTGGAAAGGAATGGCCTTACTGATGGGGTGAGCATAGGGAGACCCAGTGACCGGCTAGCTTGGGGCAGGGAGTCCTGCTTGGTTAGCAGGGCTCAGATCTAGCCGCTCGCCGAGCTAGTTGGGGGCAAAGGGGCCTGGCTGCGCCACTTGCTCACAGCGGCATAAGCTAGTTCTCTCCATCTGCTTTTGCTTTAGAGGCCTGGAGCAGCGTAAGAAGTTGGGTGGGAAAGTTTCTCCACATAGCTCTGCTGATGCCCCTCAGTCCTGACCCGCAGCCCCCTCTGCTTTCCAGACTTGGCCCCTTGCACCCCCACTCACCTCACCCCTGAGCCTCACCTTGCACCGGTGAGTCTCCACTCAGCCAACTGCCCTGCACGGTGGCTGGGAGGGCATACAGAACTAATCAACCTGGATTGGGGACAACCTGCCTGGGTTGCCTCCATCTCAGCCCGGCCACTCAAAGCAGCACGGGACCTATTTAGAGGAGGACATCTCTAAAGGGGATCAAAGCTGCTGCAGAAAGTGGGGCTGGCTATTCAGGGGGGCAGGGGGGATGCTCTGCCCTCTAAGTCAGTACTGAGCCAGTGCCCCAGCAAAGTGGAGGGCGGCGCTGCGCTGCTGAGATAGAAAACTAAGGGCCTGTGTCCTGCTCTGAGCACGATACAATGTGCACAAGTTAGGCTGAATCCGGCAGGTCTTTACATCCTGCTCCCCTAACCTCCTGCGGCCGGTTCAGCTGGCTACAATATTCCTCTTCACTTCCTGTCCTAAACACTCTTGAGCATAGCGTGGCTGTGAGCCACTGAAATCCGCTGGAGGTCGGAGCAGGCTGGAAAGAAACCCCCTCGGGTGGGAATGCGCAGTTGGAAGAGTCCGCGGTTAAGGCACTCGACTGGGAGCTTCAGTTCTTCCTTCTGCACTTGGCAAGAACTTCATCAGGCTGGCCTCCATTCTCCAGCCATACACTGGAGCTACTGAGCCTTTTCCCCCAGCTGTTGTCCATTTGGGCTGTAGGCTTGGCGGGCCAGGGCCTGTCTCTCACTACGTATTTGTGCCCACCACCACGGGGCGTTGGCCTCGGGTGCATGCGGAGGTTGGCATGTAATAGACATAACACTACAAGCTAACGCACCCCATCAGCCTTAACATCTCTCCTTCTCCTGGCCCTCATCCTGCAGCCCCAGCCAGGCTGCGTGTCCTCAGCCCCCCCATCCCCGCGGGCCAGCTACTGTCATGGGGCCCCGGAGGCTAATCAGCTGCCTTGGCCCATTCAGCCTTTTCCCGACACCCACCTCGAGACAGGAACGACAGAGGCAGTCGGGGGTGAACCTTCGCAGTCCATAGCCAGGCTCAGGTGTCCTCCGACCTGGCAGCTCCCCATGACAACTGGTCTAGCAGCGTCCATATGGCTTTGCAGCTTGTCTTGTGGGGAGGGGGCACTGTAACCAAATCCTTTTAGCAGCCTCTTTTCCTCTGGAGCAGATCGGGAGAGGGTATTTTACTGGCCAGCAAAACACAAGGTCCAGGCAGAACAGAGGGGGTTTGCACTCCCTGACTGAAGTGTGGGCAGAAAGTGACACCCCCAGAGTCCCCACATGGCTGAGGAACAACCCCCCAAGCAATGGGAAAGTGAACCCAGCAGCCCACCCTCGATAATAATAATTAGCAGGTAACGTCTCCCAAGCGCTTTGGGAACATTAGCTAATTAATCCTCCCGCCCTGCCTGCTTTGGATTATCCACCTCCTCCCTGAACAGATCAGGGAGACCGTGGCCCTGAGAGCAGGTGAGCGTCTGGCTACGGAGGGGGCTAATTTACTGGTTCCTTCCTTGGGGAGAAAGCGAACTGCTGGTCTGGTGGATTCCCAAGGACACAGAGCCGTGGTTACGAGTGCGAGGGGAGAGCACCACTGGGCATTGCTCCGCTGCAGCCATTGCTCCGAGCACGCTCCTGCAATGTGCATGGTGCTGTAGGCCTTACATACGCTTCCTGGCCTCTTTCTGCTCCATGCTGGGCAGGCTGCCGGGCAGCTCTTTGAGTGGCTGCTCCACACTCGATCACACTAATGCCACTACGGGGAAACCCTGACAGCCAGGCCAGATTTAGCTGAGACCTAATTGCTTAAATTGACGGCAGCTGGTCCCCAAGCAGGACGCTGCCTTGAGTGGCTCGTAGAACACGGGCCCAGTGGCAGAGCATGGGTTAGCTCAACCCTAGAGATGGTCTTCTCTCGGGCGCGTTGATGGATTAGCTGGCTCATTGCGTGTTTTAGACCTGGTGCAGTGAGTAATGCACTGGACTACGACATCAGCTCTAGCCTTAGTACTGCCAATAATGACTTGGGTGACCATGGGCAGGTCACTTCCCCGTTCTCTGCCTCAGTTTCCCCATCTGTTGAATGGGGAGCACGACACCGCCATCGTTTGTAAAGCACTTTGAGAACTGGCAATACAAATAATCAGGGTGGCACAAACTGGGATTACGGATATTCCTGGGCCACTGCACCAGCCCCGTCTTTCTTTCGGCTGACCCGTTTGTTCCCAGTTCTCTAGCTAGTGTTTTGTGGGAAGAGAAAAGCAGGATCAACTTGGTTCTGCATTCTGGGGCCCCATGGAATTGTGGCAAGTCCACCTGCCCAGCCCAGCCAGTTTGGGTTCTCCAGAGGGACCCCCTTATGTCATAACCCTGCCCCCCAAGCCATCCATGGCTTTAGGGCCCGAAGACAACCCCCTATTCTGTGCCTCTGACCCCAGGGTTTCTAGATTCCAAGGCCAGAAGGGACCATTGTGATCATCTGGTCTGACCCCTGCACAGCCCAGGCCACAGAACTGGCCCCAAATAACTCCTAGAGCAGAGCTAGGATCTGCTGCCCTGATTGTCTCACCCCCAGCAGCTGGGAGAGCCTCCATGTCTGAACAGCCCCCCATTTTCCGGCACCATTTTCCCTGCTTCACCCAGAAATAGGCTCGGGATCTTCAGGCTCCGCTGCCTGGCTCCTGCCCGGCCATATCTGGCCTAGCTCTGCTCCTGCTTATTCCTCAGATCCTGGGCAAGTTATAGAGTGTCTGAGTGGGCGGCCACGGCTGGGTAGACAGGACGCCGGCAGCAGGTCAGCAGCTCTGGCACAGACCTGCACAGCTGCGATCCCGTGACAGGCTTCAGGCTGCTTGGTTAACGGCAAAGTCAAGGTGACCCCCCCCCCCGCCCCAGGTGGCCGGAGGGAGGACAGGGAAGCCCTTGGCTCGGCTCTGTAGTACCAGGAGAGGAGATGGGGTTTGGCTGGCCACTCCCTGGCCTAGGGAAATGAGCATGTGGCTGGGAGCTAGCAATCCCCAAGCACTAGTCCCACCACTGTCACCTAATACCTTGAATTGCTAGAGCACGACAGCATTTAATTCTGACCCCCAACGAAGGGCAGCAGTGCAGTGACTGGGGCAGTGACAGGATCTAGCTACACTGGGGCCAGGTGAGATTCAGGGAGGCGATGTTACCATTCACTGATGGAGCCCGCACACAGCCCAAGGCAGGAGATTGGCAGGGCCTCTCTTGTGTGTGAGAGGAAGCAGGGTTTTGTGGTTACAGAAAAGGACGAGGAATCCAGAGCTTTGGAATCTATTCCTGACTCTGCCACTGACTCACTAGGCGACCTTGGGCAACTCACTGCCCCTCTCTGCCTCAGTTTCTCCATCTGCAAAATGGGGATAACGATACTGGCCAACCTCACCAGCGTTCGAGAGGCTGAGCTAACTAACGTGTCTCACCTGCTCTGGTTCTCTGGCGACAGTTACTATGGTGAGACCTGTGGATAGAAGGTATTAAAGAAATACAAAGCCAAGACCCAGCCATCCCTGCTGCCACCTTCCTAGTATTTATCCCTGGGCTGGAAAGACTGCAGTCATTTTAAACCCTTCCCCTTCCCCAGCAGCCAGGCTTGCTAGTGCTGAAGATCTCTTAAGCCCCCCCATACCCCATGGCTCAGGCTGCATACACGCTGCTGTGGAAACCAGAGGCCAGGTGCTTTGATATGTTGCATCATCAGGTGGAATTCCATAGCAACAGATTCTAAGAAACCCTTAGCAGCCCAGGTACGTACCAGTGCTACGGCTGTCAGCTAGCCGACGTGCTTGTCATCTCTCCGTCTTGTGGAGGATGCCAGGGGTACGAGGTCAGAGTTAAGTTGATTTGGGTACCTTACCCTGCATTCACACTTGTTCTTTTTTAAATTGTAAACCTCACTTCGAATGGGCCAGCTTTCAGCTTGTGTTTCTTTAAACGACATTCACATTTTCCCTGTAAGTCACTGCAATATATTTACTGCCTTCACCCCAGCCTCCGTGTTTTGCCTGGCAATGTACATTACATAAAGTGCTGTATAAACCTGATCCAAAGTGAACCCTGGGCTACAGCCCCAGCAGATATTTCAGCGATAGGCACGGTACAAAAAAATCTAGGCAGAACAGAACGGGAGTTTGCTTTTTGAAATGTGCCATGCTCCCAAGACCCATTACGGGGTGATCTTGGACAGGTCACGTCCCCTTCCTGTGCCTCGGTTTCCCCATCTGTATAATGGGGATAATGATACTGTCTTCCTCTGTAAAGCACTTTGAGATCTACAGATGAAAAGCGCTATAGAAGGGCTGGGTATTATTTTTTCTGCCAACATCTTTCAGCACAAGGGAACTCCATAGAAACTATGCTCAAGAGTCACTTCAGTTCCCACTGCAGGGCAGCCACCTCTGAGGAGAAAGGCAGTCGCTGAATGACAACACGCAGCCATGTCCTATGACAATTTCGATCAGAATAATTGAGTCAATAAAAACCACAGGGGAATTTTGGGAGGCAGAATGTAGTTACCCAAGTTGGAACAGAGAAAATAAGTTAGCAGAATGCCCTTTAACTAGTCCCCTCTGTAAAATCTGTGGCATTGGTATGGGAAATCTGAACGGCAGATGAAAACCTGACCCTTGCGACTGTTAAGGTTGACATAAACACATCAGCCCAAATACTGGCTAGAAAGACATGATGGAGCTCTGAATGTACAAAGCTAACCAGGATACAGGCAGGTGAGGGGTGTCTCCGGAGGTTTTCCAATAAGTACAGAGCCAGGTCATTGGCTAAGGTGATACAGCTTTGTTCTTCTCCCACCTGCATCAGATAACCCAGAGTTTAAGTAAAGCCTTGAGCTGGGGCCAATCTTGCCAGGACAAAGGGAGGTTAGGACTGGGCCCAGCTGTAGGTTAAAATCCTCAGCCAACCAGGTGGATGATGCTGGTTGGAAAGGGGCTGTTTCTCCTGTTTGTCTAATTTGAGGCCAGGCATATAGATTCACCGATCCCTTAGCTCAACCTATTGCACTGACAAATAGCTTGGGGAGGTCGGCAGAATTTAGCTGGAAGCTCATGCGGCAATGGGCCAAATTGCAGCCCAAGGTAAGCAGGGGCAGGCTTCGGGCTAAACCCGTCGGCATGAGCTGCAACCCTTTTGCAAACCCACCCCATCACAGGTGGGTGCAAAGGGAAGTCCCTTTGCTGCTCACACTCATTTTCTGTCTCACTTCCACCACCGCTGACTTTGGCTCATAGACGTAACCGCCCTTGGGCAGAGCTACAGCAGGGTTGAATCTGAGCCATAATTACACCACTGGCTGCATTTACTAGTGCATGGCTTCTAAAACTTGAGCAGGCTGTTTATAGCAGGCACCCCTGTGGACACCCCCTTGGGCCTCAGGGAGCATTGCTGTGTGAACAAGACAGATTCACCACAGCGACCCAGGGAAACCTACTTGTCAGAGCCGGTTCCAGAGCTGTCCATTCTCTCTGGTTTGGAGGGGACACCCATACCCCTCTCCCAAGTGCTCTGGGCAAAGCCGGGCTTGGCAATGGGGCTGCACAAAGTCTTCCTTGCCAGGTTAGGTCTCTGGCTGTTCCCACAGATCTGCACTCACCCCGCTTCGACAGGGGTTTGTGCCCGACACGCCTCTTCCCAGGATGCAATGCAAGAGTCACCACATTCCAAGCCCCAAGGATGGGATGTTCAGCGGCATGCAGTGTAATACTCTATGGAAGTGACCCACGTGACTTAGCTTTTCTATGGTGCCTTTCATCTAAGGGTCTCAGAGCGCTTTATCAATTAAACAGACCTCAGAAATAAGGCTTAATTCAGCCTCCCAGTGATAGCTAGCTATGTAGGTAGGGCCTCACAGTTAATTGATTTTATATAGGGAAAGATTAGTCCAGTCATCACTGAAATGCAGCCACCTCTGGGGTGGTACAGCGCAGCTGTCTAACAGCCCACGTGATGTAATGGTGAAATGGGGAGTGGGGACTTTACAAGGGAGAATGGAATTACCTACATTAAGTTTAGGCAAGACATTGAAGTAATGCTTACAAGGAGTCTCATGGGATTTTCAATGCCACAGGTGGTCAGAACCTTGATTCAAGACCCCTCCCCAACAAACCCACCAGATTAGCCATGGCACCACCCTGCGCTGGGCTGGTGACTCAGTGCAGTGCAACCTCAGAGAGAGAGAAGAGCAACAAAGCCATTCTCAGATGTTCCTGCTAGTGGCCCATCCACCACCTCCCCCAACCCAAGCTTGCTGAGTGTTGGATCAGGGCCAGGGCTCCAGCAACCCCACCTTCACACAGCTCAGACTACCTGGGGAGGCCAAGCTAGAGGAGCCCCATTGCTCTCTGTAGGGGTCCAGAGCCCAGCTCTCCTTCCTCAGAGCATGTCTCTGGAACAACCTCTGACCGAAAGGCATGTGCTGGGGGAGCCGTGCATGAAGGAAATACAGCAAGGATACAACTCCTGGGGAAAAGGACAACTGCCTGCTCCCACTTATCTATTCCCCTCAGTAACTCAACATCCTCGCTCCTTCTACGCCTGTACCGGTGCCCAGTTCCCCCAAGCGAAGTGACTCTCACCAAACCAGCTAGCCACCTCCCTCCATTGCACTGTGCCCATGCAGTCCCCCTCTTCTTCCCCTTACTGCTCTACAATGAGCTGCGGTTACACCCCACAACACTGGAACTAGCCTAGCAACAGGGAGAAAGGCAGCACAGCCAGGCCTGAAACGACCTAAAGGCAGCAGGAAGGGATAAGATTAAAAAAAAAAAAAATATCCCTCTTAAAGCTACCAACATGGTTTATATAAGGCAGGATTTTTAAACCACGCCCCCTGCCTCCCAGAAGTCATTGCAACACTCAGGCTCCACCCATTCGCCTACCTGATAAAAGCTGGTGTCCTGGCTGGCTGTGTAGGTTTCTAGGGGGTGATAGATTCTTCTTAGTGGCTGTTGATTGAGAGAGAAAGGAGTCACTCAGCCCAATTCTGTGCTGAGGCTACTACTGGGCCCTACCCTTCCTGTTAGAGGGAGGAGGATTTCACTGCTTTAGCCCAGCTCTGGCTGGAGGGGGGCCTCTTTTCCTCCAGACTGATGAAGATGAAGGCTCTCTGAGTTTCCAGGGGCACTGTGCTTGGTTCCCCAATGTATTCAGGAGTGAATCAGCTGCAGCCAGTCACAGGTAACTCCAAAGCCCTGGGATGAGGTGGGTGCTGGGAGTTAACTGGTCTCAGTTAATGGGCTATGCAGTCTTGCCTTTCTCCCCCATGGGGCTGGGGGTCAGGTGGGCAGACAAGCCACAATTTGTGGCTGTTAAATGGGCTCTGGAATGACTGGCTGGTCCCAGTTCTTGCTCAGTGGAAGTGTGTTGCTCACTGATTCTCTAGTAGACTTGGGGGCCTTGTCCTATAGGCACTTGGCAGTGGGCCCTGCACTGGAGGGGTTGGGGTGGGGGAAGCCTACCTAGTGGTCTCTTTGCTGCTTGCTGTTGAGCCCAGCCCTGAACTGGTGCCAGAGGCTTCCAATGCTCTTTTCCCAGCCCTGTCCTTGCTGCAGGTGCTAATGGGGTGATGCACTGGTGCTGCTACCCCTGGAGCTGTGCTGGGAGCTGGAGAGTCTCTGCACCTGTGATGATCAGGCTGTGCTCAGCTGGAGCTTGGGGTGTTGCTCAGAGTGACTGGCAGCTCCTCAGCCAGTGGGGCAGGGAATTCAGGGTAAGGATCAGCTCAGTTGCCTTCCATCTGCCCTGTGGTGTCTGGGAACCAAGGTGTATCTGCAGCCCCAATGGCTGCCAGTGCTCCAGTATGTAGGCTGCCTGCCTATCAGGAGTTCACACCTGCTGCTCCCATTGCCCCGTCCAAGATGTAATCCTCGTTGGTGACCTTCCTCTGGTGATGCTGCAAGCAGAGGATTAGGCTCCTTTGCTTTCTGGGGGGTGTCGCTAGTTCTCTAAGTGCCTTCTCTGAGCCATGTCCATTTCCCCCTTTGCCAGTCCTAGGTGGCCCAGCTGGTTTGGAGCCCTGGAGGGGTGGGGCGGGGCAGGGAGGGGGTCTGTATGGGGCAATGATCGATGTCCAACTCCTGCATGTCCTGGCACTGCGCTGCATGTGTAACCCACACACCTCCTGGCACTGAGACCACTTGTGACCTCCTGGCCACATCTACTGGCACCGAGACCACTTCACGATTAATGAGTCTGCTACAGCCTTAGCTAACAACCAGCTGGCTTTTAGCTCATGCAGTAGAGGCTCATGCACTCAGCTCCAGAGGTTCCCAGGTTGATCCCAACCACCAGAGTCTGACAGTGTTACACATGCTGCTCTGTTGGCCAGGAGCTGGCTGGCCTGTGCTTGCTGCAGCCTGTCTGGGCAGGAAGCTGAGGTGCTGGAGAGTGGCACAAACAGCCCAAGGAGACATCAGAAGCGGGGCTCCCTTAATAAACATCCCAGGCTGGCTGTGACTTGCCCTGGCAGCCTTGAGGCTGGAGCTCTGAGCTGCCATGTAGGAGGAAATGCCTCCCCACAGCCCTTGCCATCCAGGGAGTGCGAAGCTAGGCCTGGGATACTGGGAGCAGCATAGCACCATCTCAGTCCTGCCTGTCCCTGGCCTTCCTACCCTCCTATATACCTCAAAGCATTGTAGGTGCAGTTTAAGATCCAGTATCCTGGGGCCATCCTGCTGTGAGGGTAGAGACTCTGGAGTGCAGCAGGGATTGGTTTGGCATTGGGGTGGGAACCCTCCATGCAAGCTCTGTAGGGAGTGAGGCTAATGACTCAGTAGGTCGCCTTCTCTTTCTGGGTCAGGTCAGAGCCGCTGTGTGAGCCTGTGGTAGTGACTGTTGATGACTGCCATGAGTCTCTGACAGCTCATGGTACTTAACACAATGGGGTTTGTCTCCAGTGTTTTGGGCAGACTATGCAATAATTGTCCAGCTAGATTCTGTCTGGGGCTTCAGCTGAGTAAGGCACTTGTCACCACCTCTCCAAAGGCTGAAGGGCTGCTAGTGCTGGGTGATTGTGGTGCTCCACCCCAGATGTGGCTGCATGGTGGGGGTGGTGGTTCTATCTGTGTAACTCTGAAGTCCTTTAGGGATTTTTCCTTCTAAAAATTTTAAACTGGAAAGGACCTTGAGGGGTCTAGTGCAGCCCCCTGTGCTGAGGCAGGACCAAGTAAACCTAGACCATGCCTGACTGGTATTAGTCTGACCTGTTCTTAAAAACCTCCAGTGATGGGGATTTCACAACCTCCCTTGAAAGCCTGTTCCAGGGTTTAACTACTCTGAGAGTTAAATTTTTCCTGATATCTGACCTAAATCTCCCTTTCTGCAGATTAAGCCCATTACTCCTTGTCTGCATGTCCACTGGAAGTAAATCGTAGGACTGGAAGGGACCTTGAGAGGTCATCTAGTCCCCTGCACTCATGGCAGGACTAGGGATTATATAGACATGGAGAACAATAGATCACTGTCCTTTATAACAGTCCTTAATATATTTGAAGACTTACCAGGTCCCCCTGCTCAGTCATCTTTTTCACAAGACCAAACATGCCCATTTGTTTTAACCTTTCCTAATAGAAAGCTTAGAAAACCTGACCTTTCGTTTTGTTGCTCTTTTCTGGAGTCTCTCCAATTTGTCCCTCTCTCCGGTGTGGACAATCTACACCAGCTGAGAACTTGCCAGTGCAGAGCAGCATGGGACAACTACCTCCTGAGTCTTGCCTATGACACTCCTGTTAACACACTGTGTTGCAGTTGCAAAAAGATGAATATTCTGCATTGACTCATTCAATTTGTGATCCACTGTATCCCCAGATTCTTTTTAAGCAGTACTGCTGCCTAGCCCACTATTCCCCACTGGTTAGTTGGGCCGCTGATTGTTCCTTCAGCAGTGAAATGTTCTCAGGGCGCACAGCGCTCTTTAAACATGCAGCGATCCAACGCATCTTGGAGTTTTATGGACAGGCGAGATGCCATGGCCCCTGCCCTGACAGGCTTACAATTGAAGTTAGTCTCAAAAGAGACTAGACACTTGCATGGAGATGGACCACTTACTTTGGGGCATAAAATGGCGACTAACTGATGGGGATTAGGAAAACTGTGTATTCCACAATAGTCCCATATGCTGTTTCTTGTGCCTTTTGGAGCATCTGGTATTGACTCCTGTCAGAGATGGGATACTGGACTAGAGGGGCCATTAGTCCAATACAAACTGGTGATTCCTGTGTCCTGCTATCTAAATATAGACGAGATGGTGCTGAATGGGACAAGTATCGGCATTGCAAACTGTCCTAAAAACTGTGTCTGAGTTAGTATCAGCTCATCCAGTCTGCTAGGATGCTGAAAAGACTAAGATCTTACTCATGATACATTAGTTGCCGAGGGAAGGATATATGTGAATATCAACTTGTTGCAGTGAAAACTTTGCAATGACTTGCAGGTGTTTAGCCTGGTGTCTCCCTGATTGCTTGGGCTGGATGCAGAGCTGCTCTACACTAACCTGCAGATGCTGTGTATTGTCCTGGTGACTGGGGATGGTACTGCTGGAATATGTTCCTTTAGGAATAAGGGGTTGTCATGAGAACCAAACCGGAAGGAACAATGGCTCAGGATGCTCCACACCTCAAACACTGGATTTGTGAGGAGACAGTGCTGGCTGGGCAAAGACCTGGCAACTCCCAATCAAAAAGACCACTGCAGCTTAACACAGGCAGTGGGGAAGCAGTTCCAGGAACCCAGACTGACCCCCCTCCCCTACCCCCCCGTTCCAGGTACCTGCATGTGGGGGAAGGTCTGAAGAAGGCCTCCGCTACCATCAGGTCTAGGAAGCCTAGAGTTACTCTAGACACAAGTTTCTTGAGCTGCCTTACAATCCACTTTCTCATATGCTTTGTTCTTCCTGTGGGAAGAGCCAGTCTGGTTTCAGAAGGCCAGCTAGTCATTGTGGCTGGTCAGGCTCCCACGGGAGAACTGCTGGCGCCAGAATGCAGGTGAGCCCCCTGGGGGACTGAGATCGATACAGAGGGGGCTGGAGGCCTGGTCCACATGGTAGAATTGCACCCTTTCACCCCAGGAGAGGGACAGGTGCAAGGCCTAGCCCCCGTGGGTGTGCTCGAAGCCCAGGAAGGGCACAGAGGTGCCACTAGCCCTGGAAGTGTGCCAGCTGCAGTGCACACAAGAGATTGATGTGTGCACAGACTGGGTTTCTAACTCCTGCTGTATGCTTTTGGCTGCGTTGCTGTGGCCGAATCACAGCTGTGGGGCTCTGTGGAGAGATTCCAGCCAGGCAATAAACAAGCACAGGTCATGCAGTTTAGCTGCAGAAGTGACTCAAGTGAAAGAAACCACCGTGGCTTCTCAAAGGTACCCAAGTAAATCTGTTCTCCTCCCACCCCCAGGAGACTGAAGCCAGTGATCCAGCAATAGTCAGGGCCCTAGCCTAGGACTAGGAACAGGTTTCAAGTCCCTGCTATGCCTGTGTGACCTTGGGCAAGTCCCTTAGTCTGTGCCTCAGTTTCCCATCTGTGCAATGGGGAGAACCACCTTGACCTGCTTTGCAGTGGGTTGAGGATAAATACACTGGATTGTGAGGTGCTTGGATGTTACAGGAATGGAGCAGGGGGAGCAGGCAGAGAAGTACCCTCAATTAAATTAATGACCACAGGCCTGATAGCAGGAGCTGGCTCTAATTAGCCACTGCCAGTCGGTGGCAAATAACTATCTTGCTGGAGGACCATTCCTTCCTGCCAGAGGCCACGAAACCAATTCAAACTGGTTGCTCCCCAGCAAAAAGCTCTGGAGAGCTTCCTTCAAGTGAGGTTTGGAGGAGTGGGGGGGAGAGTGGTTTGCAGTTTCCTCTAACAGGGTCATGTGTCACTTTGGCTTCCTCCAGCCCTTTTGGGATCCAGGAAGCTCCTGATCCTGCCAAGTCTCTCTGCTCTGGTAATGGGGTTCCTTAGACACCAGCTGAACACAGCACTTGCTTGATGCTCAAGTAACATCTGAGCTAGCTAGAGGTGGGAAGTTGGCAAAACCCAGCTGTTTTTCCCCCCTCTGTCTCCTTGGTGCATTTGAGTGCTCTGCCTTGCTGGTGTCCCAGAGCAGTCTCTGGTCTGTTGCACTCCAGTCTTGTGAGCTGGGTGCTGCTCCTGGACTCTCTCCCTCTCTGAAAAGACCTTGATATCTCAGCTGGGGAGCAGGAAACCTCCTTATGGGCACTTTACTGCAGTGCTAGATGGGAAAAACCTGGTGACTCCCAAGTGCAAGCTTTTTATAAATCCATTTAAAAAAAAAAAGCTGAGTACCTTTTTAAGTCAGGGTGTGGTCTCCATAGCAAAGACCGAAATGATCATTTGTCTCTGGGGTTGAAGTTTTCCTGTAATGCTGATCACGCTCCCAAGGTCATGCTTGGCATCTGCCGGTTCAGTGCAGGCTCTCTGTGCTACGCAAGCCTCCCCAACATCCTGCTCAGGAATCTAGAGCAGATGTCAAGCCTTGCTTAGCGAAATCAAGCTGAAGTCAGAGTAACACTGGGTGTGGGGCAAAGCTGAACATGGAGGGGGAAGTTCCAGCAGCTGCTCCCATCAGTGCTTGGCATGAACTTGGAGTCTGGTCAGTGCTGATTTGGGCATAGATTCAAACTCCCTTTGCATGGTCCCTGGAGGAAAATGCTGAGTTCTGTATCTTGGGCTGCTCAGAAGCTAAGCCTGGAGGCAAGCAGGATTTCATGGCTTGGTATTGCCTGCTTGGAAAGCATAGGGAATGGTGTTGGAGGAAATCAATAGTCTGTCCTCTCCTCCCTGATAGACATTAGTTGCTCCAAATGCACCTCACCTTGCATGGGAGAGCAGCTGAATGTAAGCAGCAAAATCTTGGTGGTAATTACACTATTACAGGACAACAGGATAAAGGCAGGAGAGCAGGCTCCCTAGGTAGCTTCTAGCTTTCCAACGTGTAAATACCCGATGGTTACATTACTGGACATCTGCCAGAGGAATCCAACAAAGGACCTGTGTCACTAACACCAGGTACTAGTGATACCTAGACATGGTGAGTCAAACCACTCTCCCATCATCCTGCTGGGACAGGGCAGGCAGGAGAACTGCCCTACTGTCCTAAGCAGAGTCCATGCTACAGGACTGACACCACCAATGGTGTTGCTTGCTTGGCTGGGGATTGGCAAGGGGCTGCAAAGCTGCTCACCATTCAGGGTTGGAGTGCCTAGAAGTAGCTTTCCTCTTAGCTATCCAGTTGCCTATTGGATCAGGGTTCTGGTCTCAGCCCTGCCACAGCTTTCCTGAGCAAGCTACTGAATCTCAGTGGCTCACCCTTCACCCTTGGGAGGAGGGGGGGAATCATCCTTTGTGTTGCAATCAAAAGAGCAGCTTGGGGGCAGACCCTCGCTGCATGTATGCCAGGCACAATGCAGGCCCTGATCTCAGAGGAGGGCCTCTGTGCTACTATCCATCACTAACAGGGCTTTAAAAAGCTATATAAAAGCAACCAAGTTGGTTTTAAGGTGGACCTGACCAGGGGTTTTCCCCAAAGAGATCCTCCAGAGAGGAGACCCAGCCCCCAAAGTCCCTCCCTTTCCAGTGACGTGGGCTGAACGTGAACAGGTGCTTTGTAGCTCCCAGGGGCGAAGGGTAAAAGCTTTCAGTCGGAGCCATCTTCAGAGTGACCCAGCCTCCTTCCCTCGCTGTGTTTCTGGGGAGGCCCGCAGCTGATTTCCCCAGTGCCTCTCCTGGCTGTGGATCAGGTGAAGGGGCGCAGTACTCGTGGAAGCCCACTGGTTCTTAGCAGCATATCACTGTGCCTGCAGGGATTAAGCAAAAGAACATCTAGGTTTGACTATTGAACATCAGTCTGATACTTTGCTGGTGGGACTAGAATAAGAGATGCCAGCTAGACCAGAAAGCCTTGAGCAGACTCTATTGTGAGTATCAATCCAGCCTGGGGCTCATGGGGCTGAGCTACCTTAATGGAAGCTAGAGGTGGATCAGGGTGTTTACTCCACCCCAGGGGTTGCTGCATCTCAGTGAACTAAGATGTCTGATTAATATATCAGGCTCCTTCTGGATGAAAGGGGCTGTGTATAAATAGTGACCCTCGTGCCGCCTCCCTCTCGTTCATCTAACTTTAATACCTTCCAAATACTGAGGCAGTGGCTTAAGTGGGCTTAGCTGCAGGTAGCTCCTGCAGTCTGTGTGCTTCATGGTCCCGCCAATTACCTTGTAATCCCTGGGTTTATTTTGTGTCTCACCTTCTGACGCACTAATCCACCCAGCAACTCAATTGTTTTCTGGGACTTGAAAAGGAGGTGGGCTTGTGGCAGTCCCCCACTAGTGGAATTTCCTCTGTCTGAGCTGCCTTCCTCCCTCTCACCCAACTTCCAGGGTGTAGTTGGAATGGAGCCTGTGCCATTCCACTTCCTGTCCCCCCCACCCCCCAGCTTTGTGTGCTTGGGGCACATCAGTCCAGCTCAGACTGTCAGGGTGTATGAGCACCCTCTAGACAGGTGAATGGAGGAACAGATCCAATGAGTCCGCAGCAGTCCTGGCCACAGAACCCCAGGGCCCCTGCTCTTTAAACCAGAATACTCTGCGGTCGTAATGGAGCTCTTGGGATGGGCAGTATTACGTGCACTTCATGGCACCGCTGAGACATGGAAGCATTGTCCTCATTGTGGAGGTGGGTAAACTGAGGCATAGTGGCCAACTTGCCCAAGGTCTCTCATACTACAGGTGTGCCATATCTCAGGCCTTAACCTCAAGCCTGAGTACAGAGGAATAAACACTTTATTTTGCCTTCTTGCAAATTGTTTTCCGCTCCCTTGAATGTACTAGGTAATCAGAAGGGATGAATTAGGCCAGGACCCAGGCTGGAAACACTTGGATTCTTGGAACTACCAGTTCCAACCCCCAGGGTCATCTCCAGACCTTAATCCTTCTGACTCGGCTAAATGGAGCTGACAGGATGAGGATTAATCAAGTCCTGTCTGAGCTTCCTAATGCCCCAGGCACTTTATCAGGAGTAGCTTCTCCTGATGTCATTGGCTAACCCAGTCTCATCAGTTAGTTGTACTTCCCTCTTCCCCCCCCCCCCACCCCAGAGATGGCTGCATGCCACTGAGGCTGCACATGTGTAGATGTGCAGTACTTGGAGAGGAAAAGAGCTCTGTAGGCCTGTGTGGGGTGCAGGTAAAGGGAGGAGGAGGATGGTGGCTTTGGGGAGAACCTTGAAAGAGGTAACCTGGGTTTCCAGGTCTGTGGCTTCTCCGCTCACTTGCTCTGTGACTAAGTCAAGCCATGGGGAGATGGTGGTTGAATGGGAAGCTGCTGTCCAGAGTCTAGGATGGAGCAGGGCTTGAAAGGCCATTCCCATTTTACTAGCTATTCCACAGCAGCCTCTCTTGTGCACTGCAGTACCCTATAGACCCAAACAGGCCAGGCATTGGACATACAGTCCCTGCCCCCAAAGAACTTAGTCTAAACAATGGGGGGGAATGAGAGATCGTCACCTGTCTCTGGCTTAAAGTTCTCGAGCAGATTAGTAGCAGAGTTAGGAAGGGAGCCTCAGTCCAGAGCCCTCCCCAATAGGCCACACTACTTCCGAGCACCCTGGAAAGCTTCCTGGTCTCATGCATTCAAGGGGGAGCTGCATTCCTTAGTGCTACTTGACCTGATCGCTATGCCTGAAGGTTCAGTTGGGTGGGGTCAACAGTCCATCTGGCCCCCTTCTCCCTCTGGAGAGGTAACTGCCTTATGGAGTTTAGGAAATGCCACTCTGCAATCCCTTCAGTATTCGCTCTGCAGGCCTGGCCATCTCCAGCAGGATTCTTTTCCAGACATCAGCTAAGTGGGCATGGGGGTGAATCAGTATTTTAATACGAAACCTCTAGGATGCTGCAGGCCAGGCTCTGACTCCAGAAAGTGGCATTGTCTTTTCTGCACTGGTACTGTCTGTCCCAGCACCATGCCACAAGCTGCTCCATAGGCTGTGCTCTTCAGGTGAGATTGAAACTAGAGTCTGCTGGCTTCGTCCAAGACTCCAGGCTATTCTGAGGAGTTAGAATTGAGCCAGGACACTGGTTTATAAATGAATGACTGCACACCAGGGGATGGCACTGCTTCAGGTGGGTCAGGAAGCCTTTGTGTCCTGGTCCAATCTGTCCTGCAGTGCATGGCATCCTTGCACAGCTGCCGCACACCAGTGCTGGGTAAAGTGACTGTTGGATACAAAGAGAAGGAATTCGTGAGTTTAATGTGAGGGCACCAAGTGCTGTAGCACTGAGAAATCTCTCTTGTAGCTAATCGCTGCAGCTCTCCAATCAAACAAGGAAACTGCATTAGCCTCCCTGGACACTTACGGGTAACTTTCTCTGCTCCTCTTCCTACCTTGCCCAGGGAGCTGCTGAGACCTGACATGCCATCTCTAACTGCAAAACTGGGTTGGGGGGGGAATGTAATGGAAGCCCATCTGAGGGGATGGGGAGTTTGAGGGGGGAGGGACTGGAAATGGGATCTAGAGCCATTCACCCAACAGCTGCTTTGGCATCTGGGCTAGATGTAGTGACTACAGTCAACCTGTGGAACTCCTTGCCTGAGGAGGCTGTGAAGGCTAGCACTATAACAGGGTTAAAAAGAGAACTGGATAAATTTATGGAGGTTAAGTCCATTAATGGCTATTAGCCAGGATGGGTAAGGAATGGTGTCCCTAGCCTCTGTTTATCAGAGGGTGGAGATGGATGGCAGGAGAGAGATCACTAGATTAGTACCTGTTAGTTTCACTCCCCCTGGGGCACCTGGCATCGGCCACTGTAAGTAGACAGGATACTGGGCTGGCTGGACTTTTGGTATGACCCAGTATGGCCGCTCTTATTACTTAAAGCTGCTCCCCGTCTGATGGCTGTTTGGTTGTCAGCATGAGACACTACTGATCTCCACTCTGTTCCTAGTCTGCCATAGCTGGAGACAGCAGTGGTGGGGTTGGTTGGCAGATTCCATAGACCTAAACTATGGGAGTGGCCCCCAGGTTGCCTCTGGTGCCAGTCAGGGCAGAGGCTACAGCTGCATAAAGAAGTGAACAGAAACAGAGTCCATCCTGCTACTTACAGGGCTGGATCTGTTCCCTTAGCCTGGCTGGGTGCTGGATATAGGTGAAAACATCCAAGCCTGGGGTTTCACAATGACTGTATTTGCCCAAAGGTGTCCAGGACATGTGTTCAGGATTTATTTCCCTGCCAATGACTGACACCATGAAGAGGCAGGTGCAAAGGTCTGAAGTGAACAGCTTTCTGAAATGTATTTGTAGAGTATTTCCCAGTGGTTTATGCAAACTGGGATCAATCCATGAATGACAAAGAGCTAAACTACCAGTTAACACTGAAAACAAATAATTTGACCAACATGCTAATCAAATAGCTGGGGAAAGCTTGCTCTGTAGAAAGAACATCTGGGTCTCCAAGGCTCTGTTGGTTCCTTTCAACAACACACAATTGACTTGGTTTCTTTAGCACAGGTCTGCCACTCATGGCTTGCCCAACAATCAAATTAAGCACTCCTTGCCCAGTACTTACATACTCTATCTGACTGTCTGTCTTACACTTTATCACACACTGCCGAGAGATGCTGTCTTGTGTTCACACAGAACTTCAGGCGTTTTAAATGGTAGCCATGTTTTAGCTTGGTTTGGTCGCTAAGTGGGTGCTTATGTTGAAACTGTCCACAGTAAAGTCTGTCTGACTTCTGATCAATAGAAACTTGGTTAAAATCAGACACTAGCCTATGGTTTCAGTTTGATTAGTTTTAAACTTTTTTAAAGGAAACACTAAACTTCAGGCTCATGCCCTATTTGTGTAGTCTATACAGCAAGGAAACTAATGAAATGGTAGCATCCTCTACTAGCTAGAAGTATCTACCGCTGCACAGCTGAATGGGGTTGTACTTCAGCATTTGACTCACTCTGCTTCAAAAAGTGACTGTAAATGGCATTGTTTACTCTACAGTTCCAGATCATGGGTGACCATGCACAAGAGGGAGATGGTGCTCTTTGAATTGCCAGTGTTGCAAACCCTTGTGGGATCTAACCATCGAGCTGGCATTTGCCTCTACCTGCAGAACATTTGTGACAGTGCATGAAAGTCCTGCTCCCGGGGACACCTGTGCAAGCCTGCTGAAGGCAGAGGTTGCATGAGTGTAACTGATTGGAACTCAGAGTAGCAGCCGTGTTAGTCTGTATTCGCAAAAAGAAAAGGAGTACTTGTGGCACCTTAGAGACTAACAAATTTATTAGAGCATAAGCTTTCGTGAGCTACAGCTCACTTCATCGGATGCGATGAAGTGAGCTGTAGCTCACAAAAGCTTATGCTCTAATAAATTTGTTAGTCTCTAAGGTGCCACAAGTACTCCTTTTCTGATTGGAACTCAGTGAACAATGCTCATGCACAAGGGAGAATAGAATCAAGTCAGCTTGCTGTTCCTTAGCTGGGCAGGTTCTGCAGAGGGTAGTAAAACATTATCCATGTCTTATTGCTAAAGGGATTGGCTGTGACAGATATGAATGGGGATGGATCTCTTGAATGAGAAGGGGACAGCTTGGCATAGTCATTCTCCAAAGTAGAACAGCACTTGAGACAGGCTTTTGGGGTGGGAGGAGGTGTCCGGTAGCTAGACTTCAGTCTCCCCACCTCCCTGGAGCTGGCTCCAGGACTGGAGCTTGTGCATGGGAACCAGAAAACAAAGCTGGCCACTCAAAGGCTACAGTGACGTGCAGACCCCCCATGACTAGTGAAAAGTAAATCTGGGTTGTAATGCTTTAATCCAAGGCTGTAGCTCCAAGTCCTTACCTCCCTGCCGGCTCCACAGGCTTAGCCCTGCTGTGTCATTGGGTGGAGTAGGGGAGTCCTGGAGCAAGTGCTAGACTCAATGTCTCTCCTTCTGATCTCTCCCCAGATGGCTCTCGGAATGCCTCCAGCACTTCCACCCCCAGTGGTGCCTCTTCACCCCTCTCCGCCCTGACTCCAGTGCAGGTCTCCCTGACAGCAGCCCCTGATTGTACAAGCCCTGCTGCCATGGACCCCACCCTCTGCAGCCCAGGAGCCCTGGCCTTCCTGCCGGCCAAGAAAGAGGACAGGCCCCAGCCAGAAGGAGCCAGCTGTGACATGGCTGTTGGAAGCTCCCCCGCTGGCCTGGCCGCACTGAGCGAGTGTGGCCAGGTCCTGCTGGAAACACCTCCCAAAGCTTGTGCGGCCCCCAAAGGCTTCCAGGAAGCGCTGAGCGTGGATATGCTGGACACCAGGATTGTGATGGGGGAGGAGACCCAGTGCAGCCGTGACAAGACGGACGCAGGGGTGGAGCCGCACAGCTCTCTGCTGGACACCAAGGCTCCTGTGTCTGAGGCAGCCGTCACTGAAAGCCTCGTGGCTGATGCCAGAGAGGAGTCAAGTGAGGAGGAAAATCAGATCCTAGAGAGCAGCTCCGAGGCTGCTGGGAAACTCTCTGCCCAGGCCACACCAGGGGAATCTCCCTGCCCCAAACCCAGAGACAACAGGCAAGTGTGTCTCTATCAGCCTCCTGGTCTGCTACCCTGGGAGCCCGAAGAGCCAAGCGTGACGATAAAGGAGAAGTTGTTTTCTCAGGGTGAAAGCATGGCTGACGTGCCTTCCCCATCTCCCGTGCCTGCCAAAGACCCCCCCGATGAGCTGGCCGAGGCAGGGCACTTGCAACCCCCACAGGTCAAACCAGTCCTGGATCCAGACCTGTACTTCACAGCCCCATCAACGCCCATCAAAACAGTCTACTCCCACCTCAAGCACCTCCCCTACACCAAGGACAGCCTGAGCGAGGAGCAGAGCGATATGGACAATGAAGGGCTGTGCTCCCCACCCACCTCTCCATCAGGGTCCTACATCACCGCCGAGGGGGGCAGCTGGGCCTCCTCAGGCACCTCCAGCACGTCCCCATCTTGTTCTCCCAACCTGATCGCTGAGTCGGAGACCATAGAAGCCTCAACTGCTTATGGGGAATCCCTGTCGGAGCTGGAGCTTTCTGAGGAGCCGGCTCAATATGCCAGGAGCTCCTGTCTGTCTCCTGAGCTGCTGGAGGAGGAGGAAGGTGACCTGTCTTTGGACAGACTCTCCTCTGGAAACACGGCTCTGCCTTCAGTGCCGGCAGAGGAGGAAGGGAATGGTCAGACCATGCCAGAAGAGTGGGACTCTGAAATTGCTACCTCTATTGCATGGGTCCCTCACACCACAGAGCTGGAGGATCCAGGTGAGCTGCTGCCAGTTCAGGACAAGGACCTGCCCCAGCCAGGAGGAGACTCTGGGGATGAAACAGAGCCACTGAAAAGCACTGTGGCCAGGCAGCTCCTTAAGGTGGATGTCTTCACCTCTGACACAGCTGGTGCCAACCTGGGGGCCATGGATGCAGCAAAAGAGCCCCTGGAGTCCAGCCTGTTGTCCTGTTCCCCCATCCCCTTGCCAGGCCTCCAGTCAGAGTCCAGCAGTGTGTCTGGGGCAAGCTGCTCATCGGACACAGAGACACCCAGCAGCCTGCAGGCCGAGACCACCGGCTCCTCAGCAGAGCTCCCATCAGACTTCACAGACAACGACCAGATGATCCCTGCCACGCTGCTGCCCTTTCACGGGAGCCTGATCTTCGAGGCTGAGTCGCTGGAGATAACACTGTTTCCCCAGGGCGAGTCCGTGGAGAACGTTGTCTATGGGGCAGAGGAAGACGACAGCACCTCCGCCTCCTTCCTGCACTCTCTGTCGGAGAACTCCATCAACGAGGGCGTGGATGAGTCCTTCGTCTACCAAGATGACACTTCCCAGTCCTCCAACTCCACCTCCTATAACGGCGAGGCGGATGAGCGGCTGTACAGCACCGAGCAATATGCTGTGGTGACCCCCTTGGCTCAGGAAGGGGAGAAGCCAGCTGTGGAGGACTCTGAGCCAGTAGCCTCCCGCTCAGGCAGCGAGAGCGAGATGGAGACGTCATCAGATGCCTCTGACACCGATGAGGAATACACAGCTTTCTCAGCTCTGGACATGGAGCTGGCTGCAGTCCCCCACACAGAAGTGGAGGTCGGGTTTGAGCCAGAGGGCAATGTGGCTCACCAGGATGAGCTGGAGGGAACCATGGAGGAGGAAGAAGGGGAGGCAGAGAGGCAGCCACCAGCCCAAAGTGAGGGGATGCCAAAATTGGCAGCAATCGCCGAACCCAAGGCAGCACCAGTGGGTGAACACAGCGACTCTGAAGACAGCCCAGGAAGCAGCAGTGTCTCGGCCACAGGCTGCAGCTGGAGCCCCTCTCTGAAACCAGACAGTACAACATCCTCCGAGGAATCTGCTCCAAGAGCCGAATCTGACCGGGCGGGTGACTCTCCGGGGAATACTGGCTCCTCCTCAGAGAGCTCCCTAGAGCACCAGTCCTCACTGTCGGACATCCAGGAGGCCCTGGAGAAAGGACTCCCCAGTTCAGGAGAGTGCCTAATTACCTGCTTTGATACAGACGAGGAGATGGAGGCCTTCCCTGGGCTGGAGGTAGTCTTGGAGAACACAGAGCCAATAAGTCAGTCGGCTACTGCTGAAGTGTGTGGGGCACCATGGAGAGGTGGGGATGGGAGGGGATCTGTGATACCCTTGCCATGGAAACAGAAGCCAGCTCCCACTGAGCTCGCTGAGCCTACTGCCAGGAAAGCCAGTGATGCCTCTATGTTTGAGATAGGCACCAAGCTGAAGGAGTCTGAAGCGCATCTCCTGGAGCTCCTAGACCAGGACAGCACTTCTCTGGGAGGGAGGAGGGAAGATCACTTTGAGGCCCAACTGGGAGCCTCCGATGACACCAGCTTGGAACAGCCTGAAGTGGCCAGAGCTGACAGTGAGCCAGCAGGAGAGTGCTTGATCGCCTGCTTCTCCTCCTCTGAGGAGGAGCTGGAGGAGGCCGCCTCTCTCGATCAAGTCAACAACAATGAGGAACAAGGGGAGCTGTTCTTGGAAGCCAACCTGGATTCCTTGCCCCCTCTGGGACAAAATGACACACAGCCAAACGTGCTCACAGAAACAGCCAGCCACAACAAGCCCACATTGGCTGTGGTGGTGGATCAGCAACAGGAGCCCCCTCTCCCACCTGGGGATGCAGAGTCCCAGAGCCTGGACCTCCATGCGATGCAGAAAGGCCTGCAGGAACTCCAGAGGAGGCTGGATGGGAGCAGCCAGCTCTTCAGGCAGCAGGAGTGTGGGGAGCTGGACATGAGCTCAGAGTCTGAGATAGAGACCTATGTGAAAAGGTATTTCAGCACAACAGAGTTTTCACTGCTCCCTCAGGCCACAGCAACTCCAGAGAGCACTGAACCAACCTGGGGGCAAGAAGCTCTAGGCAAGGAGTTGGCCCTGGCAAACAGCAGCATCCCTGAGCCAGTCTGGCTATGCTCAGGGACAGAGACCAAAGACTCCAACTCAAGAGAACCTCAACTGGACAAGAGCATCCCTGCCTCTCCTGGCAGCTGGATGCCAGCAGAAATGAACAGCAGAACAGACCAGAATCAAGAGGAGCTCAAGGCAAGCACAGAAGAGAAGCAGCTCGCCACTGAGGCTGTAGAATCTGACTTGGAGTCCAAGTTTGGTGTCTCACCTGTCACTGCGATGGAAGAGATCCAGCCAAAGGTGGCTGCTCAGGCTCTGGAGAGCCTGGGAGAACCTGTGGAAATGGTAACTCCAGCTCCCTGTTCAGGCACAGTCAACTATGACTTGCAGACCAGATCTGCTGAGGGAGCCACTGATGCATCTGTATCAGGAAGTGAGGCATACAGCCAAACAGATTCTGTCTTGGCTCAGGTTTTCCCCCTAGGAGACCAACTTGAAATGGAATCTCCCACTGTAGCTGCTCTAGGCCAAACCCTGCCCAAACCAGGGGCTCAAGCGCTCCAGGCCCCGCATGTCTGCAGCTTGGATCCAGATGTGCCTGAGTTGAGGGACAGCAACATGAATCTACTGAAAACAGCTGGCTCAGAGTCTCCCTGGGAGCCTGAGCATGGTGCTGGAGAGGATCAAGACTTGTCTGTCTCAACAAGCTGCAGCGAGAACGTCATGCTTAAGGGGGGAATGGAGAACGCTGATGCAGAAGAAATGGCCAAGAAAACTGAAGACCAGCCCAACCATGACAAGCTGCCTGGTGGGAAGGGGACCTCTAACCAAGAGCAGTGGGTGGATAGTACCCAGCTTCCTCAGGAAGCAAAGGCTGCTGCAAAAGATGAGCCAGCCACTCCACAGGAGAGCGAGAGTCTCGGCAGCATGCTGGAAGAGGAAGCGCTTATCTCTGAGGCTACATCCGAAGAAGGGGTCTGCCTCACCGATGAGGAGAGGGAGGCTGAGGCTCAGCCTGAAGAGAGTTGGCCAGGAACTCCCCTGCCCAAAGGAGAGAGGGAGGTGGAGCTGGCAGAAAGTGCAGAGGCAGCTTCCGAAGGCAGCTCTTCATCATTCAGTGATGACCTGCCCAGTGGAGACTCACTGGAAGGCAGACAAACACCAGGCCGTGCAGCACTTGGTCTTGACGACAAGACCACCACTGCGGACTCTACATGGGAGGAACTTGACAAGGCTGCTTCCTCCAGAGGATCCTCCCCAGAGCCACCGGACACCACATGGGCCTTCATGCACACTGATTCCAGCTTCTTCATGCTCTCTGAGGAGAGCACAGGAGAGATCACCAGGCTGGTTGAGTCAAAATCCTCCCAGACATGGAGAGAACTGGATGCTCCAGAACAAGCGGTGAGCCAGTTGACAGAGCAGCAAGAGGGTGACATTCCAACAGAGCTGAAGGAAGCAGTCCTACAACCAGAATATCTCCACATGGGCATCTGCAGCAGAGACTCTCCATCACTGCTCGTGCACAGCCCCTCAGGGGTCTCTTCAGCTGAGCATGGCCCAGCCCCAGAGTCCCCTGAGCACAGTCTGGCTCTGTGTTTGCACTATTCCTCCCTGCAAGAAGCTCCACATTCCACTCACTCAGAGTGTACCAGACTAAGAGCTGACATGCTGGTGCCTAGCAATCAGCTGCTGCTCTTCACTGCTTCTGAGGAGGAGATCTACATAGGCAAGCCTGCTGTTCCTGGCCAGCCCCCCGCAGAGGCTGGGGACAGCTGTCCTAGCACAAACCTGGAAGCGGAGGGTCCTGCTGAATATTCAGGGCCAACAAAAACAGGCCCTGACTCAATGGAATCCACAGCCGTTGTTGCAGAAAGCCTGTCGGTCAGCCTTGGATTGCTTGAGCCATCAGGTGCCTTGCTGGAGAACTCTGCTGACCCACCAGCAGCATCTCTCGAATGGCAGCAAATCACAGCCATGTTACAAGGCTCCTTCGGGAACCTCCAGGCCTCCCAGCTCAAAGTGGGGCCTCTTTGTCCTGCAAGCATCCAGATGGTGACAGAAGCACAAAGTGTCCTTGCCAGCCTCAAGGAGAGGGTCTTGGAGTGCGCCTCAGAGGCCACCACAGACTCCTCAGAGGCCAACAAAGCACAAGAGGGGGTGGCCAAAGCTCAGCCTGAACCTGAAATGCCGACTCTCGAACTCACCACTGGCACAATCTCTCCTCAGCCCAGCGAGGACCAGGGTGCTCAGCAGCTCTCTGAGGCAGAGAGCAGTTCAGAACAAGCACAACTGGAGAGCATCTGTGAGATGCCACTTGCAGCAGAGGGGATGCCCAGCCCTGTACTACTCACTTCCTCTGTTGGCAGCAGTGAGTCTGCAACCCCTGTGCTAGAGAAACAGGATCTCTCAGCAGAGGAAGACTCCGGCCTGCATAGTGAAGGGCCCTTGGAGGAAGAGGCAGTCCAGGCTTCCTCTGGAACTCATGCCAAAGACCAGGACCAGAGGTCACCAAGCCTGGAGGAGCCTACAGAGCTGGGGATCTTGCCCAGGGAGGAAGAGCCCAGGGAGAGCCCTGGGGAGGCAGGTGTAGATGGTGCCATGCCAGAGGCCAGCCAAGCAGGACACCTGAAGAGTCCACAGCATCCAGCAGACAAGGGTAATCAGCAAAGCCAAATCCCACTGGAAGATACTGAAAGCAACAGAGAGAATGAGACACATCCAACTACAGAAGCAACCAGTCCATTGATGCTCTGTTCCTCTCCTTCTCCTGAGCCCTCAGCAGCATCCCTGGCAAGTGATTCCCAGCCTCCCAAGTCTTCTCCACCGGAGCTTTGCCCCATCCCTGTGGCGGCTCCCCTCCAGACAGGTCGGCCTGCCTCTCCTGAAACCGCTGTGGAGGATTCGCCTTCTCCTGAGCCCTCAGCAGCGTCCCTGGCAAGTGATTCCCAGCCTCCCGAGTCGTCTCCACCAGAGCCTTGCCCCATCCCTGTGGCGGCTCCCCTCCAGCCAGGTCGGCCTGCCTCTCCTGAAACCGCTGTGGAGGATTCGCCTTCTCCTGAGCCCTCAGCAGCGTCCCTGGCAAGTGATTCCCAGCCTCCCGAGTCTCCTCCACCGGAGCCTTGCCCCATCACTGTGGCGGCTCCCCTCCAGACAGGTCGGCCTGCCTCTCCTGAAACCGCTGTGGAGGATTCGCCTTCTCCTGAGCCCTCAGCAGCGTCCCTGGCAAGTGATTCCCAGCCTCCCGAGTCGTCTCCACCGGAGCCTTGCCCCATCCCTGTGGCGGCTCCCCTCCAGCCAGGTCGGCCTGCCTCTCCTGAAACCGCTGTGGAGGATTCGCCTTCTCCTGAGCCCTCAGCAGCGTCCCTGGCAAGTGATTCCCAGCCTCCCGAGTCTCCTCCACCGGAGCCTTGCCCCATCACTGTGGCGGCTCCCCTCCAGACAGGTCGGCCTGCCTCTCCTGAAACCGCTGTGGAGGATTCGCCTTCTCCTGAGCCCTCAGCAGCGTCCCTGGCAAGTGATTCCCAGCCTCCCGAGTCTCCTCCACCGGAGCCTTGCCCCATCCCTGTGGCGGCTCCCCTCCAGCCAGGTTGGCCTGCCTCTCCTGAAGCCGCTGTGGAGGATGCACCTTCCCCTCTTCCTTGCTCTGAACTCATAGAAGTGCCTCCTGCTTTATCCTTCCCACCACCATGCTCGGAGGATCCTATCCAAGGCCAAAAAGACACCTCAGGTCTCCCAGCATCTGAAGTGCTCTCAGTCGCAGAGGTCACCCGTGCTGAAGACCAGCCATCTCTCCCACTGGATTCCAGGAAATACTTGGAAGGTAATATCCCTTCTTCCCCCTCCTGCTCCCTGTATTAGGGGATGGAACATTTGCCAGGAATGACCTGGTCTGCCCAGGTCAGGGAGGGTAGAAAGCAGGTGCTTCTCTAACCCTCTCCCTTATAGAACAGGCCAATATCGGCATAGGCTTATTAACCTACTGCCAGTGGTCTTGGTGGGCCCTCCAAGGACCGGCTTCTTCAACACAAACATCCACCAGCAGATCTGGCCTAATTCTATGGAGATGTTTCTCTAAAGCGCATGGCATCAGACCTGCTCTCTTGGGAAAGCATCACTGAGTCAAAAGAGCAGGGAGAAGCTTGCAGTGCATTTGATCAAACATGCAGCTCCTGGGGCTGAACAAGAGCTTTCCAGCTCCCCTTGTTGCCAGCCCTTAACCTTCACCCATTTCCCCAACATGCCTAAACCCAAACCCTGGCCATGGGGCAAGTGTGAAGGCCCCAGTTCTGCTCAGATGTGGCTCATGCAATGCCTCTCAGGTTCTTGCCCAAGTCCTGTTTGGACTTGGAATTCCCATTCCTCTCTTGAGCAGGCTAGACTTGCATCCTGTAAACTTCATGTGAGCCAGGAACCACCTACCCCAAGGTAGGCATGATGCAGTGGTGGGAGTGGTTAGCACACTATTACCTCAAATGTCACACACAGACGGCTCAGTGGATAGCCTCCTTCCCTCCAAGTTGGATGGGTGCTGATTCAGTACCAAGTCACAGGAGAGGGGGCTTGCCCTGCTGCTGGTTTGCCCCTAACTGATGCTCCTCAAGACCTCAATGTCCTGACTCCTTTGGGCCACAAAGGATCTCATGGTGCTCCTTGCAAGAGTAGGTGATGGGTTAGTCAAGCTCCAATTAAATTTAATCTGCAGCTTCAGCTGGGAGTGTCCTTGACACACTCTCGTGCTGGTGCTAGTAGACACCTCATTCCACCCCAGAGAGAACTGCATTTCTGGCTATGGTGAGGGAACAGTCTCAAGTATGCGTTGCAAAGGTCACTGGCTCTTGGACTGGGAGGAAGCATCTCTCAAACAGAAACAGCTGCATTCCTCATCCAGGGAGTCCCAGACCCTGAGGCTCTTATCTCCTGCCCTGGCCATGTCCCCTCTGCCATGTCGGTGACCTCTGCAAATCTCTGAACTCTTAAGTGCTGGGTGATGCTGGCATCTCCCAAAGGTTGCAGCCCTTTCAGCTTAGCCTCTTGCAGACAGCCCTGCTCTGCTAAAAACTAACTAGGCCACTGCATGGTGGAACAGCTGGAATTATTAGCCAGTTAATCACTGCTCTTGAAGCCTTCCCAAGAAGGCAGATCTGGTTGTCCTCCCAGCTGGATGATCATGCCATGCATTGCAGGAAAAGTTACTTAGTCTCTGGACAAAGGGCCAGATCTCCAGCTGCTGTTAACTGTCCCATCTGATCTCCGTGGAGCTTTGCCACCTTGTCTACTCTTCAAACTGTCCGTGCAAGTTCCAGCTTGAGGGGCCATACCCTCACTAGCCTGAGCAGTGCTAGTGTGCTTAAAAACAGTGTAGCCACAGCAGTGCAAGTGTTACCCACACTCTAGGGCAGTGGTTCTCAACCATGGGTCTGGGGCCCCCTGAGGGGCTGCAAGCAGACTTCACGATGCCCATCAAGCAGGGCCAGTATTAGACTCACTGCAGCCCAAGGCAGAAAGCCAAAGCCTCACTGCATGGGGCTGAAGTCAGTGGTCCTCAGCCCCACCACCTGGGGCTGAAGCCAAAGCCTGAGCAATGTAGCTTTACAGGGGGCCCTGTGGCATGGGGGCCCAGGCAATTGTCCTGCTTGCTACCCCCTAACACTGGCCCTGGCTTTTGTATGCAGAAAACCAGTTGTTACAGCACAGGTGGGCCATGGAGTTTTTGTAACATGTTGGCAGTGGGGGGAGGGCCTCAAAAAAAAAAGTTGAGAACCCCTGCTCTAGGACACCTCACCTTTACCTTTCCATGGGCTCAAGGTAGAACCTGGTTAATTTAGGCACTCCCCCTCCCTTCCCCCCAACCCAGTTCCTAGGGCTGGGAGTTTACAGGGCTTTTTATCAGTGAAGTGGCCTTACACAGTAATCTCCTTAACCTCTAACAGCTACCAAACAGTGCCCACACTAAGCACACAACACTCCCCACTCCCAATAAAGCGGATGCATTTTGGTGGCCAGTCAGCATCAAGGCAGGGGTGCTCCTCCAGCTTCCTGCACAATGTGGCTGGCAGGGTGTTGAGGTCTGGCAGCTCTGAGCTTGGGTTGTGTCCTGGAGTTAGGTTCCAAAAAACTTCCTTTTGGACCCCAGTAGACATAGTTAACTAGAGTCCTGCTTAGCTCTACCTTAACCAAACAGTATCTTTCACCAATCACAGCCCATTATGAAACAATTCTTTAACCAATCAGACCTCACCACCTTAGCTGACTTAAATCTTGCAAAATTAATTATGCCACAGACTGAGACAAACCAAGAACCAGATAAACAATAGAGAAGTGGGGCCCACAAAGGCAAAACAATGGAAGTAGAGATTTCGCACTCACAGCTAAGTGATTCCTTGCCAGACAGAATGCTGTCTCACAAAGATCTTAAGATCTTTAAAGAAAAGTTTCTTTACTCTGACACTGGGGTCTGTTAGGACAGGATCTCCTTAACAGCCCAATATTTTATTGTTTTGATCCAATTTAGATGGAATGTGAGGATGTGACTCTCTGCTCCTTAGCCCAGGGCTGCTGCTGGCCTAATGTGGCTGCCGCACCTTACTAAAAGGCTTTGGACCTTACATGAGGGGTTAGTCAGCCCAAGTAAATACCCTAGCGTCTTAGATGGATCATCCTTGACCTGGCTAGCCCCCATGACTACGTACTAGCTCAATGAGAGCGCCATGGGTAGGTCTCCTTGAGCAGGAATTTACACCTCCTGCTTGAGGAGTGAACACATCCAGGGGGCTCTGGCCTGGATTCCCTTTGTAAGGAGCTGGAAGGCTGGGTGGAGCAGGAGACTAGGAATAGGACCCCTGGATTCTGGTCCCAGTACTGCCACTGATGGGAGAAACCATGTCCCTAGGCAGCTGGCCCTGCTCTGGAAACACTAATCTATGGGGGTGGCAGGAACCCAGCCTAATGAAATGCCTCCTTCCACTGCAGCTCTGGAGAGCTCTGCATCCCCAGTCCCATGCAGAGACCCCTTCCCCAGCAGCAGAGATTCCCGAGGGAGACCCCAGCTCCCAGGGAACAAAGATGCCAGAGGGAGGGGTTCTGCATCCGCAGAAGAGAGGCGAGCCCACCGCGGCTCCATCCAGTCAGAGTCAAGCTCTTCCAGTGAGAGCGAGCTGCCCTACCGCTGCCCAGAGATCGAGAGCCTGCAGGAGGCGGCTGGCATGACACTGCTGGAGGACAAGCCGCCAGTGGGACAGAGAAGCTGTGAAGTTAACCATAAAGGTATACGTGCTGTGGGTGGGAGGTAGGGGAAAGGCCTCCTCCCCAACCCTACTGAGCTCCAGGCGATCCTCACCTGGCCTGGCCTTCCCTCTGTTAGTTTGCCTGAGCCTGGCAGCTCTTCTGAAGCAAGCCTGCTGCATAGAGGTGGGTGTCTCAGCAGAACTTCTGGGGAAAGCACCCTACAAATCCTGGGCCAGAGCCTCCACTGGTGTCAATGGAGCTCTCCTACCCTACTCCAGCCTCTGGCACTAGAGACTGCTGTGTACCAGAGCCAGCCTCTAGGACTAACTGTGCCAGGCTATGGCCCAGGGATTAGGGCAGGGGAGGAAGGGGGCAATGGACTATTGCTGGGACTGGTGCTTATCCTAGGAGTTGGCTTGTGGATGCCTGCAAAGCAGGAAGGCTGATATAATCCTTGTCACCAGGCCAAATGGCAGAGCCGCAGTGGGCTCCTGTAATAGCTGCTGGATAGCATCTGACAGAGCTCTAATGGGACTGCCTGCCCGGCACAGCCTCCTGCTTTGTACGGCTCAGTGTGAGCCGTGGGGGGGAGGCAGACTCCAGCTGGAGCTGTTGCAGAGCAAGCCCCTTTTTGAGTGCAGCCAACAAAGGAGAGCAGCTTGTCTGTTGGGCAGCGTGGACAGCCAAGCTGCATGGCAGGGCTTTCAGAGCTTTCTGCTTCCCCTCTTACGCAAACAGACCCGTCCCATTTCCAGTGGGAACTGAAACACAACTGGGGGAGGGAAGCATTGCTGGATTCAGAGCTCCTCGCCAGGCAATTCTCAGCACCTTAGCCTGTGCATTGCTGGCCCTTCCCAGTTCCCAGACCATGGGCTTGCTGTGTCTGGTCACCAAGGGCTCCCTGGGCCTGCTGGCTGTGCCAAGGATCCGATCTCTCTGCTCGGACCGTGGTGCTGTTAACCACTAAATACCTGGCAGTGGGTGGGGTTCTAGGCTGGTGGGCGCAATTTAGGATGGTGCAATATAAAGCAAACAAGAGTGGATGTGACTGCCTGTGTCCCTACCTCACATGGGGCATGTGCCTGCCCCAATCCATGCTGGGGGGAGGGGGGGTGGTAGCCTGCAGCCCCACAAAGGACACTACCAGGGCAGTAAGTGGCTGTAACCAAAAGCTGGGGCAGAGGCCCAGTGTGGAGGGGGGGAGGCTGTAACTCTGAGCAGTGGCTCCCACCCTGTCCCCCTAGTGAAGAGGCTGGTGGCTGTGGCATGAGCCCTCTGGGGTGGGCAAGAATTGAGACTGTGCCTTGGGTGTCAAATGTGGTGAGGCCAAGTGTGGCAGGAGACCCTTGGGCCCTCCCTGGCCAGGACAGTCTCTAGAATCCTTCTAGGTTTGGGTCTTGCCCAGAGCAGCTCTCAACACTTAGGCACATCCAGGAATCCATCTGTCCCCCAACGTTGTCAGTGACTCGTGGGGGCAGGGGGCTCTTACCTCTGGGTTGGTAAACCAAGGCCTTGAGGTGCCATTCTGCTGGCTGGGCCCCAGCTCAGCAACAGGGCCATAGTGCGTCTGGCCCAACAGCTTAGGGGCCCTAGGGCCAGGTGCTACAAGTACCTTAGTGGAGATGCAGACCACAGTGACCGAAGGGTTTGCCACTGGGGTAGGAACCATCTTCCCAGAGTGACGGGTCGAGAGGGATGTTCCTTCCTCCACCTACCGGGCCCACACCTGGGGTTAGGTTGGCACAACACTCAGGGAAGTGGGATTTTCCCCACTAGGAGTGCCAGACCTTGCACTGTAAGGCAAGGCTAGGCCTTAATCCTGGCCCCAAGGGACTGGGTCTATGCGGATGAGACAAAGGATGGGAGGGGAAGAAAGCAGTCCAAGGTCGCTGGTGGAGCCAGGAAGTTGCATGGCTTCCCTCAATGAGGCTTACAGCTGATGTGCAAAGCACTGTGAGTAGCAAAGATCCCAGGAGCAGGGTTATTTCTCCATCCTCCTGGACAAACTCCAACCTGAGAAGTCCCAGGACTCGAGGGAGGTGGAATGTCTCGGCTGAAGACGGGTGACAATGAGCTAATGTTGCTGGTAAATAGCTTTCCCCTTCCACCCCAGAGGTTGCTGCACTTCACTTCTAAAGTAGTCGGAATCCACCGGAGATGGAAAGGGCTGTGTAAATGCAAGACAGACAGCACAGGCCATGAACAGGGCACAGGTCTCCTGGCTCTGCCACTGTCCCATTGGGTGACCTTGGGTGTGTTCCTTCCCCTCCACCACTTGTCTGGCTTGGCCATAAGCTCCAGGGCTATATCAGCACCTAGGGACGAGTCCTTCCTGGAACAAAGCCAGGTGCGTCCCAGCCACTGTCCCTCGGACATCCCTGCCCCTCCTGCCAAGAGATGGCTTCAGGGCTGCTGTTGAAAGGGAAGCCGTGCTGTGACCTCAACCGGGGAAACAACTTGCATGTGCAAGTGGCCTTTCCACAGACATCAGGGCTGTGCCTCAGTGCCAAGAGGGGAAGGGATTGAATGTCCTCACCCCTGGTCGATAGGCTGGGTTAGATGGTTGAGGCGCCCAAGCCCTGGCACTGATGGTCTCCTCTCTTCCAGGCTCTTGTAACGATTCAGAGAGCAACGACGAGTCTATTCCGGAGCTGGAGGAGCCGGATGTCTCAGAACCCCGGACAGCTCAGACTCAGGTATAGGGCTGCCCAGGGAGGAGCCCACATGGCCTGCGGGTCCCAGTGCACAGGCTGGGCACAGTAAACGCCTGAATAACCAGCTCCCTGGGAGGGGCCCTTTGTTTTCCCAGCCCCCTGCTTGGAAAGGGGAGGCCTGTGGTACAGGGCTGCAAACAGGCTGAGCTCTAGAAACAGGCCCCAGGAAATGGGGTTGTGAAGCCCAAGTACATGGCATCCAAGAAAGACCACTCCCAGTCCATGGCAAGGGGCTGTGAACAGATCTCTGCATCAGGCCCACCCCAGCTATAGAACTAAATGGGAGGGAGAGTGTTGTATGGCTCCCTCTGCCTGGGTAAATCTGGCAGGGGGGTGTGTGTGCACCAGGGCTTACCAATGGGTGGTGAAGGCACCCTTCTGGAGCGAAGAGGTCTTGGAAGATGGCCTCTGTAGTCCTGGAACTCCTCCTACAGCTCCTGGAGTTGCCAGGTGTCCCTGGACTGGCAGCTGTCCCTACTTGTGACCTGACTGCAGTATGCCCATCTCCCATCCTTGTCTCTGGCCTTTGGGGCAGGAGCAGTGTCTGACAGTGCTCCAGTGTCCCCACCCATGGCAATGCAGAAGGACAATGAGCCACAGCTGGCATCCAGGCCCTGCTCTAGGAGAGGAGTACATTCAGCGGGCAGCTTCCTCCCTTGTGAATCACTCGTTGGGGGTCCTGGCTCTGGGATCAGCTGGGCTGGGGAGATCCTGCTCTGCAGACTGTGCCCTGTCTCCATGGCGTGGGTCAGAGATGCAGGCAGAAACAGTGGCATGAGGCAGGATCTGCGAGTGGGGCAGGCTCAGCTGGAGCCCAGCAGGGTGGTGTCGCCATGAAGGAGACGCAGGCTCACTCTGATTCAGCTAGAGAATGGGGCTGCAGCTTCTCTCCTAGCTCTACGTGCAGACCAAACAGCCATCCTGCAGCGGGAGCAGCATCTGCTCTTCCGTGTGTGACGCAGCTGAACTGTCTCTTCTCCTCTCCCTCCCCCACCCAGGCGGATGCCACCTTGGGGTGGGGCCCCAGACTAGTCTGGGGTCAGTGCTGGCTGCCAGGAGGAAAGCACCTGAGGAATGGTCTCCTGGTGAAATTCATAGCTGGAGGGTCAGACTGAGGACCAGCCAAGCAACCGGCCTAAGGCACTGGGCACATAGTGCTTTAGAGTGATTTGCAGCTGCGTCAGGCACTCTGCAAACCCTGCACCAACTCCCAGCTAACAGCAATGGGGGTGGGGCAGGGATAAGCTGCTGTAGCTTTCTTCCCATGGTGGCTTTAGACCTACCTCTCAGCAAGAGCCTTTCCGGAATGCACAAGACACACTAGGGTTACTGCACCTGTCTCTGGGGAGGGGTGTAAGAAGGCAAATGACATTTGAGGTCATTCCTACCTGCCCTGAGACAGGGGAGAACTTGAGATGCTGGCACAGGTGTCTGGCACGTTAGTATGGCACTCAGATCCCATGGGGACTGTGACACACATGCCCTGATAATCCAGATCTAGCCCGACTCTGGCTGTGGGGTAAATGACTTAATTTGTGCCTGTTTCCCCTGCTGGACACACCACCCAGGGGTGGGCAACTGTTAAGGCCTAACCAGCCTAGTGCTCTGCTGAAGGGGCCATATTCTGGCACTGTTTAGGCCTCCCCCATGCCAGTCAGGCTGTGGCTGGATGCACAGCTGTCCTGCCTCTGCATGTGGATCCAGTCTTCCCTCTAGACACCAGGACGTGGGGGAGCCACATTACAGGGTGCTTGTGTTTTGCAGGCGCAGCTAACACACTCGCTGAGCACTGGGGAGGAAACCATCAGCAAAGCCAAGCAGAGCCGGAGTGAGAAGAAAGCCAGAAAGGTCAGTGTGGCATGAGGGGAATGGGGGGGTGCCACCCCTTGCTCAAGGGAAAGGGCCAGGTGAGCCAGCCTCTCACCCCCCAGGACCACAGAGCTGGTCTGGCTCCCCTGGTGAGCTCCTGCTGCGGTGCTCAGAGCAGCTGTCTGGTGCTGGAGTGGGGAAGGGAGGCCTCCGACTGCAGGATCCTGGCAATGCCACGTCAGGTCTCTGGGCAGGACTCACTTGCTCTGTGCCAGGGCAGGGTCTTAGCAGGCTGGTAAAGCCACCAACAGAGACAGGGCCCCACTGGGGGCTGGAAAAGAAGGTGGAAGGTCTGACCCAGGCCAGGCCTGCATCCAACACCTGTTTCCATCTGCCTGGGCAGTGACTCTGGCTTGGAGCAGCCGATGCTGCGTCCAGTGCAGCAGCTCCTGCAGGGGGCTGCTGAATGGGCCAAAGAATGATCAAAACACAGACTGAGACCCCCAGCTCCGAGTGACACCTTAACCCTCAAACCACCCAGCATGGCAACTCCAAGAGCCCCTCAGGGCACAGCTAGTCCCACTCTGTCTGCAGGGTGACACTGGAAGGACAGAAGGGGGCTCAGCAGGGACGCCAGCTGCCAAGGGGAAGGCTGAGGCTGGGTGGAGAGTGATGGGGAGCAAGCGTGTGGGGAGCCTTTGAACACAAGGCTGGGCCCTGGAGCCGGATGGCGAGCAGGGGCCTCTTGGGGAGTGGGAACACTGTCCCACCCCTTCAGCTGTGTGATGGCACAAGGGGCTGCAGAGCAGAGTGGGAGACAGAAACAGGGAGCGCCTTGTAGCTGAGATGAGACCCAGGCTGGCTGACTCACCCCAGGTGTGAGGGGGGATTAGGAGCTGGATAAGCCTCTCTGTGCTCGTCACTGGCTCTGGAGATTAGCCCTGATTAAAGTACCTCTGACCTGCAGCATGGGGCTTTGCTGGGTCTGCCCAGAGATTGTCTGGGTTGCCTCTGGCACCATTCCCCAGGGATAGGACAGCTCAGGATGCCCCTGGAGCTACCCGCAGCTGGAGAGCGCGCAGGGTTCAGGGTGGAGGCAGTGAGGGATGGGCTGTGCTCCCAAGGAGCCTGTGGACTCCCAGAGCTCTGGCTTGTGATGCAAGGCCAGGCCTGTCATCTCCATGCAGAGGCTGGGCTCCCAGCCCTCCTGCGGCTGCATGGCACAAACCCAGGTCCCCTCTGGCAGAGCCTAGTCTCCCCTCAGACCCTGGGCCAATCCCAGGGAGGATCAGGGGGAGGTGTGTGGAGCGTGTGCCTGGCGGTGGCTCCAGTAACACACCTGGTACCACCGCTTGTGTCCTATCTGCACAGAGCCCCCTCAGAGAAGCTGCCCAACTAGCCCTGTCCTGCTGTCCCCAGACTCCTTGGGGATGGATGGGAGTCAGGGCTAACCTACCACTGTGCACAGAAGGGCCCTTGACAGTCTGGATGGCTGGCCTTGCTGGACAGGGAGCTTCCCAATGCCACATCCCATCCCTAGTTGCTGTGGAATGCTCACCAGCTGCCCAGCCCTTCTCCCAGCCAAGGCAGGGTCACACCTACTTCTCCCCAGCCTCTGCTTTCAAACACTGGCTTGAAAAATCCCTGGTGGGCAAGGAAGTGGCAAGGAAGTGGCACCAAGTGTAATGGAAGTCTCAGAGGGTGGGTTCTCTGGCAGGGCAGAGATCATGTGGGAGATAGGGATGTCTCCTGCCACCCATCAGTGTCCCATTCCAGCACAACATCCCCTGGTCCTGGTCTGTGCGAGATTCGAGTCTGGCATCTCCAAGAAGCAGAACCAGGAATGGGCCAGCAGGTGCTGCCCATGGATGCCCCAGGCTGTCCCAGGCAACACTGCCCACACTCTGAGATGGAGGCCGTCCAGCATCCCTGGAGACCTGGCTGATCAGAGACAAACTAAATGGCCAGCCAGCCATGGCAATTGTCCTGGCATTGGCACTTCCGCTGCACCAGCCAAAGACCTCCGACAGGTCACTGCACAAAGACTGAGGGCCGATCTCGTGCCTTTGTCCATGAGGCTTGGTTCCAGGGTCCCCGTTCCATCGCTCCATCTGCAGTGGCTGGTGCTGCCTGACGCCACTATAACATGTCCGTCCATCTCCCCTGCAGGCCATGTCCAAGCTGGGGCTGCGTCAGATTCACGGCGTCACCAGGATCACGATCCGGAAGTCCAAGAACATCCTGTTTGTGATCACCAAGCCGGACGTGTTCAAGAGCCCAGCTTCCGACATCTACATCGTGTTTGGAGAGGCCAAGGTGAGGCTCTGCAGAGCTGGGGGCACCCCAACCCCTTTACTGTATGGGTCCGAGGTGCCCTGCTGTATTTCACCTACTCCCACACACCATGGCTCAGAGCTAGTCACTTACCCAGGTGGGCAAATCCTGGATTCCAGCTGGTGAGTGACCCCCATGAGCTGCTGCTCAGTCCTGCTGCAAGGCCTGGAATCTGACTAGCCCCTGCTGGCCAGAGTCTAGTGCCTGGTGTAAATGGGAGCCCCACTAGCCTCTGCTCAGGGCTTGGCACTAGCCTGGCCATCAGTTGCTCACTCCCATGCCCCATCCTTGACAGGGCTGTTCTCCAAGGGGGACCGAGGCTGAACTCAGAGCTGTAAAGAAGGGAAACGGGGTCAGCAGGGTCACTCACTAGAACAGTGCATTGCTCAGTCTAGGCTTAGACCACCCATGGGGCAGGGACTCCCTGTCCTCTAGGAGACAAGTCTGGCCACAGGAGTGTCTTCCTGCTGCAAACCCCCCCCCCCCCCATCCTGAACAACTCTTCTCTCCTTGCCTGGTCTGCACCATGGGGTTCCTGCCCACCCTTGCTCCTGGGGGCCCCAGTGCACAGCCAGCACTCCCAGTGACATACCCTCATCCGTGTCCTTGGAGCTGGAGGCAGGAGGGCAGTCTCCTCTACTTCAGACAGGTTCCCCTGCTCTCTCCACCCAGCCCCTGGTGTGGCTGGCAAATCACGAGTCTGCTCCCTGGAGTCACAGCAGGGACTCCCCAGTGGGCAGCATTTCCACCAGCCTCCCACCCTAACCACTCCCCACCCGTCTTGGGTCTGTCCTGGCAGATTGAAGACCTGTCGCAGCAGGTGCACAAGGCAGCTGCAGAGAAGTTCAAGGTGCCGATGGAGCACTCGCCTTTGATCACAGAAACAGCCCCGGCCCTCACTATCAAGGAGGAGAGTGAGGAAGAAGAGGAGGTAAGGCCTGGAGGAAGGAAGCTGGGGGCAGCAGCAGTCTGGTTCCACACGACCTGGGCACCAGCTTCAGCGCTGCGAGTCAGGTTGGGGGTGGAGGGGAAGAGATTTCGCTGATACCTCTCCAGGGCCCAAGGCCCTCTGGTGTAGCCAGTACAGCAGAGCTCCTGGGCCTTCCCTTGGGAAGGAGACTGCTGCAGCACTGCTCTCAGTCCACTGTCTGGTCCTGGACTCCACCCCATCCCTAGTGCCCCATGGTGAGCTGCTGAGCTGGCCCTGTGCTGGGAGGCTGAGGTTAGACGTGAACCAGCCCCAAGGCAGAGAACTCTGGTGCTTGTCTCTTGGCTGTATTCAGGGGTGCTTAGCCCCCCGAACACAAGCCTCCCTGGGTCTGAGCTCAGGTGGCTAGGCCAGGCCTGGAGACTCATTCAGCTGGCCAGATGCTGTCAGTGCACTAAGGTCTATCCTTCGCCCTGCCTTGGTGAGGACCGCTTCCTTCTTGTCCTTTAGAGCAGCAGAGGGGAAGAAAATAGTCCAGTCTCTGCCTGGGGGGGAAACAAACCTAACTGGTCAGTGCAGACAGATGCATTGTCAGGGGTCAATGGGAAGCAAGCAGGATGCCGCACCAGCCACTAGGGAGCAGCACTGAGTGCCATAGTGCACCCCAGGGTGTGAAGACAAGATTCTACTCTTGAGGGAAGAGCTTTCTCCTACCGAGCTACTGCAGAACTTGCATCCTTTAGCCCAAATCTGCCTGCTGCCTCCAACACAGCTGCATAGCTGTGCCTAAGGACAGGACTGGAGGCAGAAAGGTGGCAAAGGAGTGGGCTCAGCTGGCTTGGTCTGGCTTGAGGATACAGACCTGGGCAATGGCCAACCCTTGTTCAGGGCAGATGTGTCCAAGTGACCAGCAGGATGAAGTGGTAACGATCCTGTCTTCGGAGCAAATTCCTCAGCTCCCCTTCCAAATGCATCCCAGTGCTGGAGGTGTGTGAGCAGGGTCTGGGGGTGGCCCTGGGCAAGGGGGCACTGCTGTTAGATGGACTCCCAGCAGTGCCCCCTCTCTGTCTGGAGCATGACTATTTCCTCCTCCCCTCCCCAGGTTGATGAGACCGGCCTGGAGGTGAGAGATATCGAGCTGGTGATGGCCCAGGCCAACGTGTCGCGTCCCAAAGCCGTGCGGGCACTCAGACACAACAACAATGATATCGTCAACGCCATCATGGTAAGAGCCCAGGGCCCAGGCTGTGCCTGGCTGCCCACCATGAGATCCTGCCCTGCTGGTGGGGACACGGTCAGACTAGTCTCCATCGGAGGAAGCGATGCCCCAACTTCAGCAGGGGGGAAACTGAGGCAGAGCAGCACATCTCCCAAGAAGGGAGTAGCTGGCCAAGCCAGGATTAGAACTTGACATCTCTTGGCTCTCAGTGCTGTGCTTGAGCTACTAGACCTCCCCTGCCTAGAGAAGCTCTGCTCCTGAGCAGAAGGCTTGTAGGGGGAGGTACTTCCAAGGCAAGGCCAAGATCTGATGGACACAGCTGCACCAGGGGCCCTTTCACCTCCCAGCCAGGTGTCCCCCAGGCTTTGTCCTGCACAACAATGCTGAAAAAGGGTGACAAAGCATAAAAACACTAAGCAAGGGCCTTCCTGTAGCAACGCAAGGGATTTTCCCTTGCGCTCCCCTCCTTGTACTCTGCAGTCCCCATCTAACCTTCTGCTCTCTCCTACAGGAGCTGACCATGTAGCTGCTGGCCCGGATGTGCAAACAGACCCACCCCTCTGTATAGATGCACAGTTACTCCTATACAGTACAGCTGGTATTAAATACTCTCTAGAACTGCAAATATTCCTACTAGTCTGCATCTCTAATGCTGCTCAATAAAACGGCCTCATGTATTCACTTGAAACGCACATTGGTTTGGTCTCCTTCCTTCTCCTTCAATCTAGGTCACACATGAGCAGGCAGCTCCTGGTTCGGGCAGGGCTGCAGGGCCCCTGTGACTGAAGCTCCAGTTCAGTTAGGTGGAAGCTGGAAAGGAGGGCAGGGCCTGTCTACACTGCAGCTGGGACCAGGCCTCCCAATCTGGCAAGAGGGGCAGGTGCTAGTTCTGCTCAAGCTAGAATAGCAGAGTGGATGCTGTGGCCTGGCCTAGCCACCTGAGCTCAGACCCAGGGGCTCAGGGAGGCTTGTATTCAGGGGGCTAAGCACCCCTTCTGCCATGGCCACGCAAGTTTGAGGCACTAGCAGGTGTCTCCCTGGGCTGCAGTGTAGATGTACCTGGCTAGTTCTGAGTGCTGAGAGAACTGGGCTGAGCTTATAGAATCATAGAATATCAGGGTTGGAAGGGAGCTCAGGAGGTATCTAGTCCAGCCCCCTGCTCAAAGCAGGACCAACCCCAACTAAATCATCCCAGCCAGGGCTTTGTCAAGCTGGGCCTTTACTCTCTAGGGAAGGAGATTCCACCACCTCCCTAGGTAACCCTTTCCAGTGCTTCACCACCCTCCTAGTGAAAGCGTTCCCTAATATCCAACCTAGACCTGCCCCACTGCAACTTGAGACCATAGCTCCTTGTTCTGTCTTCTGCTACCCCTGAGAAGAGCCAAGCTCCCTCCTCACTGGGGAACCCCCTTCAGGTAGTTGAAAGCAGCTATCAAATCCCCCCCCCCCACACTCTTCTCTTCTGCAGACTGAATAAATCCAGTTCCCTCAGCCTCTACACAAGTCATGTGCCCCAGCCCCCTAATCATTTTTGTTGTCCTCTACTGGACTCTGATTTGTCCACATCCTTTCTGGAATGGGGGGGCCAAAACTGGTTTTCACATACCCAGATGTGGCCTCATCAGTGCCAAATAGAGGGGAATAATCACATTGCTCGATCTGCTGGCAATGCTCCTACTAATACAGCCCAATATGCCATTAGCCTTCTTGGCAACAAGGGCACACTGCTGACTTGTATCCAGCTTCTCGTCTGCTGTAATCCCCAGGTCCTTTTCTGCAGAACTGCTGCTTAGCCATTAGGCCTCGTCTGTAGCGATGCATGGGATTCTTCTGTCCTAAGTGCAGGACTCTGCACTTGTCCTTGTACCTTGAACCCCCTCAGATTTCTTTTGGCCCAATCCTCCAGTTTGTCTAGGTCATGCTGGATCCTAGCCCTACCCTCCAGCGTATCTACCTCCCCCATGCACATCTTAGTGTCATCCACAAACTTGCTGAGGGTGCAATCCATTCCATCATCCAGATCATAATGAAGATGTTGAATAAAACTGGTCCCAGCACTAACCGCTGGGGCACTCTGCTTGATACCAGCTGCCAACTAGCCATCAAGCCGTTTATCACTACCCACTGAGCCTGACAATCTAGTCAGCTTTCTATCCACCTTGTAGTCCAGTCATCCAATCCATACTACTTTTAACTTGCTGGCAAGAATACTGTGGGAGACCGTATGAAAAGCTTTGCTTAAGTCAAGATATATCATGTCCACTGCTTTTCCCCATATCCACAGAGCCAGTTATCTCACCAATCAGGTTGGTCAGGCATGACTTATGCTTAGTGATTCGATTGTTGACCATTTCTGATCACCTTCCTCTCCTCCAAGTGATTCAAAATGGATTCCTTGAGGACCTGCTCCATGGCTTTTCCAGGGACTGAGGTGAGGCTGACAGGTCTGTAGTTTCCCAGATTTTCTTTTCCTTTTTTTTTTTTTTTAAAGATGGGCACTATATTTGCCTTTTTCCAATTGTCCAGGGCCTCCCCTGATCATGAGTTTACAAAGATAATGGCCAATGGCTCTGCAATCACATTGGCCATCTTCCCTTCCCAGCTAAGGGAGAGGCTTCACCCCCTTGGCCTCAGCCAGCACCCATGGGTGGGGTAGGGTTGCCAATTTTCTAATCTCACAAAACCAAATGACCCTGCCCCTTCTCCAAGGCCCTGCCCTCACTTGCTTTTAGCAAGCTGAGGCAGGGTGTTTGGGGTGCAGGAGAAGGATCTGGGCTGGGGTTGGCAGGAAGAGGCATATGGGCTCTGGGCTGGGGGTGCATGCTGTAAGGTGGGGCCAGGGATGAAAGGTTTGGGGTGCAGGAGGGGGTGAGGGCTCCAGCTGGGGATGAGGTGTTTGGGTGTGCGGGGGGAGGGACTCTGGGCTGGGGCACGGAGTTGGGGGTGACAGTTTGGAGTGCAGGGTTGTAGCAGCACTTACTGCAGCTCCTGGGAAGCAGCCACAAGGTCCCTGCAGCCCCAGGCACGTGGGGGGGGCAGTGAGGCTCTAGGTGCTGCCCCCCACAGCTCCCATTGCTCAAAGTTCCTGGCCAATGTGAGCTGCGGAGTTGGCCCCTGGGTCAGGGCCAGGGCATGGAGCCTCCCTGGCTGCCTAGGGCCTGCAGGGACCTGGCAGCAGCTTCTGGGAGCCTGCCTTAGCCCCAGGCCCCTGCTACACTGCCAACCGCACTTTTAATGCCCCAGTTGGCAGTGCGAACTGGACCTGCCAGGGTCCCTTTTAGGCCTGGTGTTCCAGACACCTGGCAACCCTAGGGTGGATAGTGTGTGTGGGGGAGACGGGGGGCTTCAGCCATAGAGCACTTAAGACAACTCAGCATCTGCAGATGACAGGGAGGGACTAACCCAGGGGCAGCGTGGGGAAATCACAATACCCTAACTCCAGGGGGCTAATCCAGGGATATCACTGCCCTACAGAGAAGGGGGTCTCTTCGTGATGCTGGGCCATCATCCCCAGCTCAGTAGGGTTGCCAACCCTCCTGGTTTTTCCAGGAGTCTCCCGGAATGGGGCTTTATCTCCTGGAGGCTGCAGAAGGGCCAAGGCAGGCTCCCTGCCTTCATATCACTTGGGGAAGTGGCCTGGGGGGAAGGGGCAGAGGGGTCTCCACATGCTGTCCCTGCCAGCAAGCACCAACCTCGCAATTCCCATTGGCCAGGAACTGCCAGGGATGTGCTGGCCGCTTCTGCAAGCAGCACAGGGCCAGGGCAGGTAGGGAGCCTGCCTTAGCCCCGCTGCGCCGCTGACTGGGAGCTGCCAGAGGTAAGTGCTGCCTGGCCAGAGCCTGCACTGCTCCTGCCCTGCCCCAGCCCTGAGCCCCCTCCCAAAGCCAGCACCCCAAACCCTGGCCCTGAGCCCTCTCCCACACCCAAACTCCCTCCCAGAGCTTGCACCCCACACCCTCTCCTGTACCCTCACCCCCCTGCCCCAAGGTCAGACAAAAGCCTCGTGAAAGTGAGTGAGGGGAGTGGATGGCGTGAGGGGGACAGGGCCTTAGAGAAGGGGTGGGGGCAAGCAAGGGTGTTTGAAGTTGTGTGATTAAACAGTTGGCAAACCTACAGGTCCATAGCAAGGTGGAGCCAGCCCTTGGCAATAAGTCTGAGCACAGGGCCCCTGGCCAGGGTGGGATCCAGTTTAAACGCCACAGCGACTAGGACAGCTTCCCCTCTCCACAGTCACAGGGACTTCTCCTCTCCCCCATAGGCCCTGCAGTGAGCTGGGCCCTCTACGCAGGGGCCTGCAGGCGCAGTAGCTGGATGCAGGCAGCAGCTGTACTGGGATGCCAATGAGCTATAACCCGGTTGAAGTTCCCCAGCTGGGGAGGGGGGCCTCACACCTAGACGTGTGTCCCTGCCCCCTTTCCAGAGTTCTAGTATAAATCTTCCCCCAAGGAAGGGGGTGCAAGTGAGAACTGCACAGACCTGGGGGCAGTAGCTGGGCTTCCTCTATCTCCACTGCCTGCTAGCTGGGGCTCATGGAACCCAGCAGCTGACTCCAGAATTCTTCCCCTCCCCTTGCCCAGGAGCTGCTCCATGGCGCAAGGAGGGCTTCTTCCCAAAAAGAGAGGGGGCAGGCTCGCCCCCTGCCTCAGGGGACAACTAGGGAGGAGGCAGCCCTGGGCGGTGTGGCAGACACCACCCCCGCCCCTCTTCCCCTGCTGACACTGGATCCCAAGAGCCCAGTACAGCTACAGGGGTACATGAAGGACACTAGCCCATGGTGCTCGTGCTTTGGGGCAGCCCAGAGCTGCCCTCTGCCGTTGAGGCTTGTTTCTAATTTCACCCTCCTCACCCATGCTTAACTAACTGAGTTCTTCTACCCCTCACCTGGCATTGGCATTGCCCCCTACCTTGTACCAGCCCTTGGGAGCCTGTACCTCCAGACCACTGTAGGAAGTAGCTCTGCTGTAGCACTTTTCTGCTCCCAGGGTCAGGATCATTATCCCCAGTTATAGGTGGGGAAACTGAGGCACAGGGGTGACTTACCCAAAGCTACCCCCCCAGGCCAGTGGTAGAGGCGTGAGTGAACCCAGGCCTGAGTCCCAGTCTAGTGCTCTATCTCCCAGGCCACAAGTCCCAAGTAAGTAAAATGGCAATCTGCTCTCCCATGGGTTTATGACTGCTGTGGCTGCACTCAGCCCCCTGCCCCACTGGATCAGGCTGGCTGTGGGTTTTTGAAGGCCTGAAAGTTTGTTTAGTTGCAAAAAACAGCTTTTTCTGCAGCTCAAAGAGATGAAAGGCTTTTTGGGATGGGTGGGTGCTGACTCCACACTCCCCAGAACTGCTGAGCCTGCCATTGCTAGTAGAGGCCACGCCAGGGGCAGTGGGAACATGCCTGCTCTAGGTTCTTCCCCCCTCCCCCACCATCTTCTCCACCATATTGCAGGCGAGAGTTGGGCATTTTTTAAAAACAAAAATAGATTTAGAACCTGTTGAACCCAAAAGGGTTGGTTCTGAAGAATTTTGTGAGAAAGTTTTGAGATGGTCAAAAATCCCTTTTCTATTTTTATACTTTCAAAATTAAATCTTGGTTTTTTTTTTTTCCCAACTTCAGAACTTTTTGCTTCAAAATTAAAGCTGATTATGGTACATCCCCCCCCTTTTTTAAAGTAATAGTTAAAATCAAAATCATTTTAACTTTTTTTGGATTTCAGCTCATGAAAATGTTACTTGCAGTCCATCTCAATTTGGGATGAGAAAACAAGTCCAACGCTTGAATTTTTGCAGGCTGGGAAAGCAGTCTCTAGCAGTGCAGGTGATCAGCGATCGTCCTGAGAGGAACTCAGGGCAGCCCACATTGCTGGTGGTAGGGATTAGTGAGGAGGGTGGTTGCTGGATGCTACATAGTGACATGGCCTCTTTCATGGCCCCTGGCTCAAGTCCAGTCCACACGAGCAGCAAGTTACTGGCTGGACTCTGGCCCTGTCCTTTAAATATTAGAATGATTTTCAAACGCATTTCACAGGGAACCAAAGTCCAAGTCCATCCCCACACCTGGCCTTCATGCAGTAGGACCCAGGCCTGAAGGGCTTTGGACTCCACCTGCTCCTGTCATGCTCAAAGTAAAACATAGGAAGAGGCTGGGCCTTGCTGTTCAGATGCACTTGTTGTAAGGCTAAGTCAGTCCCGAAGAAGAGAGCTAGGAACCTTGGAAATACGAGAAAGCCAGGCAGCACCTTTCACAGGGCACTAGGGCAGACTCTTGAGAAGCAAGTTGTGGCTCTGTGCACCTGACTAATCACTAGCCAGTGTGGCCCATGGGGTGGGGAAAGGCAACTGTATTTATTGATAATCCACCCGCTCTGCCCGGACAGCAAGAAGAGCTGATCCCCGCCTCAATCTGTCCAGTGTTAGTGCTGCCTTACGCTGAGACTTCCAGAGCCCCACAAGAGAAACAGGTGGGAATAGAACCCCCAACTGCTGCAGCCCAGGCCAGGGTCCTGTCTGCTGGACCCCCCCTTACGCTGTCTCCCTGACAGGGAAATATGGCACAGCCTCTCCTGGAAGTAGAAAACCAGGTTAATTTTGTTGCTACCCACAGGAGTTAACTATGTCCCACCCCTCGATCTTGCCAAACGTGCTAGCAAAGTTGCATACAAGTTAGGAGGAGAGATTAATAAGACTGGGACTTTTCAGGTTGGAAAAGACATAAATAAAGGGGGCCATGATTGAAGTCTATGAGGGGAAAGAATATAAGGAGTGTTATTTACCCCCTTCACATAGCACAAGAACTGGGGAACACCTGATGAAATTAATCGGCAGCAGGTTTAACACGCATCTAAGGCAGCACTTCTTCACAGAATGTAGAGTCAACCTGTGGGAACACGGTGCCAGGGGATGTTATGAAGGCCAAAAGTATAACAGAGATCAAAAAAGAACTAGATAAGTTCATGGAGGACAGGAGTATCAATGACTATTAGCCCAGATGGTGAGGGATGCAGCTACATGCTTTGGGCATCCCTGGGCTCTGACTGCCAGAAGTTGGGAGTGGACAACAGGGGAGGGATCACCTGATGATGACATGTTTTGTTCATTCCCTCTGAGTGGCTTTGGCTACTGGCAGAAGACAGGATACTGGGCTAGATGGACCATTGGTCTGATCCATTCTTATGTTGCTAGTGACAAAAGCAGCAATTTAACCAGCCACACCCAAGCTCCAGATTTCTGCATTTAAGTTGCAAGATTTAGTATTCTCCATATTCCCCAGCTTCTTCCAGATCATACCCCTCTCCCCCCTCACCTGTGACTTCTCCCTTTAAAAGAACTATCCCCTCTCATGCTTGCCTGTTTGGCAGATGCATGGTGGCCCCTAGTGCTGCTTTTGGGTATAGGACACACATTAGCCTTAAAAGGTTAGTTCTAGCATGTGAACAGTGGTACCTAGAGGGGTTAAGTAGCCATGAGTGCACTGAAGAAAGGTTGGTGCTACCATAGATCTAACTCAGTCTAGGCTGGAGAAACTTCTTTGACTATTAAAGATCTGGTTGAAGATTTGGGTCAGTTCATAGTGTATCCCCACTGCAGCCCTAGTGTTCAGGGGAAAGGACCAGAAAGGTAGAGCATCCTTACCCTTCCCTGTGTCCAGGCATTTCCTGACCAAGGGCACCCTGGTCACAGCCACCTTGAGCCCCAGGGTCATGCAGTGAACATGACTCCCGGAGTGGGTACCCACTGCAGCAAGACAAGGCCTCCGCCCTGAGGAACTTGCAATGCAAATGCTGAAATCCAAGTGGGCGTTAGGATTGGGCCAGCCAGAGGGTCAGCAAGGCTAGGAGCTCACTGAGCATTTACACTGACCTTGCTACTAGCCGCCAGGACAGACCTATCCTGGAATCAGTGTATAATATAGATCAGTCACTAGCTCCTTTGCTCAGAGCTTGCACCTGGCTCTGTACTCTTCCCAGAAGCTGCAACTCTGGGTCCTCAGCCTTGCACAATGCAGCTCAGGCTGAGAAATCGCCCATGTTTGAAGCAAGACTCTTCTCTCCCCTACCTGGAAAACAGCTGCCATGGTGAAGTTAGTGTCCTTTATCCATACACGTCCCCGCAGTGGACAGATAGCGCCACAGGAAAGACAGGCTGAAGGAACTGGGGTTATTTAGTCTGCAAAAAAGTGGGGGGCGGGGGTGGGGATTTGATAGCAGCCTTCAATTACCTGAAAGCGGGGGAGGGATGTTTCAAAGAGGATGGAGCTCAGCTGTCCTCACTGGTGGCAGATGTCAGAACAAGGAGCAATGGTCTCAAGTTGCAGTGGGGCAGGTCTAGGTTGGATATTAGGGAACGCTTTCACTAGGAGGGTGGTGAAGCACTGGAATGGGTTACCTAGGGAGGTGGGGGAATCTCCTTCCTTAGAGGTTTTTACGGCCCGGCTTGACAAAGCCCTGGCTGGGATGATTTAGTTGGTGTTGGTCCTGCATTGAGCACAGGATTGGACTAAATACCTCCTGAGGTCTCTTCCAACCCTGATATTCTATGACATTGGTAACAGCCCTATTTCCATTTGATACAGCTGGAAAAAACCCTTTGCCGCCTCAGCAAAGGCAGCTCCAGGGCAGGGTGTTAAATAAGCCTCACACTCAAAGTCTGACCACTGATACATGTGCCTGTCAGTTGTTAGGATGATATTCAACCAAGGTTATTAACCAGATGAGCTCAATCAAATTAGTGTTTGAGGGAGAGGGAAAACAGGGAAAGGTTAGAGAAAAGCCACTGAAAAGAGTAAATTTCACCAAGAGCAGAAGTATGATCCTGGCACTAGAGGGCCTGGAAGTCTCAAGGCTGCTTTGACAATCCAGCCGAAGTGAAAGATTAGGTTGCCAGCTTTCACTGACTATCACATAACTGCTCTAACATCAATAGGAGCTGGGACTTAGGCTTCTTGGTGCTGGGCTTCTGACATTTCTATTGCTAGTAAAATAATGGAACAAATAAATACTTTGGAAAGGCAGAGGAATAAACAACAACCCCTAGCTCTTATCAGCAGAGCTCAAAGCACTTCAACAACACCTCCTCCTTTATGCCCATTTCACAGATGGGGAAACCAAGGCACAGGTCAGGATAGTGACTTGCCCCAGGTCAGGAGCAGAGCTAGGAACTGTAGCCAAGTCTCCTGAATCTCAGTGCATGGCTCTGTTCACTAGGTCACAATTCACTGAACATCTGGAGGGTGAGCAGCAGGCAGAATGGGAGGATAACGGCTACATCTCGCTTGCTTGGACACAATTAAAGTTAGTGGATAAGGGGGACACTGGGCAGGTAATACTTAGGTTTACTCAAACTCTGCCACAGGTTCTGGCAATCTTAATCCAGTGGCTTGGTAGAAACAGGTAGATAGACCAAAAAACTGGCTGACACTGAAAATTAATGGCTTGTGGCAAGTGGAAGAGAGACAGTGGCTAACGCTGGGCACCACAGCTGGGTGATGAGACCCTTCTTTTAGATCTGCATTACTGATTTAAAAGTGGAACAACGCAGCCTATTAGACTCCAGAGTCAATACTACAGCGAGAAGAGGTGCAGCTGTTTGTGAGGACAGATTCATCAGGCTCTTGAATTTCAAAGCAGGGGGCACAAAATAAAAATGGAATCCAGCATGGAAAAAAATGCACAGCAGGGGAAATCAGCAGAACCCTGCCCAACAGGAGAGATAGATCAGGGAAGCCATCACCCTGGGGCAGAGCTAGACCCAACAGCAGGTAGACTGGAGTTTGCAAACAGCTCCAGGAGGAGCCATTGCGGCAAGGAGGTAAAATCATTGTAGCACAGAGGTGACAGGGACTTGACCCTCTCTCTCTGCTGTTCTGCAGCAGCCCCTGGGGGGAATGTTGTATTCAGCTCTGGCCCTACATTAGCAGAAAGGCATTGACAAGCTGGACAGAGAACAACATCAACGAGGCTCAGGGGACTGAGTTCTGTTTCTTGACTTTAGCAAAGCTTGTTTCTTGACTTTAGCAAAGCTTGTTTCTTGACTTTAGCAAAGCTGTTTCTTGACTTTAGCAAAGCTTGTTTCTTGACTTTAGCAAAGCTTGTTTCTTGACTTTAGCAAAGCTTTTGACACGGTCTCCCACAGCATTCTTGTCAGCAAGTTAAGGAAGTATGGGCTGGATGAATGCACTATAAGGTGGGTAGAAAGCTGGCTAGATTGTCGGGCTCAACGGGTAGTGATCAATGGCTCCATGTCTAGTTGGCAGCCGGTGTCAAGTGGAGTGCCCCAGGGGTCGGTCCTGGGGCCCGTTTTGTTCAATATCTTCATAAATGATCTGGAGGATGGTGTGGATTGCACTCTCAGCAAATTTGCGGATGATACTAAACTGGGAGGAGTGGTAGATACGCTGGAGGGGAGGGATAGGATACAGAAGGACCTAGACAAATTGGAGGATTGGGCCAAAAGAAATCTAATGAGGTTCAATAAGGATAAATGCAGGGTCCTGCACTTAGGATGGAAGAATCCAATGCACCGCTACAGACTAGGGACCGAATGGCTCGGCAGCAGTTCTGCGGAAAAGGACCTAGGGGTGACAGTGGACGAGAAGCTGGATATGAGTCAGCAGTGTGCCCTTGTTGCCAAGAAGGCCAATGGCATTTTGGGTTGTATAAGTAGGGGCATAGCGAGCAGATCGAGGGACGTGATCGTTCCCCTCTATTCGACACTGGTGAGGCCTCATCTGGAGTACTGTGTCCAGTTTTGGGCCCCACACTACAGGAAGGATGTGGATAAATTGGAAAGAGTACAACGAAGGGCAACGAAAATGATTAGGGGTCTAGAGCACATGACTTATGAGGAGAGGCTGAGGGAGCTGGGATTGTTTAGTCTGCAGAAGAGAAGAATGAGGGGGGATTTGATAGCTGCTTTCAACTACCTGAAAGGGGGTTTCAAAGAGGATGGCTCTAGACTGTTCTCAATGGTAGCAGATGACAGAACGAGGAGTAATGGTCTCAAGTTGCAATGGGGGAGGTTTAGATTGGATATTAGGAAAAACTTTTTCACTAAGAGGGTGGTGAAACACTGGAATGCGTTACCTAGGGAGGTGGTAGAATCTCCTTCCTTAGAGGTTTTTAAGGTCAGGCTTGACAAAGCCCTAGCTGGGATGATTTGACTGGGACTTGGTCCTGCTTTGAGCAGGGGGTTGGACTAGATGACCTTCTGGGGTCCCTTCCAACCCTGATATTCTATGATTCTATGATTCTATGATTCTGAAGGAAGACTAAGAGCTAAGCCTGTAGCGAGTGGCAATATGAGGGCAGTTTGCAACTACTTGAGAGGTGTGGACACCAAAAGGGGAAGAGGATTTCACTAATGGAACAACTACGCATACTGGGATACATAGGAATGAAAATGTAGGCAGATTATCTTGGGGAAACTACAACGCCACCACACACCAGTCTGGGCAATAGGCTATTACAGGCATCAGGAGAAGCTTAATGGCTTGAGTGTTAAGATTAGACCAAGCACTCGAAGAACTAGCTTTCTTTGGCAGACGCTGACTGGACGGGCTCATGTTTCTTTCTCAGACTTCCATGGCTTAAGGGCTTCCGCAGCTCACCAGAGAGAGCAGCAGCAGCCGCCGTGGGGAAAAGGAGGAGAATGTTGCCAGACTCACAGAGGTTTCTGGAACCCACAGGGCAGGACAGGCAGCTGTCACCCAGGAGCACCTGGAATATGTATTTTATTAGTTCCATTCTATACAAGTTCTTATCCATTATATTAGTAAAAGGCAGGCGGTAGGGAAGAGGCCAGTAGATCACTGATGCAGTGTGTGGTGATATCTGCATAGCATGAGGAGCTAGGTGCAGAGTGTTTAGCTTTGGGACTAGATTAGTAACAGCAAGCCGTTCTTCTCTTCCCCACGAGGACCAGTCATTTGCGCTTGTCTACTGCAGCCATCCAGGTAAAACAGCTCATTCTCTCGGGGTCTTTTCCAAAGCTCACTGCTGTCAATAAGACAGCAGCTTTCTATGAGCTCTGGATCGGACCAGAGCTGTGACTCTTTGGGCTGAAGTCGAACAAAGGTGCTTTCTATTAAACCCAGAAAGCCAAAGAGAAACAACATTTCGCCCGAGTATCATCGTCCAGGAAAAACACTGAATACAGACAGAGGACAGTGCACACTGCATGAAAGACCAGAATAAACATCAGGTGCAGAATTATATTTACCTGTAACAAATACTCCATACATAAAGCATACATACAAAACCACCAGCATAAAAAGCAAGGCAAAGATCATCACAACGTAAAACAGACACTTCAAACATGCAAAGTCCCCGTTTTCATTTATGAAACAACTGGATCTTTGGTAGCTTGGTTGGCTTCATAGTCCAGCCAAAAGTTTTGAATGAAAAGGGAAAGAGACATGTCTTTTACTGGTAGACTGAGGGTCTGATGTGCTTAAGAATCACTCTGGGCCTGTCTGGGACGAAGCACCAATTGCTCACTCACTGGCTAAACTGAAAGCTACAATTAACACAGTTAATACCAGAATTAAGTCAAGCCTCCCAATGAATAAAGTATAAAAAAATACTGCAGCTGATCTGTCTTTTATAGATTTCATTATACAATTGTTTCAAAAATACGGTTTTATTTTCACAAATCTTCAATGACTGTTAAACTTCATTTCTTTCCAAACAGTGAATATATAAAAAGGCACTAAGAACTCAAACTACATAAAGACTCTGGATAAATGCTCTCATCCCCCGTTTCTGAAGAACTGATGGATTTAGCATTGTACCGCTGTTTTGTGCTGTTAAAAAAAAATCTGGACTCCAATGCACAAATCCTGCAGGAATATTTAACAGGCATCCACAAGAGGCCTGCATCCAATGGAAAGGTTAAAAGCATGTTGTTAGCATGGGTTTCCTGCCCCGCACCTATCCATTGTGTAAGACCAACTGTGTCCCCTTTAACAGCAGTGCTCTCCAACACAACACTAACTAAGAAGCTACAACCCCTCGCTCCCCCATGGCATAGGAAAGATTGGGTTACACAGAGCTGAAATTCACAATGATGCCAATTTAACCAGAAGAAAGGCAAAAGGTGAATTTATTAACCTGAAAAGAAACCAGAACGTTTAATTTCAACCTCCAAGTTCATGCACCTTCTGGCATCTTACTGCTTTAATTGCAAGGATATGAATTTTTGTTTTGCCCAGTTGATCATCTCAGACATTCGGAGAATCACGCATAGAACTTGGTGGCTTTACATATGGGCTGCTGTACTGTTCCACCCAGCCATGGGCCTGCCGGCTAGTTACTAACCAAACGGGGGAAACAAAGCTGCCTGATCAATTTAAGAACTCATTCAGAACATGCATATTTTTTTCAGTTAACACGTCTTTGGTGTCAGCAGGTCTGGAGGCTCTGCCATTAAGGTGCCAACACAGGAAGCATCAACAGGTGAGCACTGGGGAAATCCCGACTTACGGCATCATGGTATTGAACTAAAATAAATGCACTGTAGGCTGATTAATGGAGAAATGCAGTCAGTCATTCAGCTCAGGCAAACGGTCTCCCACCTGCTCCCTCTCTGGGGCGCATCACACTCGCTGTGCCCCAAAATGAACCCCAGACAGACGTGCCCCATTTAATGCAACTCACTCATGAGGCCCCACATCACAGAAAGTCTCTACAGGAAGCCAGTCAATGATGCAAGGCTCCCATTCCCCCCTCCGCAGGGTAGCATGTCAGTGTCACAGCAGAGGGGACTAAGCCACTCCAAAGAGACCTTCAGTGGGAACTTAGGTGGCATTATAGACACCGGGGAAGAATTTAATCCCATGTAATTCCATCTGCTCCATAGGAGAGCTTCCACCAGGCTAGCGACAGCTGAAATTGGATAGAGCAGTGTCTCTCGATCAAGGACCAGAGTCAACAATGCCTGGAGGATGTCCTGCCTAGTCAGAAGAAGATGGTAGCAAGCAAGACAGTATTGACGCAGGAGAATGTGCTAGGCATAGAGCAGCCTGCTTGAGATATAAAAATGTCTCCCCCCTCACTTTATAGAGATCACATTAGAAGCCTGTCATGGGGCCAGAGGCTCTTCAGGAAGTATCAGGGCCTAACTGGCCCATGATGACCCTGTGGGGAACACCTGGGAGCCTGAGGTGATCCAGGTGGGGCCCCTTTACCTAATTAGAAATAGAGCAGTTGTGTTAGGAGGAGACTACTAGAACAGGAAGTCACCCAGGGAGGGGAGATGCTCTCTCTATAGAAGACCTCCAGCTGATGCAGCCTGGAGGAACCCAAAAGAGGCAGACTAGGCCTCCCTGGGAATAAGCCCTGAAGAAGCACTTAAGAGTTGACAGTGAGAGTCCCAAGAGAACTGTCCGAGTCCCAGGAGAAGGGAGACCATGGTGATCTCCTGTCAGGAAGCTCCCGGAAGAGAGCTGGTGTTTGCCTCAAGAGCATAGAGGCCTGCAGTTTGAGCCTGGCTCCTGGGAAGACAGTAGCAAGGGGAAGAGCATGTTGACCAGGAGACACACACCCCATAGAGGGAGCAAGTAGAGACTGAAGCCCAACATGGACGGGGTGAAGCAGCTGAGTCTGGGAAGGCCAGGGGGGGCTGCTGGCAGTTTGCTGATGAGCAGAGGCAAGAAGACAATGTCAGTTCTGGTAAGGAGGAAATGGAGACCTGGGACTATTTCTTGACATAAGTTATTGGTTATTAATGAATAACGCTCCCCCTGAATAAGGGGTTATTGAAGGCAAAGTGAGTCAGGACTGATTGATATAGTCAAAAGGGGAAACTGAGGCCTGGCTCTTGGGCCTGTGACAAAGCTATACACATTTCTTGATATTCCAGTTAACTTAGAATGTAAAAACATCACATTTGAATGAAATATCCTAAATATTGGAAACTAGAACAAAAATTGAGGGGAATTATTAATCCATGGAGTAACTCCACTGGACAATAAAGTTACACCAGGGATAAGATTGGCCCAGTTAAAATGTTTCCCCAATAAAACAGTTTGGAAAATTCAACACCAAGACATATGCTGTGCAGAGAAAGAGAAGCCTGCTTTTCGGTTGTTTGGGAGCATGCTGTGGGACTTGCCAGATGTCCAGGAATTCATCTAACAGGGCACAGCAGCCTCTGGTTTCCATTCATCTGCTCTATGCATTTAATTTGCAGGATGCTATTTTAACTATCCCAAATTTGGGGCAACCCAACATGCTGTCCTGGCTTCACTTCAATACGCAAAGCTGTAGCGTCATGACCTGATGATGCTACCATGGACTGATGTAACAATGCATCAAGACACAAATGTCATGCTGCAATTTTATCGTGCCGGACAGATATCACTGCAGTCTCGGTCACCTGACCGTTTTACCATCTGCAGAGGAAGCATCTCTCTGCTGCAAGATCTCATGTCAATTCCCCTTTAGGGCAGTACCTTTCTGATGATTTTCAACATTTTCAAAAATCAGAAGTTTGACCCCTGAAGAAGTGGCAAGATTTTCAAGAGTGCTGTGCACTCTGCAGTCCCAGAGGAGGTCAATGGGAAATTTTGGTGCCCAGTATTCCTGAAAATGCAGCCCTCTAGTTAGGTGCCTACCAAATATATGGATTTAACTTTAGGCTCCTGGGTTTGAAAGCCTGACTCTTAAGTTGGTGGCAACTGTAAGAATGATCCATGTAGAAAGTTATCACATCACGGTCATCTTAGGGCTTCTGAAGAATAGAAAGGTTCTCTTCTGTACAGAAAACTAGCCTGAGGTAAACCAGCAATGGCTTCTTAGTCCCAACTGCATAAGAAGAGCCTTGGAAACGGAGAGAAGACAGAGGTAAGGGAGTGTTTTAGACTTAATACCGTTCTGTAAGATAAAACAAGCAGGGCTTTAAGGGTGTAGCAACAACGCAATTTCTTCCTCGCACCTAAACTCAAGGGTACAAACATACTAAGCAGTCTAGGTGTAGCATGTTTTCTTGACATCGTCTGCCTCTCAAAATTATACACGGCGTCAATACTGTATTTGAACTCAATTCTTGGACAGACAATTCAGCCAGAAATTGCAATTTCCTATCCATTTCTTTCCCAGAAAAACACAATTGTAAAAGGGGGGGCGGAGGGGAGGAAACACCAGAATAAAGGCTTTCAACGTAAAACAGAAGGAGCGTGGTCCGAGGGGAAAGCGCACCAACACCAGGAACACGGTGTTGTGCTACTTGAACAGCTCTTTCTAATACACCTTTCTCCTTGACATCTGTGTGGACACGTGCATGTGTGCTGGGGAGAGCGGGGCTGAGAGACAAGCAGTGGTTGTACTGCAGGGACAGCCAAGCTTTGAGAGGATAGAGGGCAGCACTGCTCATGAACCAGGAGCCCAAGAGCTGCAGCTGCCGCACACAAGATTTCCATCATTTTTGTATCCAAATAAAAAAACGCACAGAATGGATCTGACATGTTCTTCGGTGATTGGAATGTTCCTGTTAGTGAGACACTCCCCAGCAATACAAACCTGCCATTGAGGAGTTCAGTCCTCCCCTTGTCGGTCACAGGGCTCCAGGGCATCCATGCTGTAATGTATTCCGAGTGCCAAGGGCAGCAGAAACCAAGTAATTGAAGGCAGCCAGCTTAGGGAGCGGCAATGTGCTTCCTGCTCCAACTCCCCTATTTAAAACAGGCTGTGCTTTGTGAGGGGATGTCTACACTGCGATTAAAAACCCACAGCTGGCTCGTGCCAGCTGACTCAGGCTGCAGGGCTATTAACTGCAATGTAGACATCTGGGCTTGGGCTGGAGCCTTGGCTCTAGGACCCTGTGAGGGGGGAGTGTCCCAGAGCTCTCTGAGCCTGATCATCTGCACTGCAACTAAACAGCCCCGCAGCCCGAGACCCACGAGCCCAAGTCAGGCAGCATGGGCCGGCCATGGGTGTATAATTGAAGCATAGGCATAATGGGAGTGTTTGCAGGAGGCAGGTGATTGAATCTGCTCAAATGTAAAGCTAACATGTGGGGAGCGGGGGAAACCCCACTGGAGATGCACTAGAGAGCAGTAATGCCCAGAGACATGGGGCTGCTAGTGGACAGCAACTTAGACAGGAACTTGCAGTGTGATATGGAGGCAAAAGTTAGGCAATGTGCAGAATGCCCCTGAGCAAGGAGATCTTATTGCCCCTGCCAGCAGGCTCTGGGAAAGCTGTCTGTAAGAGACTGCAGGGCCACCCAGAGGGGGTGGTAAGTGGGGCAATTTGCCCCAGGCCCCACAGGGGCCCCCACGAGAGTTTTCGATGGCACTTCGGGGGCAGGGGGTCCTTCATTGCTGCTGAACACACCCAGAGTGAAGGACCCGCCACCGCTTCTTCTGCTCCGGGTCTTCGGTGGCAATTCAGCGAAGTGTCCCGAAGACCCGGAATGGAAGGACCCCCGCCGCCGAAGACCCCAGGCCCCCTGAATCCTCCGGGCGGCCCTGAGAGACTGTATCCAGTTCTGGGCACTGCAGGGCCAGAAATATGGTCAACAAGTAGGACAGAAGTGAGAGAAGAACAGAGAAATGATTCCAGGGCTGGAGTGACTGGTATACAGGGGGAAAAATAAGAACAGCTAGCTTGGCTAGATGAATAGCGCTTGGGGAAGGCAGGTGTGATAACTGTCTATGAGTAATGGAGAGACAGAAACATGGAGTTGGAGGAATAGTTTAAGGTGTTTTTGGAAGGAGTAATGGGAAACAAATGGCGGAAGGGGGGGGAAATTAGCTGAATCAGGGAACACTTTCTAATGGTGGGGAAAAGTGTCTTGGGAGTGCTGGAACAATAATTGATATCACTGGGGATATCATTGAAAACTGGACTAGACAAAATCATCAAAATGAACTTTAGGGAACAACACTACATTGGATGGGCATGCTGATTAAGAAACATTTCCATCTAGTTTCTAGGGCCATGACCTTTTAGAGCCAAAGACTTGTTTTGCAGGAAGAGCTGCATGTATTTATCATGGGGCAGAAAGCAAAAATAACCTCTGTGGTGCTTGACTGTCTCTTTCCATGCTGAGGCCAGACATCTGGGGAACTTCAGTAGCAAAAAACTCTTACCAATGCATTCATAGCTTATGCACTGCCGAAAGGGTTTTTTAAAAGAGCAAGCAAGCATAAGGTATGTAAGGAATCCCTACAAGATACCATCCTTGAGCAGCTTCCTCTCTTAGGAGACCATGTCAAAGTATCCTCAAATTCTCCAAGCACAATTCTGTTCTTATCAAAAGTTCCCTTCATTCAGCCACCGTTTTTTGTCGATTCCCTATTAGTCACTTAAGTCTGGTTTCACTGGACAGTACTATTCTAGCTTGGAAAAAATGAAATTTTGAACCATCCATACTTCAATATGAACCGTGGATGGCTTTTCCTTTGGGTTTTTAGTTTTAAAATTGTAATCCTAGGGTCCTATCTTTTAATTTCACCAACACTGAGGTAAAAGGAATGACTCAGCATATTATCTAAGAATAAAAATGAACTATCATCTATGGGCATTTTTCCTTATATCAGGCAGTGGCTGTTACTGAAAATGTAAAGAATTCCAGTGACGTTTCAGGCCTACAGCACTGTAGGTAAGGAGAACTGCACACTGCAACCAGGTGAAATTAACTGATGTCTTGAAGAGGAGGAGATCCCTCAGCCAGGTCAATTTATGACTGTGCCACAGGGTCCTGTATTGAACACAGAAAAATAGACTTTGGATCTCTCTTGTTTCAGTGGAAGCACACATGGGAACAGAATGCTAGCTCTGTTTGTTGTCCTATTCTTGACAAACGAACATGCCCAGCCACCAGTACAGGATTTTAATTTACTTTAAATTATATCAAAAGAGTGAAGAAAGAAACCCCTGGAGTCCATGAACAAATAGGGTTTTGCTACTGAAAGGGCTGAAGTATCAACCAATATGTTCCTTTGAAGGTCAGTTATAGCGGCCAGTATAGATATTATGGCATGGAATACAGATACAAAAAATAAGTGTATTTATAATTGCCTGTATAATATATACAACCTGTACATTATATATCTATACATCCATCCCACTGCTAATTTCATAGAAAGTTTACTTTATCAGTTTAACTTGTTACCATCTCACCCTTCAAGGGTGACCAAAATCCACTCCCCACACAAATAGCTACGGATGTTAAACTCAGCCTGGCTGAGAATTTCCTGGTTATTGTAACCTTAAAGGGGAAATTCTAAGCAATGGAATAAATTTACTGTCACTTCCTGTCTGAATTCACCGCCATCTTTTGGGGTCAATCCTGCTAGATGGTCAGAGCCCTGAACTCCCTAAAGTGTCAGTCCTGCAGAAGGTGCCCACACACCTTGCGGGGTCAGATGCTACGGGTGTTGGGGAGGTATATATGCACCATGGCGCCCTCTGGGGAGCAGCCGGAAACTTGTCACGTCAACTTGTGCTGGACTGGGATTGAGATAGGGTTTTACTGAGTGAACAGTTGTGCTTGTGAAGATTAAGGAGCTAGCAGCACTGGAAACGTGAATCCACCTAGCCCAGACCAGAGAGCTCACAGAGCCACAACAGGAGCTCTCACCACACACACACACACACACACACACACACACACACACACACACACACACACACACACACACACACACACTAGCCCAACCGATGACTTTGCTAGAGGTAAAAATGTGGTTCCATCTCCTATTTCCCTCAGGTCCTAGGCTTTTCCTGAGCAAAGACTGCCAGCCATGCTGAATGGCAGGATTGGTTTTAGACCTAGACTGTCCACTAGGACAGCACTAAATGCGCCAACACTCATGCCCCACTCTGCACTATGGGCTGAATTTGAACCAGAGTGCTAGAGGCGAAAGGCCAAGGTTACCCAAGCCAACCAACTCCCCTCCTGCAAGGGGACAGCCCAGAGGTCACACTGGCAGATTTCTCTCTGTGACCAATGAAGAAGAGCCCACATTGGCCTTCGTTACAAAACAATCATGTCAGTATCTCAGCAGATAGCCTTCAGGTTCGGAGTAGAAATGTTTCGACAACACCAACAATAGGTTTAAATTATTCACATTGTGGTAAACTTCATTTTAAAAAAAAAAGTCTGAGTTACAATAGGAATATCATGTGCAAAACTGTAAACCCGCCATCGGGTCCCAGTGAGCTGTTACTGCTCAATGCAAGTTTCTTTCCCCAGCTTTGTTGCATCGCTCCAGAGCGACAACAGCAAAGAAAACACAAAACCAAAGAGTTCTAAGAAGTCAGAGGAAGGGACTCTGGTTCCAATCACCCAACCCGGAATCCTCTTTCACAGCACGCTCACCTGCACGAAGACACACACATGCCTTCACAGTAAGAGGGCACCAGCCAACATCACAAAATGGGCCCCAGTGAAGCCACTGACATGGGGGTAAAAACAATCACATCCTGATTCATCCTTGGAGCCTCTTTCAGACTAGAAGGTCAGGAAGACAGCAGCAAACGTTGCTGCAATCGCTACATGGGGGTGAAAGAGAACAATAAAGCCCCTTTGAAAGGAGCTGTCTTCTCATCCTCCCTCCCGCAGCTGTGTCTCATGACGAATCCTGATCCATGCTGCATCCAAGAGCTTCAATGTCGTTGCTTATGTCAGAGATCATTCGGTCCCACTCGTCTCCCTCGGAAGGGGCAGACTGGTCATCCGAACTCCCTGCAGCTCCATTCCCATTGGTCGTTGAATTGGAGGTAGTGCTCAGAGTCCGTCTGTACCTCCCGAAACTGTCTGTGATAATTCCCCGGCCATCCTTCACCCCGATGGTTTCTAGGAAGTTCTCAAAGTGTTGGCTGTCCTTTTCAGGAATGAATGGTCTAAGGCCTTCCCCAGAAAATAAACAAGGAGGAAAAATTAGTCATTCAATACATTTAGAATGACAACGTTACACTGATCAAGACTATATTTGTGACGTTCTTATCAGTGAGAGCTTTGCCCACATAAAGGCTTCAGGATTTGGTTGTAGGACACTATGAAAGTCAAGATGCAGCAGCTGAACTCATCCTGTCTCCTCTCCCCCAATAGCTGAGGCTCAAATAGCAGAGTTTTTTGTTTTAACTAAAACTCAAGTCACCCAAACTGCTAGTGACTGTGTGTGTGACGGTGTCATGTCACCTCCTGCGCTACAGCTTCCCCATCGCTTCCTTACTTCACAAAACAGGTGGCGACACTTAATTAGCTCATGTTAGTAAAGCACAAGGAGATCCTCAGACTCAAGGGACCCAGAGGAATGTAGAGAACTACTGAGTAAAAAAAAAAGTCAAGAGCAACTGCTCTATCTATGAGACAATGTACCCCCAAGTTCACGCTCTTCAGTTCCCCAGACACAGTCTGAAGGAGAAGGCTCCCCTTTCAGTGCTGCTATCTCCAACAGGTTCAGAGAGAGGTACTCTAGCACCAGTTACTTCCACCTTTGCCCCCAGGCAACCATCTCTCCCAGCCTGACCACCAGGATTTGGGGTATCCAGTCCAAAAGGGAGCAGCTCTGACCCCTTGCCAGCTAAAGAACGCTTAACAGCATACCCCTGTTTATTTTTGAGACTGTATAGTGCCCTCCCCAAAGAGCTTACAATCTAGTTTGAAACTGGACACAAGCAAATAAATGCAAGAAACAGGAGGGAGGAGGAGAATACTAAGGAGATTTGACAGACAAGGTGAGTGAGGTATCTTTTACTGGACCGACTTCTGTTGGTGAAAGAGACAGAAGTTGGTCCAATAAAAAGATATTACCTCACCAACCAGGTCTGTCTAATATCCTGGGACCAACATTGTAAACTAATGAGATCATGAAGTTACATGCTGTAGGCTTGTTCAGGGGCAACTTAATTGTTTTAAAGCAAAAATCAGTTGTTTGTGACTGCCAATCAGCCTCTCCATCACAGCTGATTTTTTGGTGGGTCTTCCAACATGAGCTCATGGCAATATATTCCTTCTATATAAAAGGAGGTCCCACCCTTTGACAGGGTTCAGGATTGAGTCCAACCATGACTCCATCCTAAGAGCACTTCTACAACCACAGCTAGAGGTCCTGAGACAAACATGAATCAAAAGGCTGTTTAAAAGAGGATACAGAAAGCCAAGATCCCCCATATCACTAATCAAACAGCACAATTCAGCCCTGATTCAGAGGCAATCCCTGTGGCTCCAGTGGAGTTGCAATGGGGTAGAAGTCAGCACTGAACCAGGTCCATGCATTTTTAGACTATTTCCAAAGCAGTTTCCCCAGCCAGGACCAGAGTTTGGGGTTGTTTATTTCATAGACAAGAGTCAACAGCCTGATCAGTGTGGGGGAATGCTCTGCTGTAGGCACTGTTGAAAGCAAATATTGTAAGGAGGAACATATTGCTGAACTCCTGGATCCTGGCAGGAGAAACCCCATTTTGTTCACCTGAAAGTCATGATCCTGCAGCAAACCTCCCAAGGAGCACACTCAGGGCCTTAAGGCATCTCTGTAATTTGCAAGACTACTTGTGGATCCTGTGGAATGATTACAGGTCTGAGTTTGGTCTCTCACTGTTGGAGGGGAATCTGGCAGGTTACACAGAAAACAGTGGGAGGAGGCAGACAGACCTACTCATCACATGCAGCCTCCCCAACCCCTCCAAAAAACTGTAATTTAAAGTTAAAAGCAAACAGCTCTGGCAGCCTCAGTGGCTGTTCGTGCTTCTGAAGACTATTCACAGGGAAGAGATTTTACATTTTAGATGATTATGGTTAGGAGCAGAGACATTATTTTACCTCTGTATTTGGCACTGGCATGACTGTGGCTGGAACACAGTGTCCAGATTTGGTGTCCACAATTCAAGAAGGATGTTGATAAATTGGAGAGGGGTCAGAGAAGAGACATGGGAATGATTAAAGGATTGGAAAGCTTGCCTTATAATGTTAGACTCAAAGAGCTCAAGCTATTTAGCTTCACAAGGAGAAGGTTGAGCGGTGACTTGATCACAGTCTGTAAGTATCTACATGGGGAACAAATATTTAATAATGGGCTCTTCAATCTAGCAGAGAAAGTTATAACAGTCCAATGGCTGGAAACTGAAGTTCGACAAATTCACACCGGAAATAAAGCATAAGTTTTTCAAGGCAAGAGTAATTAACCATTGGACATTTTACCAAAGCTCATGGTAGATTCACCATCACTGATCAGACTGGATGTATTTCTAAAAGCTCTGTTCTAGGAATTATTGTGGGGAAATTCTCTGGCCTGTGTTCTACAGAATGTCAGACTAGATGATGACAGTGATCCCTTCTGACCTTGGAATCTAGGAATCTATTAATGATCCTGCATTGATCCTTTTGGTAGAATCTGACTGTCAAGGCTAGGATCAAAAACCATACCCAAACTTCTCATGAAGAATTAAGAACATAAGAACAGCCATACTGGGTCACACCAATGGGCCATCTAGCCCAGTATCCTGTCTTCTGACAGTGGCCAGTATCAGAAGCTTCAGAGGGGATGAACAGAACAGGGCAATTATCGAGTGATCCATCCCCTGTCGTCCAGTCCCAACTTCTGGCAGTCAGAGATTTAGAGACATGCAGAGCATGGGGTTACATCCCTGGCCATGCTAATAGCCACTGATGGACCCATCTGCCATGAACTTATCTAATTCTGTTTTCAACCCATTTGTACACAACATTTTACGTGGCTCTGGGAAGAAGGATAAAGGAGTTTGAGGTGCAAGTGGTCTTCTCGTCCATCCTCCCCGGGGAAGGAAAAGGCCTGGGTAGAGACTGTCAAATCGTGGAAGTCAATGAATGGCTATGCAGATGGTGTCAGAGAGAAGGCTTTGGATTCTTTGACCATGGGATGGTGTTCCAAGAAGGAGGAGTGCTAGGCAGAGACGGGCTCCACCTAACGAAGAGAGGGAAGAGCATCTTCACAAGCAGGCTGGCTAACCTAGTGAGGAGGGCTTTAAACTAGGTTCACCGGGGGAAGGAGACAAAAGTCCTGAGGTAAGTGGGGAAATGGGATACTGGGAGGGAGCAGGAGCGCGCAAGAAGGCAGGGCTCCTGCCTCATACTGAGAAAGAGGGACGATCAGCGAGTTATCTCGAGTGCCTATACACAAATGCAAGAAGCCTGGGAAACAAGCACGGAGAACTGGAAGTCCTGGCACAGTCAAGGAATTATGATGTGATTGGAATAACAGAGAATTGGTGGGATAACTCACATGACTGGAGTACTGTTCAGGAAGGACAAGTAGGGCAGCAAAGGTGGGGGAGTTGCATTGTATGTAAGGAAGCAGTATGACTGCTGAGAGCTCAAGTATGAAACCGCAGAAAAACCTGAGAGTCTCTGGATTAAGTTTAGAAGTGTGAGCAACAAGGGTGATGTTGTGGTGGGAGTCTGCTATAGACTACCGGACCAGGGGGATGAGGTGGATGAGGCTTTCTTCCGGCAACTCACAGAAGTTACTAGATTGCAGGCCCTGGTTCTCATGGGAGACTTCAATCACTCTGATATGGGCTGGGAGAGCAATACAGTGGTGCACAGACAATCCAGGAAGTTTTTGGAAAGTGTAGGGGACAATTTCCTGGTGCAAGTGCCGGAGGAACCAACTAGGAGCAGAGCTCTTCTTGACCTGCTGCTCACAAACTGGGAAGAATTAGTAGGGGAAGCAAAAGTGGATGGGAACCTGGGAGGCAGTGACCATGAGATGGTCGAGTTCAGGATCCTGACACAGGGAAGAAAGGAGAGCAGCAGAAAACGGACCTTGGACTTCAGAAAAGCAGACTTTGACTTCCTCAGGGAACTGATGGGCAGGATCCCTTTGGAGAATAACATGAGGGGGAAAGGAGTCCAGGAGAGTTGGCTGTATTTTAAAGAATCCTTATTGAGGTTACAGGGAAAAACCATCCCGATGTGTAGAAAGAATAGTAAATATGGCAGGTGACCAGCTTGGTTTAACAGTGAAATCCTTGCTGATCTTAAACACAAAAAAGAAGGTTTCAGAGTAGCAGCCGTGTTAGTCTGTATTCGCAAAAAGAAAAGGAGTACTTGTGGCACCTTAGAGACTAACAAATGTATTTGAGCATAAGCTTTCGAGAGCTACAGCTCAAAGAAGTGGAAGATTGGACAAATGACCAGGGAAGACTATAAAAATATTGCTCGGGCATGCAGGAGTGAAATCAGGAAGGCCAAATCACACCTGGAGTTGCAGCTAGCAAGAGATGTTAAGAGTAACAAGAAGGGTTTCTTCAGGTATGTTAGCAACAAGAAGAAAGTCAAGGAAAGTGTGGGCACCTTACTGAATGAGGGAGACAACCTAGTGACAGAGGATGTGGAAAAAGCTTTAAAAAAGGGAAGAAGGAGGATCCTGGGAACTACAGGCCGGTCAGCCTCACCTCAGTCCCTGGAAAAATCATGGAGCAGGTCCTCAAAGAATCAATCCTGAAGCACTTAGAGGAGAGGAAAGTGATCAGGAACAGTCAGCATGGATTCACCAAGGGAAGGTCATGCCTGACTAATCTAATCGCCTTTTATGATGAGATTACTGGTTCTGTGGATGAAGGGAAAGCAGTGGATGTATTGTTTCTTGACTTTAGCAAAGCTTTTGACACGGTCTCCCACAGCATTCTTGTCAGCAAGTTAAGGAAGTATGGGCTGGATGAATGCACTATAAGGTGGGTAGAAAGCTGGCTAGATTGTCGGGCTCAACGGGTAGTGATCAATGGCTCCATGTCTAGTTGGCAGCCGGTGTCAAGTGGAGTGCCCCAGGGGTCGGTCCTGGGGCCCGTTTTGTTCAATATCTTCATAAATGATCTGGAGGATGGTGTGGATTGCACTCTCAGCAAATTTGCGGATGATACTAAACTGGGAGGAGTGGTAGATACGCTGGAGGGGAGGGATAGGATACAGAAGGACCTAGACAAATTGGAAGATTGGGCCAAAAGAAATCTAATGAGGTTCAATAAGGATAAGTGCAGGGTCCTGCACTTAGGATGGAAGAATCCAATGCACCGCTACAGACTAGGGACCGAATGGCTCGGCAGCAGTTCTGCGGAAAAGGACCTAGGGGTGACAGTGGACGAGAAGCTGGATATGAGTCAGCAGTGTGCCCTTGTTGCCAAGAAGGCCAATGGCATTTTGGGATGTATAAGTAGGGGCATAGCGAGCAGATCGAGGGACGTGATCGTTCCCCTCTATTCGACACTGGTGAGGCCTCATCTGGAGTACTGTGTCCAGTTTTGGGCCCCACACTACAAGAAGGATGTGGATAAATTGGAAAGAGTACAGCGAAGGGCAACAAAAATGATTAGGGGTCTAGAGCACATGACTTATGAGGAGAGACTGAGGGAGCTGGGATTGTTTAGTCTGCAGAAGAGAAGAATGAGGGGGGATTTGATAGCTGCTTTCAACTACCTGAAAGGGGGTTTCAAAGAGGATGGCTCTAGACTGTTCTCAATGGTAGCAGATGACAGAACGAGGAGTAATGGTCTCAAGTTGCAATGGGGGAGGTTTAGATTGGATATTAGGAAAAACTTTTTCACTAAGAGGGTGGTGAAACACTGGAATGCGTTACCTAGGGAGGTGGTAGAATCTCCTTCCTTAGAGGTTTTTAAGGTCAGGCTTGACAAAGCCCTGGCTAGGATGATTTAACTGGGACTTGGTCCTGCTTTGAGCAGGGGGTTGGACTAGATGACCTTCTGGGGTCCCTTCCAACCCTGATATTCTATGATTCTATGATTCTATGAAAAAGCTAATGTACTCAATGTTTTTTTTTGCCTCTGTCTTCACGAACAAGGTCAGCTCCCGGACTGCTGCACTGGGCAGCACAGAATGGGGAGGAGGTGACCAGCCCTCTGTGGAGAAAGAAGTGGTTTGGGACTATTTAGAAAAGCTGAACGAGCACAAGTCCATGGGGCCGGATGCACTACATCCGAGAGTGCTAAAAGGGTTGGCGGATGTGATTGCAGAGCCATTGGCCATTATCTTTGAAAACTCATGGCGATCTGGGGAAGTCCCGGATGACTGGAAAAAGGCTAATGTAATGCCCATCTTTAAAAAAGAGGAGAGGTGGATATGCTAGAAGGTAGGGATAAGATACAGAGGGCCCTAGACAAATTAGAGGATTGGGCCAAAAGAAATCTAATGAGGTTCAACAAGGACAAGTGCAGAGTCCTGCACTTAGGACGGAAGAATCCCATGCACCGCTAGGGACCAAATGGCTTGGCAGCAGTTCTGCAGAAAAGGACCAAGGGGTTACAGTGGACGAGAAGCTGGATATGCATCAACAGTGTGCCCTTGTTGCCAAGAAGGCCAATGGCATTTTGGGATGTATAAGTAGGGGCATTGCCAGCAGATTGAGGGACGTGATCGTTCCCCTCTGTTCGACATTGGTGAGGCCTCATCTGGAGTACTGTGTCCAATTTTGGGCCCCACACTACAAGAAGGATGTGGAAAAATTGGAAAGAGTCCAGCAGAGGGCAACAAAAATGATTAGGGGACTGGAACACATGACTTATGAGGAGAGGCTGAGGGAAGTGGGATTATTAGTCTGCGAAAGAGAAGAATGAGGGGGATTTGATTGCTGCTTTCAACTACCTGAAACTACCCTTTGGGGTTCCAAAGAGGATGGATCTAGACTATTCTCAGTGGTAGCAGATGACAGAACAAGGAGTAATGGTCTCAAGTTGCAGTGGGGGAGGTTTAGGTTGGATATTAGGAAAAACTTTTTCACTAGGAGGGTGGTGAAGCACTGGAATGCGTTACCTAGGGAGGTGGTGGAATCTCCTTCCTTAGAAGTTTTTAAGGCCTGGCTTGACAAAGCCCTGGCTGGGATGATTTAGTTGGGGATTGGTCCTGCTTTGAGCAGGGGGGTTGGACTAGATGACCTCCTGAGGTCCCTTCCAACCCTGATATTCTATGATTCTACGATTTTCTGGCAACAAGTTTCACAGGTTGACAGTGTGTTGTGTGACGTACTTCCTTTTGTTTGTTTTCAACCTGCTGCCCATTAATTTCATTGGGTGACCCTTGGTACTTGTATTACCTGAAGGGATAAATAACACTTCCCTATTCACTTTTTCCACACTAGTTGTGATTTTATAGACCTCGATCATATTGCCCCCCAATTGTCTCTTTTCTAAGCTGAACAGACCCAGTCTTATCAATCTCTCCTCCGATGGAGGCTGTTCCATACCCCTAAATCATTTTTGTTGCCCTTCTTTGCACTTTGTCCAATTCTAATATATCTCATTTCTCACCATAGCAGCAGGTAGATGGCACGACACGGCAGGGCTTCACCTAAAATATCTCCTCCTTAACACTTTGTTAGGCTTAGGGTTTAACTACCTTACTTTCATCTATTAACATAATCAATTATTATTCAACTATCTTTAATAAATATCTAATTTATGGAGCTAATTATATCCAAATTGTAGGAAGCTTCTTGTTCTTCTTCACTTTGGCAGAGCAGCAACACGCAGTAGAGCTGTCTGATTTCCGGATGGTTTTTGCATCAGCCTTGGCACGCACTGCCATGGAATACGTGCCCTTCTCCTAAACTATTAATGTTTTCCTTGCAGTTCTCAATGAGGCAATATTGCACACAGGAGACAACATGGGCTCCCTCTGGTGGCCAGAAGAACACATTTGCATTCCCATGGATGTGGAAGGATCACAAACAGTGGAGATAAAGCCCAAAAGCCCAAAGGATTGCTCAGCACTGAGACACATTGTGCAGCTTTACAGATCTTAATATGTTAACAGCATCAACATGCAGATTAAAGCACATCGAGGAAAAGGTTCAGAGCTGCTTCTAGGAACATCTGTCACCATTCACTTCCCTATTCCATGAGTGGGGCTGTTATCTTGCAGTGAGGCTACAATACAGTATCATGCTTCCCACCAGGAGCCAAAGCATCACTGCCCGTAAGATTGAGGCCACAGATGTCACTTTAAAGCAATGGAAATCCAGAATTTCAGAGGTGCTACACTATATGTTAGGAATGTGGGTTGTTTCTCTTTTAATAGCTTGTTTAATCCAGGTAAAATTAAACCCGTTCTAAAAACAGAACTTTCCTTATAATTCCCAGTGTTCAGTGGGAGCAGAGTCCAATGGTGCATTGTTCAAATGGCAGGGTGGCAGCTTCCTGTCTGATTGTTAGTTATTCTTTAAAGCACTTCTTTGTAAGTATTAGTATATAGGCTTGTTTGCCAGCCTGAGATAGAATTTTGGGTTTGACGTTTTGATACTCTTATATCTTATACTAATAAGTGTGAAGAACAATGAACAAAGACGGTGTGTTGCATTTCCCACAACCAGATGGGGCTTTTAGTACAATGGGAAAAGATAAGGGATACAGCTAGAGTGTTACTGGGCATGGTGGGAATGTAATATATGAGCACACACTTGAAGACTGCCTTAACTCCTTATCTTTCTGTCTGTTGACGAGAACCAGGGGAGAGGGTGAAGGGAAAGCCCTCTAACAGTCATTAGATATAGGGATTAGAACCTTCTGACACTGAAGGGTTCATTTAAACTAAGTCTGTTTAACAGAGCAGATAAAGGTCCTGCCTCATGGCTCTGAGCAAAAGGGCCCGGCCCTGAACCTTTTGACGTCAATGGGTACAGCAGCAGGCCTGTTGAGTTCCAATCCTACTGGTGTTGTACCCTGTTGCAAGGCTCTTTCCCCTCCTCCCCCCCAACCCTGCTGTCATACCATAGGAAGGGTGATCCAGTGGGCTGGACAGTAGCCTAGGGCTTTGGTGACGTAGGTTATATTCCCTGTTCTGACACAGACTTCTTCAGTGACTGTGGGCAAGCCACTTAGGCCCAGATCCTCAAAGGTATTTAGGTGCCAAACTCCCATTGATTTCAACATGAGTCAGGGGCCTAAATACCAGTGAGGATCTGGCCTTTAGCATCTCTGTTCTCAGTTCCCCGCCTGAACAACAGGGGGTAGTAGCACTGCCTTGCCTCACAGAGGGATGTGAGGGTAAGTATGTTAAACATTGCAAGGCCCAGATATTATGGTCATGCGGGCCATACAAATACCTCAGGTAGATAGATCGCTACATTTTCAGCACAGGGCTCAGTCCTGCAGCCCATTCTCATTTGATCCCCACTGATATTCATTAACCCATAAGGGGATATTATACCCTCTTCAGCAGCTGGGCTGTTTCGAACCAACCCACACACCACCTCTGGCAATACGCTCCTAGACTTTCTGGAACTCCTCAGGAATCTTTACTGCCTTTATCTATAGGGGCGTTTATGCTACATTCAAGGAACTGAGTGGAATATATAGTGGCCTGCCAGTCCCCACCCACTTCCATTTTCATTGGTGCGGGTATTCATAACATCTCTAGTCATTTGTAATCATGTTGATAGAGTAATTCTTGCCATTTTTCTGGTGCAAAGAAAGACAGACCTTGAAAACAAAGACAGATCTCCAGTTGAATATCTGCCACGGGGGACTGGACTAGTAATGAGTTATAGAGCATTTCAGCAATTTGACTCTGACCTAGATCAGTAGCAGCTGAAGTAATTACCATCCAGGGCTGTTCAGTGGGTTGCATGAGGGGTGTCAGTCCAGAAAATGGGCATCCACATCACAAACACCACCAGTGGCCTCCCTTCATCCTCTTGCAGGGCAGGTTTCAGAGAAGCCAAAGGTTAAAATGGCTTTTGGAGACTGAACTGCACCGTCTCTAGAGATCAGAATGGAGGCACTTTGGTAGGTAACGTGAGGGAAGCTGCCACTTCCTGTGCTGTACCGGTTCTGTGGTTTGGTCTATCAGACACTTTTTATGACCTCTAAATTCACTCATAAAACATATACAAAAACACAAAACTAAAGAGAGCTTAGCCACATAACGATGGGGTATCTAGTAAAGGCTATGGTGAAGGGATAGTCTTCAATGATCAAAGTACGCAGCTCGTGGTAGCTGTGTGTCTCGCCAGCATATTTTTATGGGGCCAAACTGTTCTTTCCAACTCCTTGTTTGCACTACAAAATGTTTTCTAACACTCACAGACCACAGGAGTACTCGGATAGTAACGGCAAGCAGGATCTGGCCTTCAGTGATGCTATCCAAACAATATCAAATCACTCCCAACGTTGTAAAGGACAAGGACTTTCTCCAGTCAATAGGTTTGCTAACATCCAAGTTAAATTCAAATGAGTTGCAGACATTGATTAAACAGGCAAGAGGTGCTGGGGATTAGGAGTCAAACCATTCATTTTTCTAATTGACTTCACTTCTGGGCACAGTAAGAACAAAAGGTAACAGAAGCCACTTGAAATTGAGGTTGGAACCCAGCAAAAGAGAACAAATGTCACACCACTCTTTCTTGGGTATACTAAGCATTGTATTCCTGTTTTTATTTATAATGCCTATAGGCCCAGATCCTCAAAAGGTCCTTGGGCTCTAAAGTTCCCTGGAGCCTAGGATAAAGGTCTTTGCATAGGGTTAAAAACACAGTCACATAATACATTGAACCAACATCTGCTCCTCATCTCAGACCCAGAAAATAGCTATCCAGAGATGGACTAGAGACCCAAACACCTGTCCTTTTATGCCCCTCCAAACCCAAAAGCTGGGCAAAGAGATGGGCCTTGCAGAATCTACAAATTAAGGCTATGTCAGATGTTGGGGGAAGAGAAAGTTACTTACCTTATAGTAACTGGAGGTTCTTCAAAATGTGTGGTTCTGATCCGTATTCCACTGAGTACGCATGTGCCCAGACCTGGAGGATTTTGAAAGCAGAATCCATTGGTTCACATACGTGCCCTGGCTCACCTCAAGACTCTGACCAAGGAGATAAAGGGCAGAGTGGACTGACTGCCTCCCCAGTTCCTTCTTTACCATGAATCAGAGAAGATCCAAAACAGAGGGGAAGCAGGGCAGGTAGTGGAATACACACAGGGACCACACATCTCAAGAACTTCCAGTTACCATAAGGTAAGCTAAGGTCAATTGCAGGTTTAAACTAGTTTAAATGGTGAATTCTCTGTCACTTGAAGTCTTTAAACCATGATCTGAGGACTTCAGTAACTCAGCCAGAGGTTAGGGGTCTATTACAGGTGTGGGTGAGGTTCTGTGGCCTGCAATGTGCAAGAGGTCAAATTAGATGATCACGATGATCCCTTCTGGCCTTAAAGTCTGTGAGTAAGTAACTTTCTCTTCTTCAAGTGCTGGTCCTTATGTGTATTCCATTGTGAGTGGTGAACAAGCCGCACTCAATTGGAGGAAGGTGCGAGGTAGTAGATGGCAGACCTGAATGAAGGACTGCCACTCCAAAAGATGCAGAGGAGTTGTGTACCAAGCCATAGTGTCTCACCAACGTCTGGACTGAGCACCACACAGCTGCCTTGCGGATATCAAGTAAAGGCAACTGTTGAAATGATGCCAAGATGTTGCTTGAGCTCTTGTGGAATGAACTCTTGCCCCAAGAGGAGGGGAAAGATTAGACAACTGATAGCAGAGCAAGATGCAGCCGGAGATCCATTTTAAGGTTCTTTGAGAGGATATAGCCTGACCTCTGAACCTTTCCACCACAGCAACAAATCATCTAGGAGACTTCCTGATTGGTTTTGTTCTCTGCAGGTAAAAGTCTAAGACTCCCTGAACGTCGAGGGAACGGAGCCTCCTCTGTTCAGAGGACGCGTGTGATTTTGGGAAGAACACAGGTAAGTGGATAGACTGGTTCAGGTGGAACTCTTGAGACTACATGTACACCCTAAATTCACCCCCACAGTGATGAAACCTTTTCCTTATGGAATAGAGTGTAAGGAGGATCTGCCATCAGTGCTCCAAGCTCACCAACCCTCCTGGGTGAGATGATGGCTACCAGCAATGCAACCTTCATGGATAGTGGAGACATGGAGCAAGAAGCTAATAATTCAAAGGGAGGCTTAGTGAGTACTGAGAGAACAAGATTCAAGTCCCACTGAGGAATAGACTTTTTTGTCTGGGCGGAGAGGTTCTGACCAGGCCTTTCCTGAATCTGCAGGTGAGTGGGTTCGCGAAGCTTGAGTAGCCCTGCGAAGGTGGATGGTGTGCACTCACTGCTGCCAAGTGGACCTATAAAGAGCTGATAGACAAACCAGCTGTATTTAGGGAAAGAATATTGTCTAGAATGAAAGAAATATCTGCAGCTTTGGGGGGTATACGTCTTTGATGTGCCCAGATAGGCCAGAACAGCAGTAGAGACAGTTTGTGTCACTGCTGTTGAAGACAAAGACGGAACCATGGCTAACCGAAGCTCTCGGTGATCGGTCTTCATTGGTGGATCCTGGGGTTTGAGGGAAGTGGTAGCAGAAGCTTATGAGAATGATCCCTGGTCTCCTGACAAGACCCTACTGAGGGATCTGTGGGGCAAACTCCCCAGGCGCGCTCCTTGCTGAGTTAGGCCAATGTACAGGAGTCCCCCCCAGTCTGAGTCAGATTGTGGCCTCATGGCCTTTTCCATTACGTGCTTCCTAAGGTAAAGTTCCTGCCCTTCCCGTGTATGGCTGGGGAACAAATGGCAGATACCGCATCTTGCTGCGACGTGGCTTCCCCGAGGCAGTACAAGCAGTGGTGGTGGTCGTCATTGACCAGGCAGGAAGCACCAATTTTGAAGCCTGGGGTCCTGGGCATAGTTCAGTCCACACACAGGGTATCGGCTGGGGGGACTATCTATCTATAAACCCCTAACACTATCAGATAAAAAACGTAAAGCTCTAGAATTATAAAAACTATTTTCCAATATTAACTATATTCACAGGTAAAGGAGAAAGCTGAAGCTTGGGACACTGGAGGTTACAACCTGGGCCAAGCAGCATTGAGAGGGAACTGGAGGAATCATAGAATCATAGAATCATAGAATATCAGGGTTGGAAGGGACCCCAGAAGGTCATCTAGTCCAAACCCCCTGCTCAAAGCAGGACCAAGTCCCAGTTAAATCATCCTAGCCAGGGCTTTGTCAAGCCTGACCTTAAAAACCTCTAAGGAAGGAGATTCTACCACCTCCCTAGGTAACGCATTCCAGTGTTTCACCACCCTCTTAGTGAAAAAGTTTTTCCTAATATCCAATCTAAACCTCCCCCATTGCAACTTGAGACCATTACTCCTCGTTCTGTCATCTGCTACCATTGAGAACAGTCTAGAGCCATCCTCTTTGAAACCCCCTTTCAGGTAGTTGAAAGCAGCTATCAAATCCCCCCTCATTCTTCTCTTCTGCAGACTAAACAATCCCAGCTCCCTCAGCCTCTCCTCATAAGTCATGTGCTCTAGACCCCTAATCATTTTTGTTGCCCTTCGCTGTACTCTTTCCAATTTATCCACATCCTTCTTGTAGTGTGGGGCCCAAAACTGGACACAGTACTCCAGATGAGGCCTCACCAGTGTCGAATAGAGGGGAACGATCACGTCCCTTGATCTGCTCGCTATGCCCCTACTTATACATCCCAAAATGCCATTGGCCTTCTTGGCAACAAGGGCACACTGCTGACTCATATCCAGCTTCTCTTCCACTGTCACCCCTAGGTCCTTTTCCGCAGAACTGCTGCCGAGCCATTCGGTCCCTAGTCTGTAGCGGTGCATTGGATTCTTCCATCCTAAGTGCAGGACCCTGCACTTATCCTTATTGAACCTCATTAGATTTCTTTTGGCCCAATCTTCCAATTTGTCTAGGTCCTTCTGTATCCTATCCCTCCCCTCCAGCGTATCTACCACTCCTCCCAGTTTAGTATCATCCGCAAATTTGCTGAGAGTGCAATCCACACCATCCTCCAGATCATTTATGAAGATATTGAACAAAACGGGCCCCAGGACCGACCCCTGGGGCACTCCACTTGACACCGGCTGCCAACTAGACATGGAGCCATTGATCACTACCCGTTGAGCCCGACAATCTAGCCAGCTTTCTACCCACCTTATAGTGCATTCATCCAGCCCATACTTCCTTAACTTGCTGACAAGAATGCTGTGGGAGACCGTGTCAAAAGCTTTGCTAAAGTCAAGAAACAATACATCCACTGCTTTCCCTTCATCCACAGAACCAGTAATCTCATCATAAAAGGCGATTAGATTAGTCAGGCATGACCTTCCCTTGGTGAATCCATGCTGACTGTTCCTGATCACTTTCCTCTCCTCTAAGTGCTTCAGGATTGATTCTTTGAGGACCTGCTCCATGATTTTTCCAGGGACTGAGGTGAGGCTGACCGGCCTGTAGTTCCCAGGATCCTCCTTCTTCCCTTTTTTAAAGATGGGCACTACATTAGCCTTTTTCCAGTCATCCGGGACTTCCCCCGTTCGCCACGAGTTTTCAAAGATAATGGCCAAGGGCTCTGCAATCACAGCCGCCAATTCCCTCAGCACTCTCGGATGCAATTCGTCCGGCCCCATGGACTTGTGCACGTCCAGCTTTTCTAAATAGTCCCTAACCACCTCTATCTCTACAGAGGGCTGGCCATCTCTTCCCCATTTTGTGATGCCCAGCACAGCAGTCTGGGAGCTGACCTTGTTAGTGAAAACAGAGGCAAAAAAAGCATTGAGTACATTAGCTTTTTCCACATCCTCTGTCACTAGCTTGCCTCCCTCATTCAGTAAGGGGCCCACACTTTCCTTGGCTTTCTTCTTGTTGCCAACATACCTGAAGAAACCCTTCTTGTTACTCTTGACATCTCTTGCTAGCTGCAGCTCCAGGTGCGATTTGGCCCTCCTGATATCTTTCCTACATGCCCGAGCAATATTTTTATACTCAAGTCAAGTCCACCCTGCCCTTTATCTCCTCACTCAGAGGCATGATGTGAACCAAGGTGTATGTGCAGACCAACGGACACTGCTTTCAAAATTCTCCAGCCTCAGGTGCATGGAGCAAATGTGTACTCACCATGGAGTACGTGTAGGGACCAGCACTTGAAAAAGGGAGCATTCAGCTACATAGAGTTTAGAGCCAGAAGGGACTGCTGAATCATCTAGCCTGACCTCCTGTATTGACTGCCCCTCACACAACTCTCTGCCAGCAGCTGTTGCTTGTATACTCAGGGACTCCCACTCCTGCACCTCCACTGACTGCAGCTGGGACAGTATCACATGGGGAGAGGCGATGTCTCAGACAAGCAAGACTCAGCTTGCTCAAGGCTATATGGGTCAAAAACTCTTTCCCCATCAACCTCCACCTGGAACTCGGCAGGCAGCCAATGTGGGTCCCAGAGCACTGGTGTCATAGGCTCTCCAAGATACATGGCTGGATAAGCTGCTGCTGAGCTCTGCACCAGCTTCTGTTTCCAGATTGATTTAAAGGAATAGACCAACACGGAGGGAGGGCAAAGTCCTTGGATTCTACATATCTAGCTTTAAAAAAATACCGACTTCACATTACCAAGACATTTTTAGATGCTATTTCTGTTGGGCCAACGGGAGGGAGGTTATGCTCTTTCACTTCCTCTGTTTATTCATTAGCAGAACCAATGTTATTTCTAGAGCTACGCAGACATTAATGAAAATGATGCACTCTAAGGTGACAAACACATTTTTTAAAAACAAGAAGACAGATCTCCAGCTGATGTCGCTGGAGCCTTACTCCACCGATTTTAATGATGCTAAGGCGGTCTACAGCAGCTGAGGAAGGACTAAATGTCTGATTAACACCACGCTTGGATTATTAAAATTCAAATAATTTTGACAATGCAGTTTGCTATTCATTATTTATGTTTGCATTTCTTTTAGCTTGGATAATGAAAATTAAGTAGTCCGTTCACTGTCCGGTGAACGATGGTGCAGTGTTTCGGTTGAAGACAATGAAAGGGGAAGTCTGAATATAAACCAGCTTTCTGATGGAATTTTAAAAATGTTTCACAGAAACATTGCTCTGGATCCATTCCCAAGGCATCATTTTAATAGGGACAGGCTGATCTGCATGTGGCCCCACTGCCCTCGACAGAATCACATCAGAACTGTTAAAATGTGTGTCATAGACCCTGTACTGCTACCAGCGAAACATCCCACCCATAGTTCACATGGTAGAAACCTGTACTTTGGAGCAGGAGGAACTAAGCTTGACGACTACTTTTTCAGTGAACTGCTGGGGGCCAGCGTGTGCAGCATAGGATCATCACCAGCTGGCTACAGACTTCTCCCATTGCACTTCTGATCAATGGGGAAAGCAAGAGAAAGACAAGTTCACATTGAACTTTGAAGACTACTGATGTCAGTGAACATTACTAAACCAAAGTGAGCAAGAACCACAAAGCATTTGCAGTTTACTGTAGTAGTTTAGCATATCAAACCCAAGTCTTGGGAGGGGAAGGAAGGTTGTATCTTCCAGAATCCTCCGCCGCCCCCAGGATCCTGCATCAGATCATACTTTTCAAAAGGCCTGCACATGATTCCCTTGGGCTTGACAGCAACCCCAGAAGCAACTTGCCCCAAGGGGCTCACGATGAGAGTCTGATCCCCACAGGCCATCTTTCCTCTCCCTCCCAAGTCTGTAATCTTTATGTTACTCCATCTCAGCTGAAACTTACCTAGTAACAGGAATTTCCTACTGTCCCCATAGAGTTGTCTTAGGTTGATGCAGAATTCGTGTATTGAAGCCCCATTGCGATATTCGTGCAGGAGCATTGCAAACTGCTGGATCTCTTGGGAAGAGAGTTTGGTTCTTAGCTAAGGAGAAGAAGCACAAGGCATGATTCAACCTTATTTCTAATAGTGGAGAAGCCATGGCTAGTGAGGAACAAAACATTCAATGGGCTCTGTTAAATACAGCAAGTAAGGGTCACTTAGTGGTGGACAAAGCAGGGACTGACACACCCCTAATATAAACTGACTGTTTAATCAATGACATAGCCCATGTCCTCATTGGCAAAGGGAGACAATATTGTAAGAAATCCACCCCCTAGTGGCACAGGTTAACCTAGAAATGCTGTTTCCTCATATGGAGCTCCCTAAAATGGGAGATTAATGAGAATGGGACTTTTCAGCTTGGAAAAGAGCTGGCTAAGGGGGGATATGATAGAGATCTATAAAATCATGAGTGGTGTGGAGAAAGTAAATCAGAAAGTGTTATTTACTCCTGCTGATAATACAACAACAAAGGGCCACCAAATGAAATTAATAGGAAGCAGGTTTAACACAAACACAAGAAAGTATTTTTTCACGCAATGCACAGTCAACCTCTCGAACTCCTTGCCAGAGGGTGTTGTGAAGGCCAAGACTATAACAGGGTTCAAAAGGGAGCTAGATAGGTCCAACAATGGCTATTAGCCAGGATGGGTGGGAATGGTGTCCCTAGCCTCTGTTTGCCAGAAGCTGGGATTGGGTGACAGGGCATGGATCACTTTATGATAACCTGTCTGTTCATTCCCTTTGGGGCACCTGCCATTGGCCACTGTCAGAGGACAGAATACTGGGCTTGATAGACCTTTGGTTTGACCCAGTATGGCCGTTCTTATGAGCTCAAGCTAATGAGTGTTTAGGCTGACTATAAGTGGGTGTTTAAGAAACAGGAGCTGAGGCCTAAGTAGCAGGGTGGGGTCTTGAGACTTTGCCCATCTGTCTTTGCAAAGCCACCAATATTCCTCTGACTTCACCAAAACCCAGCAGAAACAGCTCTGGTGCACCCACCTTCCCAAACAAACATCAAAGTCCTCTGGCTGACAGCAGAGTTCTCCTACAGGCTCCACTCAGTACTGCTCAGTGCATCCTCCAGAAGGGATGAGGCAGCTGCAGGCCATGGCGACAGCCAGATGCACTCCAGAGGAATCAGCTTGAGAGCAATACCATAGGCAACTGCAGCCAGGAGCTGCACTCCGAGTGTTAGTCACCTGGTGTGTACAGGTACTAACAGCAATTCCTATTTTGCAAACTGTACCTAGTTTGTAGGTGAAAAACCCATTGCTCACAAAGGGACTCTCAGAAAGGAGACAACCGATTGATATGCTTTGTTTAAATCCTTCTTAGGTTATTCCTAACCCTATTAATTCAATGACCAACTTCAGTGATTGCTCTTACAATTGTGTTCCAAATGTCAATTTAATAGCATGCTCTAAGGTCCTACTCAATCTGGCAGCATCACCACTTAAGCATTGTGCATCAAAGGAATCAGAGAGCTTTTATCTAAGACTGTCCTCATTCACGAGAGCCTTTGCTAGAAGGAGGGAGGGAGTAGCCCTGTGAAACTGCTCAAATCATTTACCTCCAGAGCCAGCTTATGTTCAAACCCCATTTAGGCTCCAAGTGAAAATTAGCTTGATGGCATCAGACCCGAATCCCTACAGTTCCTAAGTGACCATGAAGCAGTGTTGTCATAGAGAAGAAAACAAACCAAGGTCATTTATAGGATCGGTGCTGTGTTTCTGACCCGCTGTCAGAGCTTGCCATGGGGTTCTGACTCCACGCTAAGGGCATAGCTGCACTCCCAAGAATGCTGGCCTGGCTGACGTAAAGAGATCCCGTCACCTTGCACGCATGGCCACTCTTGGCTACGAACAGACAACACCTGCCCTCTGATGCAGACATTCCTACCGTCATCATGTAGTCCTGAAGCAGCTCCGTTGCTGTGGTGCTCAGCTCGCTTTCACTGACCGTCTTAACATGTGGAGACTGAGGCGCTGAGAAGGAAGAAGGCGAGTTGCCACCTGTATCCAAGGATTCTGGAAAGGAGCTGAAATGCAAGCGGATCTGTGAGCCATCTTGAGAGCTCCATTAATGTCTAGCAGAGAGACACACTGAAAGGGTATCCTGGGGAAACTTATTTTATGCATCCGATGACGTGAGCTGTAGCTCATGAAAGCTTATGCTCAAATAAATTTGTTAGTCTCTAAGGTGCCACAAGTACTCCTTTTCATTTTAGCTGAGGCTGTCTTCTTGTATTGGAAGGATCCTGGAGACTTGGATAAGGTGTTAGGACTCCACCAAATTTAGCCAGCTCAGAGAGAAGAGTTGCCTCATAAATCTTGTACTCAACCGCTACATGGAAGGGAAGCACATTCTATGGACTTCTCTGGAATACTGTACTAATGTAGCTACAAAGCAAGGGAATTTGCACAGGCAGGGACAGAGAGCTATATAGACAGCGATATCACTGTCGAGTATTCCAGCTGTAATTATCAAAAGACATTCAGTGTATGTATTGTAAAAGTTCCCCTTTTAGACTGTGAACCCAATGTCACGACTATCTAAATAAGGTATCTAAGCCAAACCACCTCCTTCCACAGTGCGTATTATCAACTTACAAAGTACTTGCTTCTGTTTCGTAAGATTCTTTAATATCCACTTTTGTTGAAGAGTCATCTGCAAGGAAGATATTCCAGTTAAGAGATTTACAATCACGAATGCTGCCTATTTCCTAACCTGTTGGTCGTGGACACGTATAGTTCCAATCTAAGTGTCCAGGGCTAGAGTATGAAAAATAAGACATACAGGACAGGGGTCGTGAGGGGAGTCTTCTGTCGCTTAAGACAGTAGCAGGAAGTCAAGAGCTGTACAATGCAGAACTGCAAAGCACCACTTTAATAAACTGCCTCCACTGATTAAAAAAGGAAACAAAATACAGAACATCTGTGGAAAGGTGCAGGACATCTACTGTGTTTCAATCTCCTAAAGCCTTGCTTGCCCCTTAGCTATGGGAAAGTGACAGCTCCATATTATGATGATCAGGGAGGAGACAGGTTTCAGAGTGGTAGCCGTGTTAGTCTGTATCAGCAAAAACAACAAGGAGTCCTTGTGGCACCTTAGAGACCAACACATTTATTTGGGCATAAGCTTTTGTGGGCTAGAACCCACTTCATCAGATGCATGGAATGGAAAATACAGGAGCAGGTATAAATACATGAAAAGACAGGAGTTGCCTTACCAAGTGTGAGGTTAGTCTAACGAGACAATTCAATTAACAGCAGGATACCAAGGGAGGAAAAATAACTTTTGTAATGTAGTTTTTTTGTTGAAAAATTGCCACTTTTTGTGTTGTGTTGCAACAAAAACACCAACCCAGGAACCAAACCCTGCAACACTTGGTAAGGCAACTCCATGTACAACTTCCATGTATTTATACCTGCTCCTGTATTTTCCACTCCATGCATCTGATGAAGTGGGTTTTAGCCCACAAAAGCTTATGCCCAAATAAATGTTAGTCTCCAAGGTGCCACAAGGACTCCTCATTTTTTGTTTGTTTGTTTTTTTGAGAGAGGAGGGTTCTTTGGGCCATTCAACTCCACACAAAGGTTAGATCAGGGCCGCAGCTATCACAAAGCTGGTGGCATTTGAGATGCATCGCCCACTCGCAGTTCACAATACATTTAGTGGTAAGACAGGGCCTCAGGGAGGCCTACGATTATTAAGATCTGGGCCTCTGTTTGGATCCAGTTTCTCTGTCTTAGAACCTGGAGCATGAACAGGGAAGGGAAGCAAAGGGTATTGCTACACCAAGTGCTGCGGTTAATGTGAGAGCCTGAGGCAGAGCAAGCCTGGGTTGTAAGAGTGGGGGGGGGAGGGAGCAGCGGTGGAATTCTTCCTAAGAGTGAAAGGAAATGGTGCTTGACATACCACTGTGTAGGGACATATGGCGCGTTGGTGTTGAGGCCCCATCAAATATTGCTCTATCTAAGAAGTCTATTGTGGACTCAGTGTAAACGATCTGGAAGACTTGGCTGAGAAGTGAGCAGAGTTCCTCTGCAGTTACCTGGGGAGGGAGAGAAAGAAGGGTCAGACAGGGAGCTATGGTGCAAGATGCCTTCAAAAGAGACAGCACTTGCTTTTCTTCATCCCCCAAAGGAGCTGCACCACAGGGAGCACAGGTGTATCATCACCTGTATTTATAAGGGCACTACATCACCATTAAATAGAGAGAACCCCATGGTTCCAGAACTGGGGGTGCCTCCTACCACAGCCACTGGACTGACTACTCAAGACACTGCAGACCCAAGGAGGCTGTTCAGGGGATTTCAGTACCTGTGCTAGTAAAAAGGCTTGGTAAAGAAGAAACCCCCGAATGTGAGCACAGCCATGTGTGCCCAATTCTATTATTTTATACCCCATGGTTGTCTCCAATCCATAAAGACTGGCAGATTTCCTGCAACCCAGATCCACTTATCATCTTTGTTTCACAGATCTAACCTGAGGCCATTTGATGATAGGAATGTGGGGTATATTGAAAACAAAATCTGAATATTCAAGTACCTCTGACTAAGTACCTTATGGTCTTATTTCTATTACCTTGTCCTACTCTCCCCCGCAGCCCACTGGGTTTGCAGCTACCTTGCCACATCTGTCATATGTTACCTTAGACTGTAAATGTTCGAGGGCAGAAACCTGTGCCCCTTTGGCAACAGTACAAATAAGAGTTTAAGACAAAGGAGGGCCATTTAGGTAGTGGATTCATGTTGTGACTGTTGCTCACCCTCTCTTTTTCCTGGGCAGGAGGAGACTAAGAGACAACAACCTGACTGCTTATCATTACACCCCCTTAGCAGCAAGCTCAGCAGCACTGCAAGGGTGCAGGAGCCAAGCAGCTGCTTTCCCAGATTCCTGACTGCAGAAGTGTGAGCTGGGCACTAGACAGCATATACAAGAAAGAGCTCTTCTCTAGTGCATTTGAGTTAGATTGTGATGCTTGAGATGGGGACCATATCTCCTTATTTGTACAGTGCCTAACACACTGATGAAGGCTTAATAATTCATTGAATAACTATGTTGTATACTATTCTTCTTGCGCGCCAAGCTTACCCATCTCAAGCTACTATGGGAACACCTTACAGTTCACATCGGGATGGATTCTGATCTTATGTTATACTGCATAGTCTGGAGCAACTCCTGTGACGTCAGTGGAGTAACTATAGCTTTATGCGTAAGTAACTGAGGGCCGGAGCAAGCTATTTATTTACACAGAATAATCCCATACAGCCCATCAGCTTCCTGCCACTCAATTTCACAGATAGCAGCATCAAAGCAAACCAAAGAGCTATTGTTCCATAGGATATTGACTGAAGTTACAATATCAGGACACAAAATTAAGACTATCTGGATCTACAACAGGGATCTCAAACTCAAATCACCACGAGGGCAACATGAGGTCTAGTACATTGGCCCGAGGGCCACATCACTAAAACCTTTTCAGACAACGATACAAAAGTTTAGTCAAAAATGAAAATGAAGAGTAACACAGTAAGCTATTAAAAGTTAATGTATTAACTTTTTTAAAAACTGTAATGCGAAGAGGGGTTTTAATAAAATATTAACACTCAGTAATGCACCTCACTCAAATGATAAAACACACATTTACTTTTAGAATTACTTCGGTTAAAGCCCCCCCTCTGCCCCCAGCCCCACCCCCACTCCACCCCTTCCATGAGGCCCCGCCCTGCCTCTTCCCACCCCCATTCCAACCCCTTCCCCAAATCCCCGCCCTCGCCCCCCTGCCTCTTCTTCGCCTCCTCCCCTGAGCATACCACATCCCCGCTCCTCCCCCATCCCTCCTGGAAAGTCCTAAGTGCTGCCAAATAGCTGTTTGGTGGCAGGAAGTGCTGGGAGGTAGGCAGAGGAGCAGGGACGCAGTGCACTCGGGGTAGGGAGGAGGATGGGTTGGGAGGGAGGGGAGCTTGGCTGTCAGTGGAGTCGGCGCCTATGGTGGGCCTCAGGAAATAACTCCACGGGCCGTGTGTTTGAAACCTCTGATCTACAAGGTAATTAAGTCTTACTTTGTTCTCTGTAGCCAGGACCACCAAACAACAAGCTTCGACAGGCACCACTCCACTCTCGGACAGCGATCCTGAAGTAAGTGCTTTGGAGCTTTCTGCACAAAGACTCTGGCTTGGGGAAATCCCAGGGTCCTGAGCTGAAAAGCAGAGAAGCAATTAATGACTAGTGAGAGGAAAGGAGAAGAGGGGATATGGAAGCAATTAGCTCACTGATGCAGATCTATGCACTGTATGTGGCCAGCTGCCAACCTGATTGGATTCCCATTGTTTGGGACAGAATGAGTTTGCTTTTCAAATGCACTATCCCCTCATGCGTGCAGCCTGTGATTTGCCAGTATTTCCTCCATCTTTAGGAATAGGTTTGAGATGGTGACAGATCAGTTCCCCATTCTCATTCTAGAGTCTGGCAACCAACTTGTCAGTTTGGCAATTCAATCCATTCAGAACAAATCAGATTTTGACTATTGAAAACTGTAAACCATTCAAGTTTTGCCACTGTATTACCCATTCCTGTATTTCATAAGAAATTTCAATTCGGATCAGCCAAGTATGGTAGATGGGCTAAGCTGCTTTGACTATTTTTCATGTCAGCTGCAGCTGAGCTTAACTGGACCATTATACTGTGAGAACGAAGGAATAATTCCACAGCTTCCTAAGCCCCTCTATATCATGCGCTTACAGTAAAGTGTCTTGTAAGAGTGCAGGGAAGTTTGAGTGGATTAAACCTGGAGTCAACTTGGTCAGGCTATGGGGACTACAAAGCAGCCAGAGAAGGAAGGCAACAGTCAATGGCAAGAAGAAGAAAGCTTCCTCTTGTGCAGCAGCAGTAGCCAGTGTCGAGCATGGATCCCGACCTCACATCCATGAACTATATAAAACAGAAAATGTTTGAATTATGAGGCTCTTATTCCAATGAAGGGTTCTGACAACTTCATGTATATGAAGTTGTGGTTTAGGCAGCTACAAGAACCCATCAGTAGAGTTACAGCCTCATTGTGGAGTTATTCATTTATTCTCTATATTGTCCATCACTGTCAAACAACAAATCGCTGCCATTAGATTCACCAGGAAGAAAAAGTACCAGCTCCCAGAAATAATTACACCAAAAGAGAGGTTTAAATGTCTTAACCAGACCTGATGGAGAGATTCCTGAGCAGTTCCTGACTTTTACAGCAGTCTCGCATGCAGATTCAGAATGAACATGCATTGCGCGCATTTCTCCTTAATGCTAAATGAAACCTGAGATATGGGAATGTTGATTCTAACTGCACTATATAGAGCACATTTTCCACATCTGCAAGGTGAGCACTTCTAGGGAGTGACACCTGCAGTGAGTTCGGACACACTGCTATAGTTGATACAAACGGAAATCTTTCAAAATAGCCTTCTAATAGGAGTAGTGGGAGGCAAACAGCTTAACTGGCTTATGAATGGGATTATATGACAGGATTGACTGTGACAGCAGGAAATCCCTTCCAGCCTTATGCTCCTACGTTAAAGAAAAACAAACAAACAAACACCAGTTCTATCCAAACTTACTGGTACTTCTAAACTGATGAAATATCTTTTTCACATGCAGTGGGAAAATTAATGGCTGTTCCCACTTCATTAAGCCGATCTAAGAGCTAAGAGCCTTAAATTGGGTGTAAGCATGACGTATGTTCACTTTAAGGTCCCTTTACGTTGCCAGAGTGGTGTAAAAAGAACTTAGTGTAAATGAGACTCAGGCCCTTAGACTCCAAAATCGGAGAACAGATGCAACCTGCATTGCAATCCCTGTTCTTGCCACAACCTACCTGTTTTCAGCACTACCAGGTGTGAGGAGTCATCACGGATGTATGACACAGATGCAATGTCATGGATGGGGACCCTGAGTATGATATCCTCTCCATCCCGCCACACCAGCTTGACGTTGTAGGCAGACACACTAATCACAGCATCGTGTTCCTGGGTCAGCTGCCCTGGGAGCTGATGTGCCCTCTACAAACAAAAAAGCTTTCATTAAAAAAGGTAGAATAATTTCCCGTTTCATTATCCCCAGGTGATCACAATGGCAATACATCTCCCCGAGGTGGAGGGTAACACCCACAGACCACCCATCTCCAGTTCACATTTTCTGGGCTCCTGATAATTGGTCATGTACAAATCACCTTCACTATTAAAATACAAGGGCTAAGATCCTTTGAGAATAGGAGACAACATGATACATACTATGCATTTCGAACAATCCCACAATAACCCTCTTTGCTTAAGTTTCTCCCTCCACTCTTGTGACTTCAGTCATCTACATCTACCCCTGCATTACATCACATCCTAGTTCTTGGGCTGCAAGGCTTCTCAGAACAAGGATCAAGATTTTAACCTCTCTGCCCAGCACATCCATATCAACGGTCCTACATGCAAATATTGAATAAGAACAGTAGCAACTGTATAGTTCATTCAGCAAGGGTTTGGGATACAGCACTGGAATGGACTGGTACCCACCTTTGCATTGTCTATTAAATTCAATATTTCAGTACGACTGGAGGGATTCAGGTACCCTGGGATGGATGTTAGTTGGCCTAAATACTGGGAAGGAAAAAAAAGGTCCATTACCATGTGATATATAAACTGACACATTGAAATCCTTCCATCTTTACTCACAGAAATTGGGGTAAATTGAAAGAAAAATACATAGTTGGAAATAACTTCTTGAGCCTGATCTGGAGAGAAATACTGGCTGGCTGTTGCCTCAATGCCACCTTTAGTAGTCACCTGAAACCCACTCAAGACAGAAGACAATTGATGAAGCTACACAGGGTGGTCGCTATTTATATGGCTGGTTTCTAGGAGCTGAAATTCTGCCTCTTTCACCTGGTCAAAGGGTGAGCATCTAAATCTAGTGGAGCATAATCTAGCACAGAAGTTTTCAAACTTTTTAGGCTCCATACCCCTTCCCGAATAATGTAGTCTGCCACGTACCCCCACCTGAGATAGGTATAGTATGACCCTATGATTAGATTGCCAAGTCTTACTAAATAAAATATGTTGTCTGCCATTATAGGATTTTTCTAACATACCCCAAAATGAGAACTCATGTATCCCCATTTGAAAACCACTGATCTAGCAAAACATTACCGACAGCTGTCATTCTCCAGCAAAGCATCAACTTCCTTCTAACTAGATTTTTGTATGGTCAGATTATACAATATTCTATTTAGCATCTTCCATTCAGGATGTATCCCAAAGGCTTTACATGAGTTAAATATAGTTACAGAATTATCTAGTGACCAGGAATAGATCGTTTTCAGCTGAAATGTCAGAGCAGACAGCTGGTGAGGAGGAAATACACAAGAGGACTGTTCCAGATGGCAGGAGCTGCAGAGAAAAGTCTTGTATTACGAGTGCTAAGATCACATAAAGGGACACGCACACACAATCTATTAGGTCAGCCAAAGGAACCTTCCTGGGGATTTGAAATATTGAACTTCACCCTAAAATGAAGGAGGAGCCACTGGAACGAGGCTGCTGTGCTCCTTCATGTATCCTGTGTCCACTGCACTCATCGCTGAGGAGCTACAACACGCACTGAGATAGACATCGAACATCACAATTTACGGACACGTGAGCATCTTTCCCCCTTGAAGAGATGCAGAGAGAAAGAGCGGAGAGCTGTGCGAGTGAATTCAGGTAGGATTTCAAACGCGGTTTAACGCTGAGGATCCTATTCTGCAATGTGCATTGCAGCAGCGTAATTGACCAAATCATTTACTGAACATGGCCACGAATTTGACAGGATGAGGAGACTAAAGGTGAATGAAAGAGACGACTCCCCCTCCAGCCCAAAAAGAGTTACCTTGACTTCCTTTTCAATGTAGTCATTCAACAATATGTCTGGTTCAACTCGATCAGGCAAGGAGAGCAATACTGTATGAAGAGGTCGTCTTTCCGTAACCTTTTCCTGGGCCTTTTTATCCCGACCCTTTTCACCTTTCAGGAAGACACGTTTGAAAGGGGACACTATTCCAGGCTGCTGGCAAAAACAGAAAGAGTGGCGAGTTAGGGTTATGTTCTGCATGATGTAGAATCAATGCACACATGAAGGAGTCTTGTTAAAAGCAAGGCAGAGAGTTTGAGGTGAATCAACTACTGTGCAATTACAGGAAGTTAGAATTCAGGAGCAGTTCAAGAGTGGAATGTGTGCGCTCTGTTTCAGTGTGCTGAGCAGTGATTATGAGCACTGCAGCTCTTCGCGCCACTGTCTCTCTCCTGAAAGGGCTCATTATTTACCTGATGGGCTGCATGGGATTATTGTGTGTAAATAAATAGCTTGCTCCAGCCCTCAGTTACTTACGCATAAAGCTATAGTTACTCCACTGACTTCACAGTGTTGCATGAAGTCCATGATAATTCCACCATCAAACCGTGAACACTTCTCAAGGGACCTGGTCCATGTCAAGGCTATGTTTCACTTTTGCAAAAAGCTACTCCCAAGTGCGCAGAGTATGTTTCCATCTAACAAGAGGCACCTCTTTCTCCCTCAGACAGACACCCCACCCCCTTATTGACCACTACAGTTCTGTGCAGGGATACCTATCAACTCCACAACAGTCAAAAAAAGGAATCAGGATAAATGTTTACTTAACTGCCCACAGTCCTCTTACAAGATGAAGACGTAACCACTGGCAGAATGAATACAAGACAGACCATGAAGTGGGTTCTAGCCCACGAAAGCTTATGCCCAAATAAATTTGTTAGTTTCTATTGCCACAAGGACTCCTTGTTGCAAATTACAGTGTGGCTTTAAAGCTCTGGTTCAAATCTAAGACTTTATTGCCAATCATAGAACCACAGGGTTAGAAGGGCCTGCAAGGGTCATCTAGTCCAGGGGTTCTCAAACTTCATTGCATCGTGAGCCCCCTCTGAATTTTAGCTCTATCCTCCAAAGTACTGGCAAACCCCCCACCATCACCCCAGCTTTGTGTCATCTGCAAACTTGATCAGTATGCTCTTTATACCTACATCCAGGTCATTAATAAAGATGTTAAACCACACTGGACCCAGAACAGATCCCTGTGGAACCCCATTTGAAACTTCCCTCCAATCCAACAACATTCCATTAATAGTTACTCTTTGTTTGTGGTTGTTTAACCAATTCATTTAATGGTAGTTCTGTCAAGGCTGCATTTCTCCAGCTTATTTATCAGAATGTCATGTGGGACTATGTCAAAAGCCTTCTTGAAGTGCAGGTATATATGTCCACTGCATTCCCCTCATCCACCAAATCAGTTACCCTGTCAGAGTCAAATGTGGGAGAAATTATCTTCCCAATGACAGATGGCAACCTCATAGTCAATCATTCATACCAACATTCTGAATGGAGCTACATACAATATGACAAATATAAAGCTTATATTTTATAAATGGTAACATATAATGGTATATAACATTTATGGAACAACCGAAGAGGGGTTGTGTTCTCAAACATAACCAGAACCTCATTAGTGTCTGGCTTTCACAGACAAACTGTTTCATTAATGCATTTTGAAGCAAGTCATAGATAGACTTAGAACATAGGGAGAGGGATAGCTCAGTGGTTTGAGCACTGGCCTGGTAAACCCAGGGTTGTGAGTTCAATCCCTGAAGGGGCCATTTAGGGATCTGGGGCAGATACTGGGGATTGGTCCTGCTTTGAGCAGGGGGTTGGACTAGATGATCTCCTGAGGTCCCTTCCACCCCTGATATTCTATGATCATACTTTCCTCCTAACCCATTTCTTCCAGGAATCCTTCCTACTTTACACTTCTCCTCAATCTTCACACCTTATATTGTTATCCCATGTCCTTCCCATCCTAGCTTTTTTTTTTGGTCTTGCCCTTCATTTGTAAAGTACAATATAAATTTACAGTGCTAGATATCAGTAAGCATTTTTTTATCATAACTGACCGCCTTTCTTCAAAGTGATAAATTACTAATGCATTTCCCTTTCAAGTATCTAAATATATACACTAAAATTATTATAGAAGTAATTATCCAATTGAAAAAAATGTGTCCCTTCAAATTTGTATGAGGAAGTATGGAACTTTATGATTCAACATTGACAGTAAGGAATTAGTCCTAATGAGATCAGAGAATTAACATTACGAGGTTCAATATTTATCTGCTCTCAGTGGTTTCCTTATGAAATTGGAGGTTTGAAAATATCAAAAGGAAGTTCTGCAAGTTCAGTCTGGGGTCTGGAAAGAAAAGAAAAACCTAGCTGAGTTCTTTCTGCTTTTTGAAGTCACTAACGATGATAATAGAGGCTCTGTGATCAGAGCTTAGCTAAATTATACTGAAGATGTGCAAGGCAGAACAGAATCCAGCTTGTTCTTTCAAGGCTGTAACACACTGCAGGGCTAATGAGTTGTTTGTGTCAATAAAGTAAACAGCTCTGCCTCAGAGATGCAGTGAGAAGATATGCAAAGTAAGGAAGTGCTATTTTACAAAATAGCTTTGCAGACTCTGCTGGCACTTTAACTTCCTACCATCTGTTAGCAACACGCTTTTATGATCAAATTTAGTTTTATTCCTTTTTGTGTTCTCTGCTGAGTTGCCACTATTAAAATATGAATGTGCCAGCCAATAATTCAGGTGAATAGTTTGAGAAGGAACCCAGTCGAAAAATAAAGTGCACAAAGACTGTGAAAGTTACTGCTTTAGGAAAGAAAAAAAATCTAACACATCAGGACATGAATATAGTTAATATACCACTAGGAACAGACAGTTTCATCCTCATGTTCTGTAATTTCACCCATACTGTAATCTCAGCAGCAAAATACACACACATACATGTCAACTTTAGTAATCTCAGTTACTACCGACAAAGGCTTTAATCTAGCAAAAAAGAAGGGAAGCAGAAGCGTCGTCAAAATAAATACAGCCCCAATTTAAGGAGTCAAATAGAACCTTTAATTCATGTTTGAAAATTGGACTTGGGTTCCTATGTCACTGAGGTGCTTTTGAAAATCTCCCTGAACATACAGTCCAATGGCTGAGTTTTCAATACTGACACCGCAACAGGCCAGATAGCAAGGCACTGTGTGCACACACAGTTCCAGTGGGAAGATTGCCACTACCATTTTTGGGACACAGTTCATGTAACTGCACCACCAAACCACAAACAAATGCACTACAGAGACCCAAGTATTGCTCTCTGGCTTTGGCAGTGATGTAGAGACACACACAGAAGCTCTGAGAAAGCTTGCCTTACTATAATACGTCCAGGTAAACATACACAAAACTTCAGGTTTCAGAGTAGCAGCCGTGTTAGTCTGTATTCGCAAAAAGGAAAGGAATACTTGTGGCACCTTAGAGACTAACACATTTATTTGAGCATAAGCTTCTGTGAGCTACAGCTCACTTGGACCCTTGGAGATTAGCAAATTTATTTGAGCATAAGCTTTCATGAGCTACAGCTCACTTCATCGGATCCAATGAAGTGAGCTGTAGCCCACGAAATCTTATGCTCAAATAAATTTGTTAGTCTCTAAGGTGCCACAAGTACTCCTTTTCTTTATACACAAAACTTGTTAATTAAAATGTTTAGCAAACAGTGATGGAGTTTATAAATGCAGCACTTAGCGTCTGCACCAGCCCAAGTGTCCATTTCTGTAGTTTGTATTAGAAGGGAAGAATTTCTGATCTGCGACCTCTCTCAGGGTACCTCTACACTGGAAACATTACAGCAGCTCAGCTGCAGTTGCTCTGCTATGGCACTTTAGTGTAGATGCTACCTATGCCAATGGGAGGTGTTCATTGGCGTAGGCAATCCACTTCCTTGAGAGGCAGTAGCTAGGTCAGCGGAAGAATTCCGCTGTAGAAGAATACAGAAGAATTCTTCTGTAGACCTAGCACTGTCTACACCAGGGGTTAGGTTGGCAAAGCTACGTTCTCAGAACGTGGATTTTTCAAATCCCTGAGGGATGTAGCTATGCTAAGGTAAGTTCCTAGTGTAGACCAGCCCCAGAAGTTATTTGGTTAGGTCTGCAGTTCAGGGTATGTCTACACTACAATCTTAAATCAACCTACGTTAGGTCAGCTTACAGCCATCACAGTTATTACTGCGTTGGCTGATGTCCACACTACGCTCCTTCTGTCAGTGATGTGCGTATTCACCAAGAGCACTTCCACTGACTGAAGAGGGGCAACATGGGGGGCTGACAGCCATGGCTCTCAGCTCTGTGCAGCTCCCCACCAGGAGTGGGGGGACTGCTGGCTAGAGCTTCTCGCCTCCGGTGGGGAGATCCACACCTGGAGTCTGGCTGCCATGCTCCCAGCAGAGAGCCAGAACCCCAGGGGACTGCAGGGCTCCAAGTGGGGAGCCCAGGGGGCAGCCCAAGGCAGGAGCCTGGGTGGCAGCCTGGCTTGGAGGGGAGACCGGGCAGCTGCCCAGCTGGGAGCCACATGCTGGCTTTCTTGTCTTGACAATAATGAGCCAACAGCCAAAGTAAGGAAAGCTGTGTCTACACCTAACCACACTGACAGAGGCCCTACGCCTCTCGTGGCGGTGGAGTTATGATGTCGGTGTAGTACAGCATTTGCATTTCCGGGAGCAAGGCTGCAACGTAGACACTGACATAGTTAGCTCAACATAAGCTGTTTTGTGTCGACCTAACTCTGTAGTGTAGACCAAGCCTCAGAAACAGCACACGCTTTCCACTCTGGCTTCCCCCTGTCCTCTGGCTCAAAGAGAAGGTCAGATGAGTTCCAGCTGGCTCAGCAAGCTGAGGTTTCAGTTTTGTTGTATGGTAATCAGTCATAAAGCTTTGTTTCCCAATAGTAGACCTCTGAGTGCTTGGCCTTCCTGGGAGACCTAGGGCAAGTCACTTCATTTCTGATTCTCCACCTTTAGAATGGGAAGAACAAATGGGGAGAGATTGCGTTTTCCCCTTATTTTTCTGCCAACCACTACACACCCCTAGGTGGATGTAGAAATTATTAGCTCAAATAGCAATGCTTAGCTACCTCACAGGAGTGTTGTAAAGCACTTCCAGCATCTGAGATAGAGCAAAATATTATATGGTGCTTTACATCTTGCTACAGCAACATTAACTAGTTCATTCCTCCACTTGTCTGACGCAAGCAGTGTACAGCTTCATAGCCTCTTTTCTCAGAAGCCATGGTCGTTAGGATTGTCCACTGCAGATTTTGTCTCTTATTTCTTTGACCCTTGTGCTAATTTGTCATGTTTACCATATATAGTCAGTCTGTCATATTTTTCTGGCATGCAGAGTCTGTGGTTAAGATTACCAAACAGTGCTGTAAGTTAGCGTCTGTAGACTTCACTATATTCCTTTTTTTCATTTTAGACTGATAGACTAACTTGTTTTAATACCTCTTTCCTAACACAATCACACAGAGATCCAAAATCATTTAAAAGAACATCCCCCAGATCAATTATAGAAAGTCCATGTTTAATATTATTTACCAGCCTCCAAATTGTGCTAGGCACTATCCAGATAAGATACCATACCATAAGATATGATATAGTCCCTGACCTGAAGAGCTTGTATTCTCCATGGACATGCCATGGAAAGATAAATATAAAGAGAGGGGATAGGAGAAACAGGGACAAAAGTTACAAATACAAGATCATGTGTCTGCTTCAATGGATTCATACAAACCTGTTCTTTCTTCCCAACTGTAGCAAACACGGGAGTGAATGTGTGTGACAGGTTGGACCCCTTAAGGTGCCACCTGATGTGCTGAGATGCCACTGAGCCCACCTGTTATGCCAGCCTGGGCACCCTTTTTACCTCTCTGGCTGAGCCAGGCTAATAAGCCTCCTCCAGCAGACATAGAATCAGGCCACACTCAACTGCACAACAACAAAGACACTGAGATCAGCTCTGAGGACTTGCTCCAGCACTCAGGTGTCCATCTCCCTTGGAGTGCAGACTCAAAAGGTATATTATGAAATCCACCTGCTCCCTCAATGTGGAGGAAGGTATGCACAGCCTCTTACACACCACCTCCCCCAATTATGAATTGCACAAACTGGGTTATATTATAAACAAGAAATAAGTTTAACAACTAAAAAAGGCAGATTTTAATTGGTCAAAGGGGTAGCAAACAGAACAAAGCAGATTACTAAACAAATAAAACAAAACACACAGATTAAATTTGATTCACTAAAGAAATAGGTTACAAAATGTAACTTCTCACCCTAACTATTGTCACAGGTAGATTACAGAAAGTCTTGAAATGCAGCTGCCCGGCCTGCAGCTTGAGACTTCAGGTAATTCCACTCACGGACTGGATGCCCTCCCAGCCTGGGTTCAATCCTCTCCCCTCAGTTCAGTTCTTATTTCAAGGTGTTTTTCAGTGTCTCTTTGAGTGGGGAGGCAGAGGAGAACCATGAGGATGTCACTCCCCTGCCTTATATCCTCTTGTGTACGGTGGGAACCCTTCATCTCCCAGTGGAAGAACACTAGCATTCCAAGGGGTAGGTTCAGCACCAGGTGACTCAGATCCATGTCTCTGCAGGGCTGTGGCAGCCATTACTCCTAGGCTGTCTGGAGCGTCCAGGGGAAGACTAAGCTCTTTCACAGTCCATTGTCTTTGCTAATGGGCCATTAGCCCTGTCTGGCTTTTCCATTGTTGTTTCTGAAGGGCTAGTTGGGGGTGACACCCAAAGTAACACATTTGAAATACAGATACATAGTCAATATTCCTAACTCCAGATACAGAAATTATACAGGCATACAAATTGGATAATCACATTCAGTAAATCATAACCTTTCCAATGGTATCTTACATGAGCTATCTTGCATAAAGTACATCTTAGTTAGGTCATATCCATATCATAAGTATATTTCATAAAGAATATGGAGTGTAATGACACAATGTGATCAAGCCAGTCATGACTTTTAAAAAAGAACTATTATCCCCCACCCTTTTCTATTGACTATACTCAGAGAGGGGAACAGCAACCCTCGCCAGCAAGAAGTAGAGCAGAGCCCATCAGAAGGAACCAGCTATGCTTTCTGAGTCTGAGAGGTTTAGAGCCCTGAAGTCAGCAGTTTTGCCTGAGTATGGACTGCAGGATTTAGCACTTTGATTCTATTAAATTACATAAGACACAGGAAAGAGAGTAGCTGGCCTCCACAGCTGACTTTCGGTGCAATGAGAAAAAAATCCCCAAGAGTACTCTATAGAGATCTAACTACACCTGCATCTTTAGAAATAACAGTTGAAAGTAAATTTAAGGGAAGAGACATAAAAATCTGCAAGTCAGTTTCAATATGGCACCCAAAATGATCTCTCAGACTAACATGGATTTCCCCGCCTCCTCCCACCACATGCAGGGTTCTGGTGGCTTTGAAAATATGAGAGCTCCTATGTGACACATATGGTCATTTGACCCAAACTACGTCTAACACCACAGAAAAGATTTTTGGTTCTATCTTCATAACTTCATCCAGGCTTCAGAAAGATTTGAGGACATGCAGGAAACATGCTTGTTCCCAACTAACCTGCACATCCTAGTGCAGTGAACTGATCCCCCTCTCTTTTCAGTTCAGAGCTCTACAAAATTCATTACCAGCGGAAAGAGTCTGGATTTTGCTTTCTGAGAGCCTTAGAGAAATGGAAGTAAGACGGCAACCTACAATGCAGAACTGAGAACTACTGAACTCTGAAGGCCATTTATGTTAAGAGTCAATAAAAAACCTACACCTACCTCGTTCTCCATTTATGAACTCAGCTAGGAAGAGCAGAAGCAAAACGTGTTGTGGAGCTACTTTTGAAGCTCCAAAAAAGTCCCGTTTCACCTGCTGTGCAGCTAGTTATTGTACTCTTACAGGCTTTCAACTTGCTGTTGAATTATGTGGAGGAGCAAGGCATAACTGTTAAGTTTTCATCTTCAACAATAATATGAGCAGGAAGTGGAGTAACCACAGTTTCCTCCTGCTAAACACACTTGTACTGAAAAACCATGAAAAAAAATCTAGTTGATGTGAAAAAAAAGCTCCCAGTGAAAAAAAATCAGATGAACATTTAACAGTAGCATCTTCAGTGCTGCCACTGATCAAAAGGAATTATTTCATTCAAAAGGAATTCTCTTGGGGAAATTCTATGGCCTATGTTCTAGAGGTCAGGATAGATGATCACAATGGTCCCTTCTGGCTTTGGAATCTATGAATCTAGGAAATCTATGACTCAGCAAAGCAGTGCTTTCCACTCAGCAGGTACTCATAGTTTGAGGGACTCCGAAGTCTAGCATGGAGTAAGGAAATACTAGAAACAGCAAAGAAACCACACTGTACTATCTGCTCAGGATCCATTTCCAGCACTAACTCTCCTTGACCATCAGTCACCTGTGGCTTTCCTCGATCTGTGCGACCAAGATAATGGAAATCAGCTGAGGAACTCTTGCTCGTAGTCCCTACATTTGTAGATAGGTACTTATGCAAGGAGTTGTAAATGGAGATACTCCCCAAAATGTGAGACTTTTAAACACCATCTCCCCTCCCCACTTTCAGCGGTGCTACAGCCGCTTAATACTTTTAGACCCTACACCAAGCTTTTTAAAGTCAAAACCTGGAAAGTTCTGACAGGGACTAATTCTTAATTTGTGGCAAGAGGACTTTAAATAAGGCCTGGGTCTATGTTACAAAAAATTGCCAGCCCTTGAAAACCAGGTCAGGAAGAGTGCCTGACAAGGCATTCCAGAAGACAGGCCTGCAAAGAAGACAATGAAAGGAGTGTTCAAATAAGCTTTGCAAGGCTTGGACAAAAATTGCAGAATACGGGATCAGAAGAGTAATTAGAATTAGCTGCAAGCAATTTCACATACAGCAATGAACAAATTAAAAAGCCCAACATGATTATTCCCTAATGTGATAGACTTGTTAAACAGGGACAACACAATTTATAATTTAAGGGAAAAGTATTTTACAATTTATTTAATCAGCCAAATTGTTAGGCTTCAGAACACTATACTCCCTTAAGTGTTTATGTTTAGTCATGTATCATTGACCATTCACACAAACACCTTGTGCTGGCTTCCTAACTGGGTGTATCTTGGGGTGATGGATAACTGGCTGCCAGAAGCAGTACTAAGATAGGTGTAGCCAGGTACACAGAGAAACTGATGAGGATTATGATCCCAGTGAGGTTACCTTTACATTTGGACTCAGCAGGTCAAGTTGCCCTTTGCAGACAGTACAGGACATGAATGAAGCCAATTCTCCACTCTTGCTGGATACAATTCACAGTTTCTAAGTATTAGATGCAATACTTCTCATGTGTCAGACTAGATATAGCAGAAGCATACACACTTTGGGGCAACGGGACATAATTTTTCCTTGAGATTTGTAAAGCAGCCAATGTGGCCAGTCTTTATTACAAAATGAACACTCCTTCCTCATCTTCTGACATTAGAATCTCCAGAGGTGTCATTTCCTAGTCCTCCTCCCTTTGTTCCTTCCTGATCACTGCTGTGGCATAGCCTGAGATGAGTCAGGGTGTAGCAACAGAAAGGAATTCAAATGTCTGTTACAAAAGGCATTGGACTGGGCCCAAGAGATCTGCTGAGAATACCCAACCGTTAAGATGACAACAGTTTTGAAAGGCTGTGTTTACTCTTGGAAAAATTAAAACTGGCAATGACACTAATAAGAATCAAAGAAAAACACACACACACACCCCAGGAGTCTAAGGTTCAGACAATTAGTAATACAAAATATGGAGCATTTTACTTCTAGGTAATTAGTTTTAATGTGGAACCAGGTTAGATGGCAACTTCTAAAGGATAGCTGGTGGTTTGTGTGAAAGAGATGGTTGTCTTAGTGCAACTCCTAACAACAATCAGGTATTCCCACTGAAAACATCTCAGACCAGATCCTCAGAAGTATTTAAGCACCTAACTCCCAATATCTTTGAGAATCTGGGCCTTCACTTTATATCCTTGTTGCCACTTTCAGTAGAGAAGCTATGGGAGATTGAACGATATATGCTCTTGTCCTTGGACTGTCCTGCCAGCTCACACCTCATGACCTACGGCCCTTTCATGGGCTTGCATGTTTTGGGGAAGTAGGCAGGAAGGAAGTTCTCCAAGCCAGCAGCCGATGCTTCATGGACTCTGGATAAAGTGAGCATTTGTCTCCAGAGAGTTCAAGCCCTTTCATGGCTCCCATTTTAAAACACATTCACATTTTAAACCAAGAGCATGACAGAAAGGGAAGCAGTCAGACAAGTGGCACTGTGCGTTTCAGACTCGGCATGCTGCAGAGATCTGTAGTTACTGGTAATGAAAGGATGGGATGGATTGTATTTAGAGCTGTCCCCTAGCAAGCTTATGATTGTTTTCAGACAAATTCTTCACATTGAGCAACTGAAAGTGCAACACTGACACCGTTAAAGGGGTGATGGAAGAGTTGCTAGTGGAAAAAGTAACTCACCCAACCACAATGAAATCAGTGATCACAGCAAAATTTTAAATTGATATTTGCATTCTACCCATCTAGAATTCCCTCTGCAGCTTGAAGTGGAAAAGCCTCTTTTGCTTCCTGAACTGCTGTGTCTACCATTGTTGTGCTGTTAAACAGTGGCTGACGTCACCCCACATGGGGCTGCACTTTAGTGATGGTGAAGGGAGCCAAGGGCGTAAAGCTGGAGGGATTCTTTGGGATGAAAGGCACCACACAAACTCCTCCCTTTCCAAAGGTCTAGGCCGTTTAGCCAAGCCTCCTAGATTTGGCACACTCTGCCCCTTCCCCCTAGTTTTAGCATGTTCCAATTCAGTTTGTTATATCTGGTTGGTTTGCAACAGTAATTCCATCTACCAGCTGGATCATTTAGACTCAAACCGCAATCTGCTTTTAATTGATAGAGAAGAGAACATTTTATTTATGGAGTTAGCACACTAAGCCAGATCCATTCAGAAACATTCATGGGGCACGCAGCCAATCAGAAGAACGATTCTGCTTTTAAAGTAGTTATGGGTTTTTTTGTTTTGTTTTGTTTTTTAAATGCAAACAGTCAGCTCACTAGATAATATACATACGCAAACAAGTTTTGCCAAGGGAAACAGCGGAAGATTGGTGAACAATCAGAGTATATCACAAATAGCATGTATTAGTGAACATTGGGAATACATTAAAAACAGTCTACGCTGATTTTGAGAGCACTGCTTGACATTACCTAACATAAGAAAGATATCCAGTCCAGCTGATTTAGCACAGACAGAACTCAAACTATCTAAGGAAAATTGTTCTTTCGTCAATGTCCTATACAGCTATAGATAAAACCCCTAACTGATGAACATTTCTATGAGCAGCCTCAAAGGCTGCTGGAGTAAAGCTTTCCTATTGTTTGTACTGCTGCTGTGCCAGGAAGCTCCCAGTAGAATTAAGACCCCCTTAGGCACTATAATATGAACACAAAAGAAGACAGTCTCCTGCACTACGAGTTTACCATCCATTTTAAAAACACGAAGCACATTCTTCTACCCTGTATATCCTCTCCCCTCCCTTAAGTGGAAGGCAGTCAGTTCAGAAACTAAGCAGACTACATACTTCTGTAGCATCTCTCATTTAAAGTCTACAAGCACTTTACAAAAGGTAGTTATGTTTCATTCCCATTTTATGGTGGGGGCGGACTGAAGCACAGATATTAAGTTGAATTATGATGAACGCTCTCATTGAGGAATTTGTGACTTTGTACACAAGAAAAATAACACAGTTTGGGTTAGATAAGGAAAATTATCCTTCAGCTGACTACAGTAACATCACTAGTTATATACAGAAATATGTCTTGGATTTGCCCTCTAGAACCATTCAATATGAAATAACCCATAAGATTTACTGAACCCAACATGATTTCAATTCTTTAAGTGCTGGAGATTTGGTACAGACAATGCAACATTCATACACTTGCTTCAAGTACAGTCTCCTAACTGTGCAGGGCTTTACCAAGTGGCAGCAGCATGGACATAATGGCAGTCACTTTCACACAGCTGCCCACAAGGGTCCAATTAGCAGCAGTGAAGTGAACCAAGTCTTGTCAAAATCACTCTGTGGCTGGAGAAAAACAGGAAACGCCAGCTGAGGCACTAGAGCCAACTGACTGCAGACTCAGGATGGCAGCAATGAAATGCTTCACATATAGTAGGTTCTCTTCACTCCCAATTAAATACAAGCTGACATTCTGCAAGAACTGAGGGTAGGATCCCCTCTCATGAAGGAAAGCTTCCCATGTACCATTGGTCAGGGGATTTTTAAGCTGCCATATCTGTTAGGAAAAGCACTTCTTGTACACTAATCAGCAATTTATCTTCAATTAAAGTCCCATGTAGACTATTAAGTAAACTAAGTGCAGCCATCAGTACAAGAGTTTACATTCACTGAATTAGATTCTCCAGTCGAGCACACAAACTTATGTACAAGCAAGCGTAACCCTGCCATTTTCATCTAAAAAACAGAAGACAGCCACCACACTTGGTGAGAGTTCAGTCTCCAGTCAAGCTGACCCCAAAGTACTTATCAAAAATATTATTAGCATATAAACTCATCTATGAGCCTCTTATGAGAGGCTCATTAAAAATCATCACTGATTGATCAGAGGCCAAAACCATCAAGACAGACAAAAGTTAGACACTTCTAACAATAAACTCCTTAAGTGACTCAGTATAGAACCTAGATAACAAGGAAAGACACTCCAGCCAAAATACTGGAATGAGTCTATTGGGGTGGGGGGCCCACAAACCCCAGGAACTCATTAAATGAATTATCCATGGCATATTTGCCCAGGGACTGGCAAACCATGAATGTGGGACTGAATGGGGACACTGGATCCTCATTTAGAAACGGTTGCCTATGTAAGCAGAGTCAGGATGAGCTCTACCCTGACATCTTGTGGCGAGTCAGGGTGGGTTGTGGAAAAGAACTTCAGGGGCTGATCTCATTTGCATAGACACACCCACCCTGCCTAGATGGTCACTTTGGCTGCTGTAGGAGCCCCAGTTTCTCTGTTATTGGGGCAGGAATAAACTGTTATTATCCTGATTATAAAAAGAAAAGGAGTACTTGTGGCACCTTAGAGACTAACAAATTTATTAGAGCATAAGCTTTCGTGAGCTACAGCTCACTTCATCGGAAAAGCATACGAAAGCTCACGAAAGCTTATGCTCTAATAAATTTGTTAGTCTCCAAGGTGCCACAAGTACTCCTTTTCTTTTTGCGAATACAGACTAACACGGCTGCTACTCTGAAACCTATCCTGATTATGTGAATCAAGGACAGTGGAACTGTACTTGGCCTTTTGTTATGATGGAGGGACTCACCATCAACTAAGCAGCACCCGCTAGGCAAAGGTCATGGGTTCCAAAACCCAGTGAATGGAGAGAGGCTGAGGACAGGTATTGATACGTGGTGGTAGGGGTCCCCTGGTGAGGGCCTTACATGCTAATTGCACTTCTTCTTCTCTCCACTGTGGAATATCAGAGCTAATTTTGATTCCATTAGCAGTCTAGTTACAGGCTGTTGAGCTGAATTCACTTTGGGCCAATGGTGCACCAGCACTGAGGCTCCCCTACTAGAAGCTGAAATCACAAAAGAGCTAAACTTACTAAGAGCTGAAATCACTGAGTATTGTGTTAAGTAGTGGAGGAGCCTGAAGATATATTGCGGAGCCGTTTGCAGGACGGCTGGCAGAGCAGAGCGGCTCTTGGAGCAGAGCAGTTTGCGGGACGACTGGAGCAGCTCATGGGGTGGCTGGCAGAGCAGAGCGGAACCCCATGGAGAGGTGAGGCGATTGACTTTGGACCATTTAAGGTGCCTTAACCCCACCCCCCATCTCCACCCGGGTTGGGAGGTAAAACTCTACAGATAAACTGACCAGGGGCAGAGACTTTTGGGTTCTTGGACTTTTGGGACTTTGGGTGATTTTGGGTTGCTGGACTCAAGAACCAAAGGGAAAGGACACACCCCAATTTGCTTGGAGTGGGTTTTTTGCTCATGGGTTGTGTTATGAATCCTGTTGGTGATGTTTCCCCAACATAATGCCACATTGCTTCTCTCTGTTATTAAAAGGCTTTTGCTACACTCAGACTCTGTGCTTGTGAGAGGGGAAGTATTGCCTCTTGGAGGCGCCCAGCGAAAGTGCTAAATATTTGTCCCAGGTCACTGGGTGGGGGCTCAAGCCGGTTTTGCATTGTGTTATTGGAATGGAACCCCTAGATACTGAACCTGGCCCTTGTTGCTGTCAACTCTGACGGGCAGAAGGGTTACACCTGTATAACCTCGACATGCCACAATCTACACAGGACAGAACTACAGTCACTGAACAATCAAAGTTGCATCCAACACTTCCAAAGTTTTGTTCTCCCGGATTAGAGGAGGAATGCAACATAAAAAGAACGTTACTCTGTGACACCTCCGCAGAGCTGAAGGACAAGTATGCAACACCCAGCATCAAGACCACCACAGCAGTAATAGGGAGTGGCAGCTCCTCTATTCCATTCAACAAGCTCGACACAGATGTTAATTCTAGTGCCTACTCTGCACACAGATTTTTGTACCCATAAAACTAATCTGTCATGGGTGTGATTTTTTGGGGTTTTTTTTTGTTATTGTTGGTTTTTTACTGACAGTCATACTGATATAAAGGTGCCTTATATACCCTCTCCCATACAGAAATAAGCAATACTGGTATAAGACACCTTTAAATATCAATATAAGCATCCAGACTAGGAGTGTTCTCTCACTTTACCTGTGCCACGTTCACTATACTGGTATAACTTTTGTGTTTAAACAAATCCTTAGTACAATTTGGTTTTTTTATGAAAGCGACTGAGGAGTTAAACCCTCCTCCCAGCTGTTTCCTTTTGATGAGAAATTGGGCGGTGACTTGTGTGATGACCGTCTACACTTTGCAGCGGAAATAAAATCTTACCAGAAAAACACTTTTCCCTTTAAGTGATTTAAGCAAATGCTAAGCCCTCTGCTGGAAAAATCAGCTATGGACTATTAAAACAGCAAGAGCTCGGTAGAGAATCAGGACCTTGTTCTTGGATGTGTTAACTATAAGCTCCTTTGGCCTACCTGATGTGTGAGGGTAAAGATACTGGCGCAGCACTGTAAAGCAGCTAGTGGTTTGCTAATACAGCCTCACTCCATCAACGTGCATCACTTCTACAGGTCCCTCTACAGGAAGATCAGAGATGTGCTAGCCCAACTTTATTACAGACCAGAGGTTCTCAAACTGGAGTGGGGTGGAAATTGTTCAGGGGGGAGCGTGGGGGAAGGGAAAGGGGGACCTTATTGCACACATTTTACCCATAGTAATGAACTAGCAAAGCTGATTTCTCCAGACACAGTGGGCCCTCAGATGATGCTGTACCTTTTGACTCTAGATGGCGCTGAGCATTTTGATGGATTTCTGCATAGTATTATACAAAGTCGTCGCCATCTGTATGTTAATCCATTTGCTATGACAGGGGGCGCACATTTAATTGTGAGCACCAACCACAATCGCAGTTTTGATCTTATTACAATGGATCATTGGCTCATTTGTGCAACAGAAAAAAAAGTGAAAAACAAAGAAGCCGAAACTGATTCAAGCGAAGCACTGCTGCACATACATATCAGGATAAACACTTGTGGTGTGGGAATGGGGGGGAGGCTATAGTCTATACAGTGCACATGGGCTTACCAAGACTTGTCAGACCTCCAAAAAAGCCACGTTCACCCTAGTGAGGGAAACTGTGCTAGACACTTTTATGATGAACAATTCTTTGTACTGATTTCTTTCTATTAATAATAGAACTGCATATCTGTCCGGCTCAGAGGAGAAATCTGATGCTCTTTCCATCTGAGAAATAGTGCAATAAAACAAGATCACTGACCTATATGAATATTCAATTCAGACCTTTACTACACTGGGATATTTACCCTGGTTGCAACCACTGTAGCTGTACTGGTGCAAACTCCAGGTGAAAACAAGGAAAACTGTACAAAATTATGGTTTGCATCAGTGCAGACAGGCTGGTTTCAAGCCAGGGTTAAGCTGCAATGGGGCCAAATTGTGGCTTTGTCTGTCTACACTAGGGGGCTTGCAACAGTGGTTGCCATCCCCACTCTACCCCCCAATGGCTGAAAATCCTCAGTATAGATAAGGCTCAAGAGGTGGAGAAGGAGATGGAGGATGAGTTTAAGCAAATATGTGATCATGCAGTAAACTGATCACAAACTATTTTCCAAGTTAGAACAAAATTACACAGAATTCAACAGATAACCGAGCTAGAAAGTTCTGTGTTTTCTTCCCCTCCATGGGTTGCAGAGATACATGGTAACTGCAGAAGTTAAGCCAACATGGTTTGCAGTGTCATCAGAACTCGGAGAAGTATTTACAGCTTTTGCTGCTTTCCCAGCATTTCAGATCACATATGATTTTTATTTCCAGTCCCATAGGAAATGTCCCCCACCCTTCACCCTGTTTATTTTAGGGAGATTGGACTTAGAGTTACAGAAGAAAAAGCTTTACAGACCGGATTTGTGGGTTTTATGAAGAGCTCATTGTTTGGTGTTGTGATGAGCAGGCGACTGCCAATTACAGTCTGCACACCACAGACCTTAGCCCCAATCCAGTAATCAGATCCATGTGGTGGACTCTTGAACCTGGGGCCAAATCCTAATGACTTTCATGGCCTCCTCATGGGTGTAAGGGTCTGTCTGTGTGTTTTGGTTGCAAGATCAAGGCCCTAATAGCATAAGAAAAGTGGTCCAGTTTCCTTACACAAAAGAGTTACACATATTTAGTTGGTAATTCCATACCAGGCAGACTCAGTTACTCTCTAGGTGTAATCAGAAGATGTGTGCCTTCCTTTTGTCATCAAAGTGACAGCAAACAAGAGACCCCTGACCCTGTACTATAATCCTGCCTCTGGATCTGTACACTGTCCCACTCTGACCTCTCTCGCGCCTTCCCCTGCTCCCAGCCTCTACCAGTCAAACTTCTGGCTAATGTCACCTATTAGCTTCATTGTTCCACTTCCCACCCCACCCTGTCTGTATGCCCTGTCTTCCACTGCCTTTTATCTGGAAATACTAGACAAAATAGCCATAGTAAGAGAGGGTATTAACCCTCCCTTTTCTATTGATTATTCACATTGGAACACTACGAAATTAGGTCGAATTTATAGAAGTCAATTTTTAGGAAGCAATTTTATACAGTAGACTGTGCGTGTCCCCACACTAATGCACTAAGCGCATTAAGTCGGCGGAGTGCATCCACAGTACCGAGGCTAGCGTCGATTTTCGGAGCGTTGCACTGTGGGTAGCTATCCCATAGTTCCCGCAGTCCCCACCACCCATTGGAATTCTGGCTTAAGCTCCCAATGCCTGATGGGGCAAAAACATTGTTGCGGGTGGTTTTGGGTACGTGTTGTCAATTGCCCCTCCCTCCGTGAAAGCAACAGCAGACAATTGTTTCATGCCTTTTTTCCATGTGGACGCCATACTGCTTTCAGCAGATGGTGCAGTAGGACTGCTAACCATCATCCACCGCTTCTGCTGCAACTCTGCTCTCCTGATGCTATGAATCCACCTTGCAGGTCCTCTATAATATGACTGTCGTCATCCACAGCTTCTTCTGGCACTCTGCTCTCCTGCTGGTCTTGCAGGGCTGCTTCTGCTGCAATTCTGCTTGGCTGCTCTTGTCTCACCATACCACGGCAAGTGTGCAGCCCGCTCAGCTGTTGTGTCCTGGCAGCAGATGGTGCAGTAGGTCTGCAAAACTGGTCATCCAACCACCACTTCCCTGCAACTCTGCTCTCAGCTGATGCCATACCACGACAAGCATGGAGCCTGCTCAGGTCACTGTGGCAGTTGAGAGCATTGGAAACACCTCGCACATTATCATGCGGTATATGCAGAACCTGCAAAAGCAGGCAAGGAGGCGATGGCAGCGCGGTGATGAGCGATGAGGACATGGACACAGACTTTGCTCAAAGAACAGGCCCCGGCAATTTGGCCATCCTGGTGGCAATGGGGCAGACTCATGCCGGGGAATGCCGATTCTGGGCCCAGGAAACAAGCACAGACTGGTGGGACCACACAGTATTGCAGGTCTAGGATGATTCCCAGTGGCTGCGAAACTTTCACATGCATAAGGGCACTTTCATGGAACTTGGGACTTGCTTTCCCCTGCCCTGAAGCGCAAGAATACCAAGAAGAGAGCAGCCCTCACAGTTGAGAAGCGAGTAGCGATAGCCCTGTGGAAGCCTGCAACGCCAGATAGCTACCAGTCAGTCGGGAATCAATTTGGAGTGGGCAAATCTACTGTGGGGGCTGCTGTGATCCAAGTAGCCAAAGCAATCACTGAGCTGCCTCTATCAACGGTAGTGACTCTGGGAAGTGTGCAGGTCATAGTAGATGGCTTTGCTGCAATGGGATTCCCTAACTGTGGTGGGGCAATAGACGGAACGCATATCCCTATCTTGGCACTGGAGCACCAAAGCAGCCAGTACATAAACCAAAAGGGGTACTTTTCAATGGTGTTGCACGCACTGGTGGATCACAAAGGACGTTTCACCAACATCAGTGTGGGATGGCCGGGAATGGTACATGATGCTCGCATCTTCAGGAACTCTGGTCGGTATGAACAGCTGCAGCAAGGGACTTACTTTCCAGACCAAAAAATAACCATTGGGGATGTTGAAATACCTATAGTTATCCTTGGGGACCCAACCTATCCCTTAATGCCATGGCTCATGAAGCCATACACAGGCACCCTGGACAGTAGTCAGGAGCTGTTCAACTATAGGCTGAGCAAGTGAAGAATGTGCATTTGGACGTTTAAAAGCGCGCTGGCGCAGTTTACTGACTCAGACCTCAGCGAAACCAATATTCCCATTGTTATTACTGCTTGCTGTGTGCTCCACAACATCTGAGAGAGTAAGGGGGAGACGTTTACAGCAGGGCGGGAAGTTGAGGCAAATCGCCTGGCCACTGATTACACGCAGCCAGACACCAGGGCGGTTAGAAGAGCACAGCAGGGTGCGCTGCGCATCAGAGAAGCTTTGAAAACCAGTTTCATGGCTGACCAGGCTATGGTGTGACAGTTCTGTTTGTTTCTCCTTGATGAAAACCCGCCCTCTTGGTTCACTCTACTTCCCTGTAAGCCAACCGCCCTCCCCTCCCCGCTTTGATCACCGCTTGCAGAGGCAATAAAGTCATTGTTGTTTCAAATTCATGCATTCTTTATTAATTTGTCACACAAATAGGGGGATAACTGCCAAGGTAGCCTGGGAGGGGTGGTAGATGAGGGGAGGAGGGAAGGACAAGGCCACACTGCACTTCAAAATGTACTGAATGCCAGCCTTCTGTTGCTTGGGCAGTCCTCTGGGGTGGAGTGGTTGGGTGCCTGGAGGACCCCCCGCATTCTTGGGCATCTGGGTGAGGAGGCTATGGAACTTGGGGAGGAGGGCGGTTGGTTACACAGGGGCTGCAGTGGCGGTCTGTGCCTTTCCTGCACCTCAACCATACACTGGAGCATATCAATTTGATCCTCCAGTAGTCTCAGCATCGCATCCTGCCTCATTTCATCATGCTGCCACCACCTTTCCTCCTGATCCTGCCATTTCTCCTGTTGCTCCAGCCATCTGTCCTCACGTTCATTTTGTGCTTTCCTGGACTCTGCCATTGTCTGCCTCCACGCATTCTGCTGGCTCTTTCAGTTTGGGTAGACTGCATGAACTCAGAGAACATTTCATTGCAAATGCGTTTTTGTCGCTTTCTTATCTGCGCTAACCTCTGGGACAGAGATGCTAGTGGCAGCATTGAAACACTTGCAGCTGCGGGAGGAAAAAAGGGAGATTAAAATTGAAAAAGACACATTGGCCATTTAAAAGGAGGAGCTGATGTTTTTGGGTTAACGTGCAGCACAAACCCAACTAACCCCCTCCCAACACCCAATTTTCTGGGATGATCGCTTCACCCCTCCCCACAACGCGTGGCTAACAGCAAGGATGATTTCTTTTCAGCCACAGGCAAACAGCCCAGCAGGAATGGCCATCTCTGATGTCCCCTTAATAAAATTCCCCTATTTCAACCAACTGACCATGAATGATATCACTCTCCTGAGGATAACACAGAGAGATAAAGAACGGATGTTGCTTGAATGCCAGCAAACACCGGGACCATATGCTGCCATGCTTTCTTATGCAATGATTCCAGACTATGTGCTACTGGCCTGCCGTGGTAAAGTGTCCTACCATGGAGGATGTAATAAGGCTTCCCTCCCCAGAAACCTTTTGCAAAGGCTTTGGGAGTACCTCCAGGACAGCTTCATTGAGATGTCCCTGGAGGATTTCCGCCCCATCCCCACACATGTTAACAGACTTCTCCAGTAGTTGTACTGGCCACAAATGCATCCCAAGTCTTCAGGGCAAATCAATCATTAAACACACTTGCTTTTAAACCGTGTATTATATTTACAAAGGTACACTCACCAGAGGTGCCTTCTCCCCCTTCAAGGTCCGGGAGCCCGGGTTGGGAAGCTCCAGGGTGATAAACAGTTCCTGGCTGTTGGGAAGAATGGTTTCTCTGCTTGCCTGGTTTCTCTGCTTGCCTGGTGTGCGCTATCATCTTCCTCGTCCCCAAAATCCTCATCCCTGTTGCTTGAGACTCCATGGCAAGAGTCCATGTACAGGTATGGGGTAGTTGTTGGGGCACCCCCTAGAACTGCATGCAGCTCATCATAGAAGTGGCATGTCTGGGGCTCAGACCCTGAGCAGGCTTTTGCCTCTTGGGTTTTTTGGTAGGCTTGCCTAAGCTTCTTAAGTTTCACACGGCACTGCTGCAGGTCCCTGTGATAGCCTCTGTCCTTCATGCCCTTGGAGATTTTTCCAAATATTTTGGCATTTTGTCTTTTGGAACGGAGTTCTAATAGCACGGATTCGTCTCCCCATACAGTGATCTGATCCAGTACCTCCCGTTCAGTCCATGCTGGGGCTCTTTTGCGATTCTGGGACTCCATGGTCATCTCTGCTGATGAGTTCTGTGTGGTCACGCCACGGTGGCCAAACAGGAAATGAAATTCAAAAGTTTGCGGGGCTTTTCCTATGTACCTGGCCAGTGCATCCGAGTTGCAAGTGCTGTCCAGAGCAGTCACAATGGAGCACTGTGGGATTGCTCCTGGAGGCCAATACCATTGAATTGCATCCACACTAACCCAAATTCGACCCGGCGATGTCAATTTCAGCACTAATCCCCTCATCGCGGAGGAGTACAGAAATTGATTTTCAGAGCCCCTTAAGTCAACAAAAATGGCTCCGTTGTGTGGACAGGTGCAGGGTTAAATTGATCTAACGCTGCTAAATTCAACCTAAACTCATAGTGTAGACCAGGACTAAGTTATTAATTTATTCAAACAAGTGTAATACCATGCTTCAAAAAGCATCAGCCGGAGTGACAGTCCCTCACCTTCAATGTTTGCAGCAGGTTTAACAATATAAACAAAGCAGAAGGGGTAGCTTCGATTTTCGGTCAGAAAGTGGTTTGTAAAGCACTGACAGGGTATTCAGAAAGGGGAAGTTTAGACAGAGACTTTTCAGTGCTTTGCCCCATCTTTGGTCTAGCACCAGTGCAAATGCGAAGGGCTGGTCCACACACAGTTTTTGTACCACTATCACTATTTTGGTGATAAATGTCACACTTCTCACAAACTAGCCTGAGATCGCACCCCATCACACCCTGGACCGACAAAGCTATGCAGGCAGAAGCATGTAGTGTAGACCAGGCCGGTGGTAGGGTTGAGGTACAACGTGTTTAGATGAATCCTTGACAGAGTGCAGGTGTCGTTACCACCATGTTGCTAATGCTGAGTGGGGTTAGGCACTGTGGTGAAGATGCCTGAGCCCTGTCTCAACTAGCACTTCCCCAGTTTACTGGTGCCAGTCCAACACTAGAAAGAGTGCTAGCAAAGTGCCAGTGTAAACAAGATTTAAGATGCAGACACAGAAAAGACAAGATCCTCCAGGAAAGCCAGAGGAATGAACAAGGTCAGAGGGGTTGTTTGTTTTTCTGATCTTGCGCCTCTATTCCAGGATAAGGTAGTGGGGGGAGGGGGGAACTGTGGCCTCGGTGTATCTGTGGCAGAACCAGGAATTAAATCCAGATCTCCCAAATCCCATACTTAATCACAAGACCATCCTTCCCTTCATTGGAAAGAGCTACACAAAAGTCTTGATCATTTATTATTTGTATTACTGTAGAGCCTAAGAGCCTCAGTCCTGGATCTGGACCACAATATGCTCAGTGTATGTATTTTGGGGAGAGGATGGTATTGCTAGCATCTTGGCCCAACTACCCATTGCACAGCTACGCTACATGACACTTACTGCATAGCCATGGTGAATGAAGCAATTTCTATTATGGTATTTGTGGGCTATGAACATGGTAGTTATGGTTGCATACTGCCCTGCCTATTGTAAGCCTGTTCTCACACACTCCTTTGTGATTCCTGTCAGTCCAAGAGTGAATGTTGTTTTGGATAGCCTGATTAAAGGCCATTCAGCCCTTTGAGTGAAGTGTGGCAAAAAATGCAGCCAGTTTAAAAGCAATGCAGGTTGGATTTGTATATGAACAAGAAGTAGATTAACTTTAATGCAAACTAATGGGACTAATTCTCATTTACGGCATGATAAAGCACAGGCCAGGCAGTGTTCTGCATGTGAATTATCTAGGCTATACAATGCCATGGATACCCAGCACCCTGCTTTTTCCCTCCTCTCACAGCATGCATCTCAAGTACAAGTATTCTGGTTCTTAGGGTAGGATGTGCCCATACTCCCAGTATATAAGGGCTTGTCTACACTAGCAATTTACAGCGCTGCAACTTTCTTGCTCGAGGGTGTGAAAAAAATACACCCCTGAGCGCAGCAAGTTTCAGCAACGCACCCCACCAGCACTGGGGGCCCCTCATGGAGGTGGCTTTTGTAGAGCTGCGCCGCAACCACACAAGCCACTTTAAAGCATTGCCAGTGTAGACTAGCCCTAAAACTAGCATGCTTATGTTAGATATTTGGAGGTTGCTTCCACAGTTCTGGACTATACCAACATGATTTTTGGGCAGATGCAAAGACTCATTCTTGACTATGTTGAAGTAACTTAATGGGTAACGTGTTATCCCGGTGGATGCAAATATTTGCAGTAGCAAAGTTTTCGAATTAGTTACCAAGTACATGACAGCAGCAGTGCAACAGGTAAAAACTTGAACAGTTAAAACAAATGCTAAAGTAGTTCCAAGCATCTTATGGTCAATGTGAGAACGGGATAAATGAAGGTAAACACTATCAAGAGAGGGCAGCCAGATTTATGCTGAAAAGTTAAGCCACCCCATCTACATTGCTGAGGGAATGAAAATCTCCTGCATGATGTAGTTAACCTGACCTACCCCACAGCGTACCCAGTGCTAGATCGACGGAAGAATTCTTCTGTAGACCCTGCAGTGGTTCTCAAACTTTTGTACTGGTGACCCCTTTCACATAGCAAGCTTCTGAGTGTAAGTTGTTGGGGGGGGGGTCAAACACTTTTTTAAATATATTACCACCATTATAAATGCTGGAGTCAAAGCGGGGTTTAGGGTGGAGGCTGACAGCTCAAGACCCCCCCATGTAATAACCTCACAACCCCCGAGGGGTCCTGACCCCCAGTTTGAGAACCCCTGTACTACAGAGACAAGAGAACCCTCCCATCATTGTAGTGAATGGCTACACAGATTAGCACTACAGTTGTGCCACTGTAGCATTTCAAACAAACTAGTCCACTGTTACTTGGGGAGGTGGTGTTCCTGAGGTGATGGAAAAAACCTTCAGTCTGTACTATGGAATACCACCAGTATAGACATACCCTATGACAACTAGTGCTAATTTAGAGCCCTTAGAAAAAGTGGCTGTTAAACAGTAAGCTAGTCTCACTCTAGACATGCATGGCCAGTACATATAGGGACAATTTTGAATCTCGAAGCAGCTTAGTGTGAATGTATATCACTGGACAAACGCAGAAATTGACTTTGTTATCTTCTGTTTGCTCCATAGACTCAGGAACAAACACCAAACTCTCGGACCACAGAGCAGCAGTTTCATTGCTCAGTTGCAGAGAAACGGAGGAGGTCAAAAAGATGTACTTACTTTACACCAATCCTTGCACTGGATTCTGTCAGATTTATGCACATATCAAATTGTAAACATAGGAGGAAAACAACATCAGAATGTATCGTGGTATCTATTTGAAGCCAAATGTAGGTCTGTTTCAGAGTTACTACCTATATGTACTCTGCTGAAACAGTGCAATCAAAATGGCCTTGTTTTGCTGCCAGTAGTCACAACTTACACCATCTAGTAAAGTATTTTGCAGTTAGTGAAGGTCAGTTTCTCCAGTTGTCTCTTCAGCAGTTTTCACTAGTCTCAAAATATTAAAAACCTGGAAGGAGAACTGATGTTTTAAGACATGTCCTCATTCGGATGGTGACTGTTTAAAAAATACTCTGCATCATCAAAGAGCCAGATGTACCCCACAAAAGCGTAGCTCAGCACAGAACATGCCGCAGTGCAATCCCCTTTAAACCTGCAGCTGCTGTATTTTCTAGCTCTCCAGCCTTTAGTGGTTATATCTGTGAAGCAGCAATAAAAGTTAACATGCAATGGAATGAGACACTCAACCATTAGCTCCTACCGCATGTTTACAGACATGTAACAGGGGTCGGTCCTGGGGCCCGTTTTGTTCAATATCTTCATAAATGATCTGGAGGATGGTGTGGATTGCACTCTCAGCAAATTTGCGGATGATACTAAACTGGGAGGAGTGGTAGATACGCTGGAGGGGAGGGATAGGATACAGAAGGACCTAGACAAATTGGAAGATTGGGCCAAAAGAAATCTAATGAGGTTCAATAAGGATAAGTGCAGGGTCCTGCACTTAGGATGGAAGAATCCAATGCACCGCTACAGACTAGGGACCGAATGGCTCGGCAGCAGTTCTGCGGAAAAGGACCTAGGGGTGACAGTGGACGAGAAGCTGGATATGAGTCAGCAGTGTGCCCTTGTTGCCAAGAAGGCCAATGGCATTTTGGGATGTATAAGTAGGGGCATAGCGAGCAGATCGAGGGACGTGATCGTTCCCCTCTATTCGACACTGGTGAGGCCTCATCTGGAGTACTGTGTCCAGTTTTGGGCCCCACACTACAAGAAGGATGTGGATAAATTGGAAAGAGTACAGCGAAGGGCAACAAAAATGATTAGGGGTCTAGAGCACATGACTTATGAGGAGAGGCTGAGGGAGCTGGGATTGTTTAGTCTGCAGAAGAGAAGAATGAGGGGGGATTTGATAGCTGCTTTCAACTACCTGAAAGGGGGTTTCAAAGAGGATGGCTCTAGACTGTTCTCAATGGTAGCAGATGACAGAACGAGGAGTAATGGTCTCAAGTTGCAATGGGGGAGGTTTAGATTGGATATTAGGAAAAACTTTTTCACTAAGAGGGTGGTGAAACACTGGAATGCGTTACCTAGGGAGGTGGTAGAATCTCCTTCCTTAGAGGTTTTTAAGGTCAGGCTTGACAAAGCCCTGGCTAGGATGATTTAACTGGGACTTGGTCCTGCTTTGAGCAGGGGGTTGGACTAGATGACCTTCTGGGGTCCCTTCCAACCCTGATATTCTATGATTCTATGTTTCACATTACTGTTAGAATGTGCTGTTATCACAAGCAGATGGGCGCAGATGCTGCTCTGAAGGTAGGAATGTTTCCTTCCCCTTCCCCAGAAGTGTTGAACACTGCACTGTGCGACAGAGACAATCACTCTCCCAGTGGAGGCCTATGTCTAATTCTGTTGAGCTCTATACAGAGTATCATCTTCAATCAATTTTAATAATATGATTAAACAAATCAGAACTGTAAGGAGGTTATTTTTTGTGACTCAAGTGTACACTGGCTGACTAACAGTAATCAAATGAAATCAATACTACCTGACAGAAGACATGGTAAAAAGTAGCTTTGGCAGTACGAAAGGTAATGCATCTGTAGTGAGCCAAGGCCAGCACTGGAAGCTAAGGCACTCCCAAATTCTAACACTCTGACAGATTTAAAACCCCTTAAGAACTCCTTCACAGGGGGATTGTCTGTAAAATGAGGCTACTTGTCTAACTCCCAGGGGTGAGAGTGATCAGTCAGTGTTTGAAGTAGCATTGTGAGCAGGATGGACCGATTTAAACAAAGTGGAAAGCCTCAATTTAAATCAACTTTTCCATTTGTACTTCAATTATTTTCTAAAGAAGAGGTGCACTCTCATTAGTTGATATAACCTCTAAAATATTTTGGATTTACATACTAAATAAAACCTTTACAGTAGGTTTGCTACCTAGGAGGGTACACTATAATATACATTTATTTAAGCAATTATCCAGTTTCATATTTTCTGATTTTTTATTAATTGTGCATATGTAGTATGTCAGAAAATGGTGAATGATGGGTGGAGTTATAAATATTCCTAATTTGAGAACTGAGCCAATCAGAGCTGAAGTAGGGAGAAGTGCTAAAATGAGAGTATGAGACCTTAACAGGGGACTCCGTGGATGACCCTGACGAGATATGTGATGGTGTCTCCTGGAGCCAAAAGCCAGGCTCCAACAAAATACTGGGCTAAATTAATAGGCATTTTCAGTCTCCGTAGTTTGAACATATGTCCTTAAACAGAGCATAGTGCAGGCAGCTGGGGTATACTGAGCTAAGGATGGCCAAAGTAGGGTGGCATTACTATTTGCAGGATCCTAAGCTATCATGCCATTCATAAACCACTTCACCCACAGCTTCCTCCTTCAGGCCTACTGAGCAGCAGATCAAAGGTACAGCTAAGGCCAGCCTGCAACCTGCAGAGCACATTCAGAACCTGAGCTGCAGCTTGTTTTGATTGTACCCTCCTACCTCCTTCATTCCTCTATGCATGTTCCTCCCTGTTGCCTCTTCAGTTTTGCTGCTGCAGTCACTAATAAACCCAGAGTACTCCATGAGATGTTCTGCTAGCGCAGGAGACGCTCGATGCAACTTACAAACAGTAAACTGACCCTACCCAAAATGCTGTTAGATGTACAAGAACAATTCCAACTTTAATGGTTACCTGTAACAACCGCAGGTTCAAAGTTTTCTGATGGAAGTGGGACTTCAAATTTATGGTTTATTTTGGTGAGCTGCAGATACAGAACCACTTTGATTCTCCAGGTATTTAAACTCCCCAGGCTGGGTGAGAGGACCAGATCAGAGGATTGTGGGTATAATTTGGAGATGTAAGGAACAGCCTTGTTTAGGTTAATTATAGGTGTTTCAGGTAAAAGTGCGATTTGCTCTAGTACTGGGCACTGAAAGCCTTGTTAGTAGTGGGGAGAGAAGAGTAAAGCATATTCAGAAACAACCTTTAAGAACAGAACTTCACAGTCCTTCCCATACCCTTCTTGTACTCGGGAACATCATATCTTTCACACATCACAGCTATCTGGAAACCCTGGTGGAGAACCAGGCAGTTTTATAAGATCTCTAGCAAGATATTTAAAGCTTATAACCCACAACACATACTTTTAACTGAAAACTATATCCACTAAAAGAACGCCGAGTACCTTCACCCTATTGGCTGCCTTGATTTTCACACCAAAGTCTGCCGGTGGCAGTGACGTCACAGCAAAACCAGAACATAAAATTTTGCATGAACTGAACTTTAAGACAGTTCATTCGGAAAGTCCCTTCTATTGTGACTAGTGGGCAGCAATCAGCAAACAACCTGGATTGAAAGGGGCTTATTTGTACCTTCAGTTTGCTTTTTTCACTTATACCAGTGCATACAGCCAGCTCTAGATAAGGGTGTGTCAGCATTTGCTTCAAACTATGTGTTTGAGAAACTTATAACTAAGTTAGCTCGGGCTGAAGGCTGAAATTTGGCACTTAACATCTCAGTCTGGGAGTTGTTTTTTTGTGGTTAACTTGCTCTCCTTCCCCAAAATTTTCCCTTTAAAAAAAAAAATTGGATGTCAGTAAAAGCATAAATCCTGTATTTCTTTCCCTTTCTAAGCCAGAGGAGTGAAAAATGCTCAACCAGGTCTTATCAAGTTGATATAACTGCTATAAAAGGTTTTAGGAGCATGGTTCCAAAGAATGATGTTGCCACACAAAAGTTCTGAAGTAATTAAGAACAAAGCTCTAGGCACCGCACCAAAGATGTGCGGTGTTTAAGTTCAGTGCTTTGAAGCTCTTGATAAACACCAGGAAGAGAATGTCCAGTGTTTGGCCCTTCTGCTAATCTATTAAAAACAAGCAGTAGTTAACCCTTCCTTGGCATTTGGGTGGTATAGAGAGGCTCTTGGGGGGGGGCGGGGAGGGAAGATGTAATTAACACAGTAGTGCAAACACACAACACAACTGTCTATATTTAAGGCTGTGTTTTAGTCCTGGATATTTTTAGTAAAAGTCATGGACAGGTCATGGGCAGTAAACAAAAATTCACGGCCGTGACCTGTCCATGACTTTTACTATATATCCCTAACTAAAACTTGGGCCAGGGTGCGCGTGCACACGCTGGGTGGGTGGATGGGTGTTCACACGCTCGGGGGGGGCAGTCTGGGACCCCCGCTGGTGCTGGGGGGTAGTCCGGGGCACCACAGGTGCTGGCTCCCTACCTGGCTCGGACTGGCATGTCCCTGCAGCTCCTAGGGGGAGGGGCAGTTAGATGGGCTCCACATGCTGTTCCCACCACAAGTGCCAGCTCCACAGCTCCCATTTGCCGGGAACCGCAGCCAATGGGAGCTGTGGGCATGGCGCCTGTGGGCAGCCCACAAAAGCCCCTGGCCCCTCTGCCTAGAAGCTGCAGGGACATGCCGATGGGAACCAGGGAGCCCCCGAGGTAAGCGCCACCCTGCATCCGAACCGCCTGCCCCAGCCCTGAACCCCCTCCCACACACCCAAACTTCTGCTGCTGGCCAGGGGCTGCCCAGCTCGGGCAGCCCCTGAGCCAGCATCGGCTGCTGCAGAAGTCACGGAGATCATGGAAAGTCACGGAATCCGTGACAGACACGCAGCCTTATCTATATTTGGTCTGTCTCTGGTGCCAAAGATGGTTCCGCTGAAATAGCTATTCTTTTGTAAGATTCCTTAGCGTAGAGACGATCAAAGATAGCTCCAAACCAAGTCTGGTGAGTTTTTGTTTTGTTGGGAAGGTGGGGGTGGGGAGAATGGGAACTAGAGGCTAAAAATTACCATTCTGAATTTAATCTACAGATGAATTTGAGTAATCTCAGACCTCAGTGGGATAGTCCCTCCTGAGTTGTTGGCGATAGGGGGAAGCATATAGCACCAATAAGAGCCCCCTTCCCAGATAAGATTTAACACATCTATCCCTGCCATAGTAGGGAGAAGACTTCATGCCACTGCATATTTGCAGAAGGTTCTCCACAAGAACTGAATGTAACAGTATTCTTGGCAAGTTTTCCAAACCCCATGTGTCTGAAGCAATCCAACTTCATTTCAGCAGGGAAAAGGAATGGGGAAGGGGAAGTGGTGTCCATGAGAATCCTCGTGTGTATAATAATAATAATGCTGTTTAGAACAGAGCTTCTCAACCGGTGGTCCACGAACTCCATTCAGGTGGTCCTCTAAGGTGTGCGCCTGGGTGGCCACCCACCTAAGTTAGTGGAGCCATGCAGGCATGTAAAGCGAGGTGGTGGCCTTGGGGGGAATAGGGGGTAGGTGGGAGGAATTTGGGATGTGCAGGGCTGCAGCAGCCAGAGAAAGAGGTGACTTTCCCCAGCTCCAGGGCTGTGGCTGTCATGGAGAGAATGCCCTCCTTCCTAGCCCAAGCTCTGTGGCCGAGGAGAGACCCCCCCCTTCCCAGCCCCAGCTGAGCGGCTGCCACGGTGGGGGAGAGAGGGCACATCCATCGCATTAGAAAGGTAAGACTCCTGATATTAAAATATGAGTTGTGTGCTTTTATTTGTAGAAAAAAGCATTAAGGTTTTTTTGTATATCGCTTTTATCCAAAGCACTTTACAATAGTTAGCAAACAGTACAAACATTTGGAAAGATCATTAAGTGGTCTGCTGAGACCCTCAGCAATTTTCAAGTGGTCCGTGGAAAAAAATGTTTGAGAACCACTGGTTTAGAAGATGAAACAAAAGAGAGACTTCTGCCTCTGGATCTTTGCCTCCTTCCAAACGAGTGCCTTCGTTTGCATCAGAGGGCTGTTGATGCTGGGCCTGGCATTAGAAGCTGAGGGAGTCCTACTAGAAGAAGGCTGGTAAAGCTCCTGTGATTTTAGGATTATGCTGGAACCTTTCAGTGTCTGTCCTTTCACCTGAAGGCAGAGCAGAGAGCAGCAGCTGCTGGCTAGGTGCCCAGCTCTGAAGGCAGCACAGAAGTAAAGGTGGCATGGACTATATAGTGCTGTAGGTAAAATGTGCACACTACATCTCTTCCCCCCCCCAAAAAAGCTTCTCACACATACCCAAAATACATTCCGTGTCCCCCAGTTTGAGAAACTCTGTATATAAGCCACAAAGCCCACTAAAGGATTTGGTTGCAGCTGCTGGAAGAATTCAAATCAATCTAAGGGACCTTGTCATCCTGTCCAACTCTTTGTATGTAGAAATGACAGATACAGATGTCTCCTGCAAGTCTGCTGCTGGTTGCATAAGACTTTCCTTGATGGGTACTGCAACTTAAGTACTTGTAATTGAGTCAGCTACTCATTATGCCTAGATAAAAAGAAAAAGGAGTACTTGTGGTACCTGAGAGACTAACAAGTTTATCTGAGCATAAGCTTTCGTGAGCTACAGCTCACTTCATCGGATGCATGCAGTGGAAAATAAAGTGGGGAGATTTTATATATGCAGAGAACATGAAACAATGGGTGTTACCATACACACTGTAACAAGAGTGATCAGGTAAGGTTAGCTATTATCAGCAGGAGAGAAGAAAAAATCAAACCAAACCAAACCTTTTATGGTGATAATCAAGTTGGGCCATTTCCAGAGTTGACAAGAATGTGTGAGGAACAGTAGGGGGCGGAATAAACATAGGGAAATAGTTTATGCCTAAGTAGTAGCCCATTAACTGCATCCTTCTCACTTTAACATGCTTCCAACAGACTGTCTGCAGAATCTACATTCATATTGTCTATGGTGTTTAATATAGATACCAACAGATTGAAAACCTGGGTTATTCACAGGTGACTGCCAGAAGCAGGCTACATTTTATTTTAAAGCTATTTCTGTACACAATAGAGCATCCGATGAAGTGAGCTGTAGCTCACGAAAGCTTATGCTCTAATAAATTTGTTAGTCTCTAAGGTGCCACAAGTACTCCTTTTCTTTTTGAGAATACAGACTAACACGGCTGCTACTCTGAAACCTATTAATATGTGAATGATGCAGAAAGGCTTCATTTGCCAGCTCCCTAAAAGTGATCTTATGGTCAAATCACAGGTCTCAAAAGAAACATTCCAAGATTAAAAAAGCAAAAAAGCTACATGGAAGAGCCAAGCGCAGTGAAAGACAAAGCCCAGCCCTCCTGTGTTTCCATGTTGAAGTCTGCGTTGCCAGCTCTAGCTGGGCTCCAGCAAAGCCAACAGGATTTTCCTTTAAGGCAAAAGGAAAAGAAATTTCCCTGACTACTACTTTTAGAACAGTCTTCCCCCCCCCCCACCTTAAAGATTCATGTAACCCAACTTAGCTCTCTCTCTACCCAGAGCATTTTATTTTAGACTGATGAATACTGAAGTGAGGCTGAACTCATACATTACAGAAACTATGAAACAAAAGTATTTGTGATGCCAGGTTTGCCCATGAATGAGGTTTGCTGAAATGGCTTTACAGAGGAACTGCAAAACAAGTTAAAATTGTCCAGTGCTGCATAATGGGGGTGGCAGGGAGAGGGGAGGAACAAAAAGATATTCTAACCAACCTTTAAAAAAAAAAAAGCCTTCCCTTCTAAAATCCATCCAGTGAATTTGGGTTCCCTCTGCTGAACTCTGGAGTACTATCACATAGTTGCAATTACAACACAAGCAGTCCAGGGTATTTGTGAGAACATGGAAATATTCATCTTGAGATGCTCTCCGTGACTCAGGAAGCACACAGCTGATCTCCCAAAAAGGAAAAGTTTATGGAAGATTAGTTCAGTCCTATCTGCTGAATGCTCTCCAGGTCCTGGTAAGTGGAAGCAATCAAACAGAATTATAGGTTGAAGTTTTCAGTTTACTTTTCTGTTCTCATAGGATACCTGGATAAGGGCACACAATGTCTCCAAGTTAATCAGTGTTGCAGAATGCATAGTACCAGCCCATTGGTGTTAAACACATTTGGTCTCGCCTGAATAACTAGGACCAAACAACATTCTATCAGGACTACAGAACTGCACTACAGCCTTTGGTTGGGTCTGGAAACAGCTAAATACCATAGGAGTTACACATCCTAGGAATAAGAGAACTGGAATGTATCCTGAACTTTGTCTTGGCCCTCTGAACATCCATGCCTAATTATGCATAGTGGTTTTGAAATGAGAATTTCTATGGGGGGGACTAAATCAGGCCAACAAAGCAACGAACCTAAGGCCATGTCTACACTACAGGGTGCATAGTGGAACAGCTTAGGCATCATAGCTATGCCAGCACAACCTCATAGCATAGACACAAACAGATTTTCCATCACTGTTGGAACACCACCTCCCCAAGCAACCGTTGCTAGAAGAATGCTTCTGTCCACCTGTTTATCTAGTCTACACTGTGGGTTGTCGGCATAGTTATGTCGCTCCAGAGTATGGCTTTTTCACACCCCTGAGCAACATAGACCTAATTTTTAAAGTGAACATAAGAATAGCCACACTGGGTCAGACTAATGGTCCACACCACTCATGATTTTATAGACCTATAATACCCCCTGCTTTGTCATCTCTTTTCCAAGCTGAAAAGTTCATCTTTTTAATCTCTCCTCATATGCAAGTTGTCCCATACGCCTAATCATTTCTGTTGCCCTTCTCTGTACCTTTTCCAAGTCTAATATATATTTTTTGTGATTGGGTGACCAGAACTGCATGGAGTACTGAAGGTGTAAACCAGGCCTAAGAAATCAGGTTGGATTTCAACATGAATCACTCACTGATAAGAGGAAGTCTGTTAGCCAACAAGCTATAAGCCACATTTTAGACCTACAAACTACATAGATGTGTTTACCAAATTTACCTCCAGTGTCCTGTATTGTACTTCGAATTTAAAAAAGTGCCACCTGACAATGGCTAAGCAACTGGTGAACAGAATTCTCTTATTAGGCAAAAAACATGCTAATTTTCCTCTTACCACTCTTCCTCACTGCCTGTTTCATCCATCTGTTCTCTATCAACTCTAAACTGTAAGCTCTCTGGGGCAGGAACTGTCCTTCTACATGTATAGACAAACACCAAAGCATAAAGGGGCCTCAATCCCAGAAAGGGTTGTCTAGGTGTTACTGAAATATAACAGCTGAAGGTTTTAGTCTTTATCCTTTACAGCTATTCCTGAAAAGTTTCAGTGCTACTAAACTAGAGCCTTACTAACTCCAGAATGTGCTCAAATGCCAATTCCTGAAAGGCTAAGTGTACTGAGGTTTCTGCAGGAATGCCAGTGGGTGTTGCCAGCTATTAGAAATCAAGGGTCCCTGGTTAACAGTATGAGTCCTTGAAACCAAGACTAGAAAGTGCTAAAATAGACTAGTCAGACAAAATATTAAATTGCATCTTCTGGAACTGTTTCAGAGTAGCAGCCGTGTTAGTCTGTATTCGCAAAAAGAAAAGGAGTACTTGTGGCACCTTAGAGACTAACAAATTTATTAGAGCATAAGCTTTCGTGAGCTACAGCTCACTTCATCGAATGCATCCGATGAAGTGAGCTGTAGCTCACGAAAGCTTATGCTCTAATAAATTTGTTAGTCTCTAAGGTGCCACAAGTACTCCTTTTCTTTCTGGAACTGTGTTCAACATTTCGGTTTGGGGAGAAGGCAAGCAACACACATTTATTTCCTTGCACTTCACTCTGACTGCAGATTCCAAACTCTAGAGAACTCTGTAGGATACCATCATAATGCAGTCCCTACGCCAAGCTGTTTTGAGTCCTTGCATTTGTCAGTTTTTGTGACAAGGACTGTGATGGAGACTGCAAGTAAAAAACAGTTTCCTCTTCTCACCACCACCACCACCACTCGGGTTTCATTGGTAACTGTAGTGCGAGATCTAACATCCTATCACTGGAATAGCTAAATTTGAATTTTAAGAAACTTCTCAAAATTAGCAATTCAAATTATACATATTAAGTCAGGACCCCTCAGGGGGTCACAAGACTCTTGCATGGGGGGGTCACAAACTGTCAGCCTCCACCTGAAACCCGCTTTGCCTCCAGGATTTATAATGGTGTTAAATATAAAAAAAAAAAAAAAGTGTTTTTACTTTGGGGGGGGTTGCACTCAGAGGCTTGCTATGTGAAAGCGGTCACCAGTACAAAAGTAAATCACCAAGGCGTTGAAGCTTGTCATGGGAATTTATAAGGAGCACTTTACTGTCTTATTTATAAAGTGCGTATACAAATACAGTCTTTCCAACCTCAAGTATTCAAAAAAATCATTGTCAGGCCCCCCCCAAATTCTGATTTTTAAGTTTGAGGGTTTGTCATTGAATTTGGAGGGGACACTTCACTTGTTTAAAGTTTGTCTCCACAACCAAAGACTATCAGTATTTTTCTAAAATAAAAGCGGAGACGTTTGTGCAATCTCTTGCTTTCAGCCGCTGGAGCTTTAAGAAAAAAAAAAAAAACACCAAATATTGCAAGACGCTCAAACATGAGAGTTGGCAACAAAGACTGCTCCACTTCTCCCTTAATTTACCAGGGAGTGAATGGAAAAATTTTGCTGTGCCCCGAAGGTCAGACTTAAGCTATTCATCTGTTTTGATATTTAACAAATTAAAAACCTGAACAGACTTCAATCTAAGGAAAGCAGCTCAAACTTGAGTCCCAAAAATCTTGTGAGCTTTACACACTACAGCTACATTTAACCAAGTGCCAATTTCTTTGCTTCTGCACAAGAAAATGCAAGAACCGATAAAGCCATGTTACATCAAAAGTTTTCCAGCATAAAGCAAGTTAAGCCACTCCACTGGCAGAGCGCAGTGAAACAAACTTAAGTACAACTATACATACCATGGTAGAGATGACAAACACTCCTAAAGCATTCCCATGCCAGAGCAGCCTTCAGCCATTGCAAAGCTCCTAATCATCTGCAAATCAGTGAAACACCCAGGGCTTGGTTTGCTACAGCCTATAGCAAGCATTTGAAATATCAGACCCTCCCAGTGCTTAACGGGAAAAGGCAATCCCAGGAACTGTTCATTCTATTCACTGTTTCAAATTCCCCATCTCTGACAGGATTTGGAGAAAGTCCTTTTTAAAAAAAAAAAAAAAAAAAAAAAAAAAAAAGGAAAAAAATCTACCACCACCCTGACAGGGTGTGGTTTTCCTTTCTTACAGGCAGGAAGTCTTAGCAATAAGCAGAAGATGACAGAACAGAGTGAGGCTAGATGTCTCTCGCACACCAATATTTGAAGTGGCTAGTGTTAGACTTGCCACTTGCTTTAGGTAAATCGTACTTTACCAATGGCAGTATCGGTACTGCTCATAGTAATAAATACTGATTTAACTAGCTATTTATGGCATCCACTCAAAATCCAGTTCACAAAGCTCTAAGGTTACGTCAACACTACAGAGCCTATGTCTCCACAGCCTGCTAGTATAGCTGCAGCACACAATGATGGGATAAGTCCACGTCTGGAGAGGTCTGAAGTAGAAACGCTGCAGCTGCACCACTGTATTACTGTATAGACACTTACTTCAGCTATGGAAGGGTAGCAAAACCACCTGTCCAAGGAGGTGGTAGATAGGTCGATAGAAGGATTTTTTCAACCTAGTGCCATCTACTTTGGGACTTAGGCTGTGAATTTTTCACACCCCTGAGCATCGTAGCTAGACTGACCCAACTTTCTAGAATCAGCCAGCCAGATGTTCTGCTGGTATAAGAACTCTGCATCCAGAACGTTGGCAACATCAACGGAAGCCCTTTTCTGTCAGCATAGATGTGTCTACACAGGGGGTTTTGTCGGCATAGCCATCTCACGAGAGGGCATGGTTTTTTTCATACCAACTGACAAAACTTAGATGGCATAGCTCTAAATATAGACCAGGTCTTAATGTTCAAATGGGGGCTGAATTTATAGTTAATGTTGATTCCATCCTCTTTTCAAGCTATGTGACTGAAGGCAGGGTTGTGCCTCCAACGAGGTCAGTCTAAGGGAGCGGATAGAGGCCATGTTGAGACATCACAGGTGTCAAGGTTCCTTCCCCACTGAACTCTAGGGTACAGATGTGGGGACCTGCATGAAAACCCCCTAAGCTGATTTTTACCAACTTAGGTTAAAAACTTCCCCAAGGTACAAACTATTTTACCTTTTCCCCTTGGACTTTATTCTTGCCACCTCCAAGCATCTAATATATAACACAGAAAGAGCCCGCTTGGAAACGTCTTTCCCCCCAAAATCCTCCCCAAACCCTATACCTCCTTTCCTGGGGAAGGCTTGATAAAAGTCCTCACCAATTTGCAAAGGTGAACACAGACCCAAACCCTTGGATCTTAAGAACAAAGCAGCAGCAATCAGGTTCTTAAAAGAAGAATTTTAATTGAAGAAAAAGAATCACCTCTGTAAAATCAGGATGGTAAATACCTTACAAGGTAATCAGATTCAAAACATATAGAGAATCCCTCTAGGCAAAACCTTAAGTTACAGAAAGACAAAAACAGAAATATACATTCCATTCAGCACAGTTTATTTAATCAGCCATTTAAACAAAACAGAATCTGAACACATATCTAGCTAGATTACTTACTAAGTTCTAAGACTCCATTTCTTTTCTCTGTTCCTGGCAAAAGCATCACACAGACAGAGAGAACCTTTGTTTCTCCCCCCCTCCAGCTTTGAAAGTATCTTGTCTCCTCATTGGTCATTTTGGTCAGGTGCCAGCGAGGTTATCCTAGCTTCTTAACCCTTTACAGGTGAAAGGGTTTTTCCACTGGCCAGGAGGGATTTTAAAGGTGTTTACCCTTCCCTTTATATTTATGACATGCCCCCCCCCCAAATCACGGATAGGGTGGAACGCTGGCTGTGATTTCTTCCTGGAGCTCTAGGAGAAAACAGAGTTAAGACACATGCACCTCTAAGTATATAAAGACTAACAATATTTTCCACATCTCAAGGACGATTTTAACCAGTTGATTCTGTGAAACTTTCACGGGAGAGTGCAGCCACTTTGTTAGAAGCTCCCGAGATGTTGGATGTCAAAAATCAAAATCTTGGAGAGCTAAACTCCACTGAATAAGTTTGTTATTTCCCATGGTGGTATGAAGCCACTGTAGCCCAGCATGGTCGGTTTGCAGGTGGAAATGCCGTCCCCAAACATATGGGCGTAGCTTTTCCAGAGCCTAGACAATGACTTAACATTCTTTTTCACTGACTGACCAGTTGCTTTCCCTCAGACAACTTCCTGCTGAGAAACACTACAGGGTGGAATTCTTGATCCGGTCCTTCCTGCATTAAAACTGCTCCCACACCACACTTGGACGCATCTGTGGTTACTAGGAACGGTATGTCAAAGTCTGGAGCGCTTAGCACAGGGTCAGACATGAGTGTCGCTTTAAGCTGATTAAAGGCCTTCTGACACTCTTCGGTCCACTGAACGGCATTTGGCTGTTTCTTTTTTGGTTAGGTCTGTCAGCAGTGCGGCGATTTGGCTCGATTGTGGTACAAGTCACCTGTAATATCCGGCCAAGCCTAAGAAGGATTGGACCTGTTTCTTTGACTTTGGGACAGGCCACTTTTGGATAGCATCCACTTTGACCTGTAGGGGTTGATAGTTCCTTAACCCACCTGGCGTCCAAGGTAAGTCATTCTGTTTAAGCCTATTGACACTTCTTAGCCTTAACAGTTAGTCCTGCCTCCCTTATGCGCTTGAAGACTTTTTTGTAGATGTTCCAGGTGTTCTGCCCAGGAATCCGAAAATATGGCCACATCGTCAAGCTAGGAGACGGCATATTCTCCTAATCCCGCTCGGAGACCATCTACAAGTCTTTGGAAGGTGGTGGGTGCATTCCGCAGCCCGAAAGGGAGTACATTAAATTCCTACAGCTCGACATGTGTGGTAAAGGCTGACCTTTCCTTGGCGGATTCATCTAGTGGTACCTGCCAGTACCCGTTGGTTAAGTCCAAGGTAGAGATGAACTGGGCCCGTCCCAGTTTCTCCAATAGTTCATCTGTGCGTGGCACTGGATAGTTGTCTGGGTGAGTTACATCATTTAGCTTATGGTAGTCCATGCAAAAATGGATCTCACCATCTGGTTTGAGAACTAGAACCACTAGAGATGCCCATGCACTGCCAGATTACACCCATCTGTAGCATATCCTGGATCTCCCGTTCTATAGCAGTTTTAGCTTGAGGAGACATCCGGTAAGGTTGGACTTTAATTGGGTGAGCATTACCTGTGTCAATGGAGCAGTAGGCCCGTTCAGTCAGCCCTGGGGTGGCCGAGAAGTCAGCGCGTAGCTAGTGCACAGCTCCTTGATCTGCTGTTGCTGCATACACCCAAGGGTCACGGAGAGGTTCACTTCTTCCACACCACCAGCACTTTTCCCTTCGTAGTAGACACCTTCAGGCCACTCAGCGTCATCTCCTCTCTGGGCTGTAAACTGACAAACCTTTAATTCTCTGGAATAAAAGGGCTTTAGAGAATTAATATGGTACACCTTAGGCTTTTGGTTGGAGGTGGGAACGCTATGAGATAATTAACAGCTCCCAGGCGCTCCTGGACCATGAATGGCCCTTCCCACAACGCTTCCATTTTATGGGCCTGGAACGCCTTTAAGACCATGACCTGGTCCCCAACTTTGAAGGAACGCTCTCTGGCATGTTTCAAAGTAGCAGCCATGTTAGTCTGTATTTGCAAAAAGAAAAAGGAGTACTTGTGGCACCTTAGCAACTAACAAATTTGGGCATAAGCTTTCGTGAGCTACAGCTCACTTCATCGGATGCATTCAGTGGAAAACACAGTGGGGAGATATATACACAGAACATGAAACAATGGGTGTTACCATACACACTGTAAGGAGAGTGATGAGCTATTACCAGCAGGAGAACGGGGGTGAGGGGGAGGGAAGAAGAGGGGGAACCTTTTGTAGAGATATCAAGGTGGGCCATTTCCAGCAGTTAACAAGAACGTCTAAGGAACAGGGGTGGGGAAGAAATAAACATCAGGAAATAGTTTTACTTTGTGTAATGACCCATCTGTTCCCAGTCTCTATTCAAGCCTAAGTTAATTGTATTCAGTTTGCAAAAAATTCCAATTCAGCAGTCTCTCATTGGCGTCTATTTTTGAAGTTTTTTGGTTGAAGAATTGCCACTTTTAGGTCTGTAATCGAGTGACCAGAGAGATTGGTTTTTGAATGTTATCATTCTTGACGTCTGATTTGTGTCCATTTATCCTTTTATGTAGAGGCTGTCCAGTTTGACCAATGTACATGGCAGAGGGGCATTGCTGGCACATGATGGCATATATCACATTGGCAGATGTGCAGGTGAACGAGCCTCAGTGTGGCTGACGTGATTAGGCCCTATGATGATGTCCCCTGAATAGATGTGGACAGAGTTGGCAACGGGCTTTGTTGCAAGGATAGGTTCCTGGGTTAGCGGTTCTGTTGTGTGGTTGCTGATGAGTATTTGCTTCAGATTGGGGGGCTGTCTGTAAGCAAGGACTGGCCTGTCTCCCAAGATCTGTGAGAGTGATGGGTCATCCTTCAGGATACGTTGTAGATCCTTGATGATGCGTTGGAGAGGTTTTAGTTGGGGGCTGAAGGTGATCGCTAGTGGCGTTTGTTATTTTCTTTGTTGGGCCTGTCCTGTAGTAGGTGACTTCTGGGTACTCTTCTGGCTCTGTCAATCTGTTTCTTCACTTCAGCAGGTGGGTACTGTAGTTGTAGGAATGCATGATAGAGATCTTGTAGGTGTTTGTCTCTGTCTGAAGGGTTGGAGCAAATGCAGTTGCATCGTAGAGCTTGGCTGTAGACAATGGATTGTGTGGTGTGATCTGGGTGAAAGCTGGAGGCACGTAGGTAGGAATAGCAGTCAGTAGGTTTCCGGTATAGGGTGGTGTTTATGTGACCATTGCTTATTAGCACCATAGCATCCAGGAAGTGGATCTCTTGTGTGGACTGGTCCAGGCTGACGTTGATGGTGGCATGTTTATCGTACCAGGCTTTTTGCTCTTTTTGAGCATCCTTTAGGTTTTCTTTAGCAAGGGCTAAAGAGGTTCAGAGGGTGTTTTGTAGGTTGGTTACAAAGTCCAGAATGTTAGTTCCTGGAGAAGGTGTAAACCCCTCCCATTGATGCTTCACCAACTGTAATGGCCCCTTAACCTCACGGCCATGCACAAGTTCAAATGGTGAAAACCCTAAACTGGGATGTGGTACAGCTCTGTAGGCAAAAAGCAACTGCTTCAACGCTATGTCCCAATCATTGGAGTGCTCATTTATGAATTTACGTATCATGGCCCCCAAAGTCCCATTAAATTTCTCCACCACGCCATTTGTTTGATGATGGTAAGGGGTGGCAACCAAGTGATTCACTCCATAAGCTTCCCAAAGGCTTTCTATAGTTCCTGCCAGGAAATTAGTCCCTGCATCTGTGAGGATGTTGGAGGGCCAACCTACCCTGGCAAAAATGTCTGCTAGTGCCTGGCACACACTTTTAGCCCTGGTGTTGCTTAGAGCTACTGCTTCCGGCCATCGGGTAGCCAAAGTCAATATATACTGCTTTCCTCTGGGTGTCTTTTTCAGAAAAGGACCCAGAATATCCACAGCTACTCGCTGAAATGGAATTTCAATGATGGGGAATGGCTGGACAGGGGCTTTGACCTGGTCTTGGGTTTTCCCAGTCTTTGGCATACCTCACAAGACAGGACATAGGTAGAAACATCCTTCCCCATTCCCTCCCAGTGGAATGACCTCCCCAAACAGTCTTTGGTCCTGTTCACCCCACCATAGCCACTAGGATGATCGTGGGCTAAGCTCAAGAGCCTGACCCTATACTTAGTTGGAACTACTTACTGTCTCTGAGGATGCCAGTCTTCCTGGTATCCCCCAGAAAGAGTTTCCTTGTATCAAAGTCCTCTTTCTACAACAAACCTGGATCGATTAGAAGAGCTGAGAGGCGGTGGGTTGCTCCATACCGCTGTCCAAGCTCTCTGGAGGCTTTCATCTGCTTCCTGTTCAGTCTGGAACTGTTCCCTTGATGCTGGAGACATCAGTTCCTCATTGGATTGTGGACCTAGGCTTGGTCCCTCTGGAAGCGATGTAGGGGGATGGGGTTGTTTCAGTTGACTGTGAACCGCTCTCCGCTGGTGCACTATGTTGGGGTTCAGGCTCCGGCTGAGCCTCTCGTGTAGGGTTATCGGCTGCTGCCAGTTCAGGTTTGGTGGGGCCCTCTGGTGTTGGGATTGCAAGTACTGGATTCAGTGCTGGTAATGGGTCTGATGCTAGTTGTTCCACCGGTTCCAGAACTGGCTCTGTCTGGGTCTCTGGGACTGGATCCACTACTGCTGTTGCATACATTGGCCTGGGGTCTGGGTCCATCACCTCTGACCGGGTCCTGGTAAAAGTTTCTGGAACATCTAGGCATGACGGCTTGTTTAGCCTGGCTGCAGGTGACCATTCTCACCCTCTTGGCTTCACATGATTGGCCAAGTCTTCCTCCAACAGCATGGGGATGAGATAATCATCATAGACTGCAAATGTTCACGTTCCTGACCAGCTCTTGTACTGGACAGGCAACTTGGCTGTAGGCAAATTGAAAGAGTTTGACTTGAATGGTTGAATTGTCACTTGGATCTCTGGGTTGATTAAATTGGGGTTCACTAAGGAAGCATGGATAGCTGACACTTGTGCTCCAGTGTCCCTCCACGCGGTGACCTTCTTCCCGCCCACACTCACCCTTGGAGCGTAGGGAAAGTGTATCTGGGCCTGAGGACCTCTGGTGTGATTCCGGTGCAATGAACTGCAATCTGTTGGAGTTCTTGGGGCAGTTGGCCTTCACATGCCCCGGCTCGTTACATTTAAAACATCATCCAGCTGACAGATCACTGGGGCGAGTGGGTTGTTTAAGAACCGTGTGGCGGGACGATAAGGTGTCTGGAGAGTTCCTTGGGGGAACTCAGCTGGGGCCTTGGGCTGCCCCTGGTAGTAGGGTGTGGTCTGAGGTTGTCCCTTCTGGTATCTGCTCCAACTGCGACCAGTTTTTTTTCTTTTCTGCCACCTCCACCCATTTGGCTCCAATTTCCCCCACCTCGATTACAGTTTTGGGCTTCCCATCTAGGATATAATCTTTCTATTTCCTCAGGAACACCCTCTAAGAACTGCTTCATTTGCATTAGGAAGGGCAAATCTTCTGGAGATGTAATACTTGCTCCTGATATCCAGGCATCCCAATGTTTCACAAAGTGGTAGGCATGTCGGGTAAATGACACATGTGGTTTCCACCTTATGGCTCTGAACCACTGATGGGAATGCTCGGGTGTTAGCCCCATTCTGACTCTCGCCTTGGTTTTAAAGAGTTCATACTTGTTCATGTGTTCCTTAGACATTTCAGCCACCACCTCAGCTAAGGGTCCACTGAGCTGTGGCCTCAGCTCTACCATGTATTGGTCTGTAGAGATGCTGTACCCAAGGCAGGCCCTTTCGAAGTTTTCTAAGGCGGCCTCGGTATCATCGCCTGCCTTGTAGGTGGGGAACTTCCTGGGAAGCGGTACCTGGAGAAGGATTGCTATTCTGCTGAGCTTTTGCCTTCTCCATCACCAGTGTATGCTTCATTTCTTTTTCCCTTGCCTCCATAGCTCTCCTGGGGGCAGCCTCTGTGGCTCTCTCTGTTTTGGGCTCGGTCATGTTAGCCTCTCTGTTCTCTGACAGTGATTGTCAGCCTACAGAAAAATCCTTTAAAAAAACCTAACACCTTTGTCTCCAGGCAAATAGACAGAAAACCCCTCTAGTTGCTCTTAAGTTAAAAAAAAAAAAAAAAAAAGCCACCCCCCCCCCCACCACCACCCACACACACACCACAAACTTCTTCAGGTCTGTGAAGTGTGAATTTCTCTGCAAGAGGTTAACTACCCTGCCTTTAGGTAGGGAAAACTCCAGCTCACAAAAGAATTCCCTTTTGTCTCTGCTCTGGCCCCCAAGCAGAGACAAAAAAAAACCCTCTAACTGCTTTCAGCTGAAAACCTGCTTTCCAGCAGCCCAAAGGAAAAAAAATTCCCTTTTTAAACTCTGTGCTTCTTGTTCAAAAAAAGTCTCAAATTGATCTCAAAATGACTTCAGGTTAATCCCACTGTTCTGTCAGCATGTCAAGGTTCCTTCCCCACTGAACTCTAGGGTACAGATGTGGGGACCTGCATGAAAACCCCCTAAGCTGATTTTTACCAACTTAGGTTAAAACTTCCCCAATTAACAAACTATTTTACCTTTTCCCCTTGGACTTTATTCTTGCCACCTCTAAGCGTCTAACAAATATATAACAGGGAAAGAGCCCGCTTGGAAACGTCTTTCCTCCCCAAAA